>NW_012101296.1:445305-490613 GCF_000951045.1 Mandrillus leucophaeus
AAAAAAAAAAAAAAAAAGATCACAAGGCAGAAGGTCAGGGCGAGATCACAAGGTCAGGGCGAAACTAAAATCACTAATGAACTTCCACGTCCCACTGTGTATGCCTTGTCATTGATAAACATTTTAACAGGGTTCAAGAACAGAGAACATATCTGACTAGAATTCTCCAGGCTGGAGTTTTCTAATCCTAGCAAGCCTAGTAGTGCTGAAGGAGACTAGGGCATGTTTCATCTCTATCTACATCTGCATAAGGCAGACACTCCTGGGTGGCCATTTCAGAGGCCTCCTCTGGGAATGCATTCTTTTCCCAGGGCTGTTAATTAATATTCCTCACTGGGGAAAGAATTCAGCTGTTTTTGGTAATAAGAGAAATATGGCTCTGTCCTGCCCAGCCCACAGGCAGCCAGACTTTAAGGTTATGTCCCTTGTTCCCTGAAAATCGCTGTTATCCTATTCTTAAGGTGCCCAGATTTAATATTGTTCAAACACACATGCTCTACAAACAATTTGTGCAGTTAACGTAATCATCATAGGGTCCTGAGGTGATATACATCCTCAGCTTATGAAGATGACGGATTAAGAGATTAAACTAAAGACAGGCATAGGAAATCACAAGAGTGTTGATTGGGGAAGTGATAAATGTCCGTGAAATCTTCATAATTTACGTTCAGAGATTGCAGTAAAGACAGGCATAAGAAATTATAAAAGTATTAATTTAAGGAACTAATAAATGTCCATGAAATCTTCACAATTTATGTTCTTCTGCCATGGCTTCAGCCGGTCCCTCTGTTCGGGGTCCCTGACTTCCCACAACACTGTTGGGCCCTCTTTCCCCTGTCTCCCGACTGCTGCCCTGGCAATATGGTTGTTCCCAGCACTGAAATTAGGCTTGGGTGTATGTTCTACTTCAGGACCCATTGATTGGCGTAACAGTAGGCACATTTTAACCTCTTAGAATCAGTTTTCTCATCTTTAAAAGATCAGTAGGAACCATTTTAGTATGGCACAGGCTTTGAGACCAGACATTTGGTTCAATTTTGGCTTTGCTGTTTCCTAGCTGTATGCCCTTGAGATATGTTTTACTTCTCTGTTTCTCAATTTTTTCATTTGCAAAACAGCAGTGATAATACCACTTAACCTCCTAAGAGTTGTGAGGATGAAATGAGGTAATAAATGTAACATGCTTAGAGCAGCACCTGACTGCTGTGGCTTGGATCTGGAGACCTCGCCAAGTCTCATGTTGAAATTTGATCCCCATTGTTGGAGCAGGGGCCTGCGGGGAGATGTTTGGATTATGGAGGTAGAGCTCTCCCCCATGGTGAATGACTTGGTACCATTCTCAAGGAAGTGAGTTCTCACTCTTAGTTCCCACGAAAACTGGTTGTTGAAAAGAGCCTGGGCTGGGCACAGTGGCTCACACCTGTAATCCCAGTATTTTGGGTGCTGAGATGGGCAGATTGCTTGAAGTCAGTAGACCAGTCTGGCCACCATGGTGAAAATTAGCCAGGCATGGTGGCAGGTGCCTGTAATCTCAGCTACTTGGGAGGCTGAGGCAGGAGAATCTCTTGAACCCAGGAGGCAGAGGTTGCTGAGATCGCGCCATTACACTCCAACCTGGGCAACAAGAGTGAAACTCCATGTCAAAAAACAAAACAAACAAAAAAAAACAATTAGCTAAGCGTGGTGGCATGCACCTGTAGTCCCAGCTATTTGGGAGGCTGAGGCAGGAGAACCACTTAAACCCAGGAGGTGGAGGTTGCAGTGAGCCGAGATCACGCCACAGTACTCCAGCCTGGGTGACACAGCAAGACTCTGTCTCAAAAAAATAAAGAAAAAAAAAAAAAAATCCTGGTGCCTCTGTCTTCTCTTGCTTTCTCTATCTTATCATGTAATGTCTGCACACCAGCTCCCTTCATCTTCAGACATGAGTGGAAGCATCCTGAGGTCTTTTTCAGATGCTGGTGCTGGCACGATGCTTCCTGTACATCCTGTAGAACCATGAGTCAAATACACCTCTTCTCTTTATAAATTAGCCAGCCTCAGGTATTCCTTTATAGAGGTGTATGGTATCTGTGTCACATTTTACCTGTGTGTGTAATTCTTCCTGATGGGAGAATTCAGGGGAGCCACTGTTGTCTTTTTTTTTTTTTTTTTTTTCTTGCCTGGAGATAGATAGTCGCAGGAGAGGAGAAAGAAGCCACCAAGAACTGAACTGTTAGAAAATCCTGACCATGAGTTAATTCATCTATTTGTGTATGACTCCTTCCTCCTTTCTGTCTTTCAACAGACACTTAAAGGTCTGAGTTGATATCCCAAAGAAGGGAACATCCTTTCCAGGGAACTTGTCAACGCCCTAAAAATGACCCCTCAGAACAGGATTTTCAAGAGCCTTCCCTTTGTGCAGTAGATTCCTTCTTTCCTCCTTCTGAGGAGCTGGAATACAGTAGATGAGGCAGGGGCCTCCTGCTTTCTCTAAATATCTTATGTCTAGTTTCCTCTTGAGAGCTACAATTTAGCTTCACTGATTTCTTATATCTGAACCCAAGATGAAACCACCTTTGCTTACTCTTATTGTGAAGATGGACTGGATCTTCTGTTTTTAATAACTTTTTCTCAATCTCTCAAATCCTGCTACTTTATAATTCATAATGAAAGCTCCAGGTATGTTTCCTTAGTTAATTTTTATGAATGTTTTTGGCACTTGATAAATGTTTCTTTGTACCAGTGGAAAAGCATTAGGGACAGAATTCTGTTCTCCTAATTTATTATATTTCTCAATTGCATTCAGAAATGTATTGATCACAACTGCAATTTTGTTGAACTTGGTCTCATTTCATAAAACGAGGTCCATGTAATGAGATGTTGACAATTCTGAGGCCTGGCTCAACACCTCAGATTCCAATTAAAATGTCTAACAGTCTAGCTTGGATGGAGGCTGTAATTTGCATTTGGCTACTACATAAAAGAATCTGGACAGAAAAAGATCTTGTATTGTCTTTTTTGTTCTTTGTGTTTTTCCCTTCTTTAGTCAGAGAAGGCCTATGTTTCCGTGTCTTAGGGTTTTGCTGGGCCAAAAGCAGGTGCTGGTTCTCTTATGGAAGGCTGAAGCCGTACTGGGAAATTTAAATGTCCAGAGGATCTGAGCTGATTTTATAACATTTGAAGTCTCAGGGTATATGACTGTGGTGGAGAATTCCTTGCCAACGAGTAAGGATCTAACAAAATAAGTTTAAAACCAAAGGCCAAAGAAAAATTATCTAAGTTCATGTTCTTATGGCCTGTTTGCTTAAATCACATGGAGGGATCGATTATGCTGGGGAAAGTACAGAGAGGCAAGTATCTCTAAGGATGAGGTGGTTAATGACAGTATCAAGAAAAGGGCTTTCCAAAGGATAAGAAGAGGTACAGGACCAGGCATGGTGGCTCACGCCTGTAATCCCAGGATTTTGGGATGCCAAGGTGGGCAGGTCCTTTGAGGCCAGGAGTTCGAGACCAGCCTGGTCAACACGGTGAAACCCTGTCTACAAAAAATACAAAAATTAGCCAGGTGTGGTGGTGCCTGCCTATAATTCCAGCTACTCAGGAGGCTGAGGCAGGAAAATCGTGTGAACCCAGGAGGTGGAGGTTGCAGTGAGTTGAGATTGCGCTACTACACTTTCATCTGGGTATCAGAGCAAGACTCTATCTCAAAAAAAAGAAGAAGAGGTACAGATTGGCAGGGTCTTGGGATGTGGCACTGGGTGGTTGAAAGATCTCATGGGAGGGAAGACCAGCTGATTGGTCATGGCAGACATTTCTACAATAGAGTCTTGGGCAACCACAGGACTTGGGGCTCTGCTGGAAACCAGCAAGTCTGAAGACCCAGGAGGCCTGTGCTTATGTTTTGTTGTTTCTTTTTTCACTTAGGACCTTTGTGAAATTCATTGAGGGAGCCACCATTATGACTTGAGATGAAATCTGCTGCCATATTGATAGGAGGAGGGCCTGGAATAAGCCTTAGTTTGGAATAAGATTTAGTTTGAATTAAAGACAGTAATACAAAGTGCCACTTCCTGCATGTTTGAGTCAGTGGAGTAAAATTCATTCTTGCCGTGATTCTAGTAGTGAAAAATTGAAAATGATTTTTATGTTGAACAGTGAAGAATAGCTTAAATAAATTATGGCACATGCATACTATCATATGTAGACTTATATTGATTTGCAAAAATATCCTATAGTGTTATATGAAAAATTCAGATTATAGTATAGCCTATGTAGTTTGATCTCACTCTAATAAAACGTAAGAATATGGGCATACATACATGTTTTCATAGAAATATGGGTAGAAAAAGTCTGGAAGTATATACATCAAAATTACTAGTTGTCTGTTATTGAAATTATGAGTGATATCTTGTTCTTATTTGTTAGATTTATTATTAATGAGTGGAATTACCTTATTAATTCTGAAAATAATAAAATATGTCCTAAAAACCTGAGGCCTGAAATGTATTGTTTTTTCTGTTCAGATGGTATTGCAGAAATATGAATAGAAGCAAGGCAGAGCAACTCCTCCGCAGTGAAGTAAGTGTTTGTACTTGTGGGTTTGGCTTAAGGGCAAATAAATTTTAATGAGTCCATAATAAGTAGTTCCACATATCTCTCTTTCTAAATTTGTTCAGCAGTGAGCAAGTCTATGCAAAACTATTCCCAGAGGCTGAGGGAGCTCAGAGACTGAAGAAAGAGGCTGACAAATTCAGTTTCTAGAAAGAAATATTTAATAGGGACTTATAAACAGAAGTAATCATGGGTGGCCCTGTGGCCTCAGGGCAGTTATCCCCACACCTGCCCTCCAGAAAGTATTCTTTATATAGCAAACTTTTAGGGTAAAACGTGCAGCTGGACATGTCTTTAGCCTTTCTTACCAGCACATGTGACCACTGGTGAGGTTAGATAAGCATCTTTATGAAAGCATTGTTTAAACACCTTGCTGCAAACACCTTGGTAAGTGGGGATCGAGCACTGGTCATCACTGTGGTTTCACTTCAAGGTTACATCACTCTTGCCATGTAACAGGCTGTTTTCCTACTCGCTACCCCTTGAAACTGGCCCTTACAACTTCATATGCCCAAAGCCTTGGTAAAATAACCAGTGTGGTTATTGTAGCAGTGGTTTCCCCAGTGTGTCCTGTTACAAAAGAAAACAGCTTATTGAACTTATGCAAGAAACTATATTGCCACAAAATAAGAATACTCACAAATAGCTTCCAAATTTTGGAGAAATCAGGTAGAGAGAATAGTTAATGCCTCAGTTTGGCTCTCAAAATTATACTTTACTCAATTGCTGTAAGCTTTAAATAGTTCAGAACACACAAAAACACAGTTTCTTGACTCTTCTTCAGAGTAGCAGCCTTCCACACAGGTTGTTGTCCATTCACCTTGGAACCGCCATCCACAAACCAAGCAACTCTTGCTTGGTCAGTTGAGAGCTGTTTATTGGGCACTGTAGAATCCAGCAGCTACTCACACAGTTCCAGAGTCAGTCTTTGGGTTAGAGAGGCTCCCTGCTCATGAGTGTCTCCTCCTTGTACCCACCAGATAGTGTGATCCTGTATGAACCATTTCCATTTTATGATGGAACTCTTTTAGATACTGCTATCTCCATTAGAGTGTTCCTCTGACATCACCTGAGACAGCACGGATATTTCAGGTGTCAAGAACATTTTATGTTCTTCAGTCGTAGATGTGGCTATAGTTAGCATCCATAGCAAGGCAGTAAATGCCCCTCTAGTAGAAGTTCTCTAGTCCAGAGTGCCAGTAGTTGTCACTGGGAGGTGCTAACTGGCTTTTGCCATAAGACCTAGTAACACTCAACAAAAGACTATCAGGTAGAAAATTTGTCCCTACCAGCATTCCAACTTTCTCTACACTATGAGCTTGGACAGTCATACTGGCTCCCATTTATCACATCCAATTAATATTGCTTGAAGGGCAGGTTTACATGCCCTCTGTTTTACAGTAGAAGAAACATTCCCCAGTCAAATACAATGTTCATTCCCATAAAACATTTAGATAAAGGAGACACAGCTACTTTACATAAAACCTGTTCAAACATTCCAACTTTCATAGTCTTATAAACCCTTATGTTTTTATGTTTTAGTCCTAGGAACTTCTCTTCTCTACCTCCAGAACATTTTACCCTCTGTTGTGCAGAAGGCTTTAGGTTCCCAGCAGGGGGTTGAGCCAAGGGACCCTGGCCCTTTTGTCAGTCTTTATCTTGATTAACCTGCTTCAGTTTTGCCCTGAAACAATTGTTGGTCAGCCTTATATCATTATAATCTCTGTCTTTTAGCTTTTTACGTTTCTGCAGACTGGAGATATAGCAAAGTAATTCTGGGCTCTTTAATGTTGGGGAACCAGCAGGGGCTCCTTTTGGTCCACACAACCTTCAGTAGTGTTGTATTAAGACCTTTGTTTTAATGCCATTAATTTCCATTTTATTCATTTGATTTTTTAATAACCATCTAAAGATTTCCTTCCTGCTGGGACAAGTTCTGTGACTTTCCTTTCTTTTTCTTCATTCTCTTTCTACCCATTTAGTTTTATCTATATCATTTTTTCCTTCATTTTGAAACAACCTTTAAATAACCTCTGAACTAGAAAAAATGACTTTTTCTTCAGCAAAAGCTCTATCCTATCTTTTATGTAGCCTTCTTCACCAAAAATTCATCTTACTTTCTTTATACACTCTGTATATAGAATTGTTTCTCTTACATCTAGTAGTTTTAATTATATACACTAACTACTATTGTAACTCTTAGTAGTTCTAATTTCCAGTAAAATATCTAGGAAGTGATTAATTTTAATTAAGCTCACATACAAGTCAAACAAGTGTCAAAAACGTCTCAGAAGCAGCAGTTTTATGACCTGAGGCAGAGACAACCTAAACCTGTCTGACTAGTAGATCTAGGCAAAATGTCTGAATTAAATTCTGAAGATGTTTCTATTTTATTTTACCAACAATTTAAAAACTAATTTCATTTACCGGATGTTTTCTTAGATCACATAGAAATGTCACACATATATAACACATATAGACATATAGGCATACAGGCACACAGGAGCAAAACTTATAGCTTTCATAAAGAATTGTCATTGCCACCTTTCAGATAGTTTTCATTTTCCTTTTGTTAGCACAGCATATCCTGTAGCAATTTATTTTTCATCCTGGAAGTAAAAATTGCTTTATCAAGTCCCATGAAAACCTGAGCATAGATGGCTTACCTCATTCTTAATTTTTAGAGAAGCCCCTGGGGCTTTCCACTAACCACCACAAGGTTGTCCCTCCTGGTAAATTTCCTTCATTAGGCCAAACCTCTGTCACAGCCAGAATGATCCAGGCCATAAGGCTACAATTCCCTTGTGTATGTATGCCTTGCATTATGAAGGCGTTGCTGCAGGGCTGGGTGGGTAGTAATGTCACTCATTTTTTTCTGCTTCATTCCTGGCTAGGGAAATATCATCACCCACTGTGTCCCGCAGTTAGACCATCCAAGCAGCCAGGGGTTCCCTAGGTAGTTGTTGCTTTTTATTTTTATTTTTTTTAACTCATTTATGCTGGAGGTTGCAAATTTTTTGTGTGTGAAAAATCAGACCTTTGATGACTTTGAGCCGTAGGATGTAAATAACGCCCACAAGCTTAGTGTTCCAATAATGGAACCCTAGGCATAAATGGATTAAAGCCTAATCAAGTGAAGCGGTGGGAGTAGAGAAGGAAAAAGGAAATCTGCAACTGTTTGTTATCAATTAGTAACAAACACTACTGTTCTAGGACCAGCCAGTAGTTGGTTAAAGGTCTTTGCAGTCTCTGAGTTCTGCAGCAGTGTATTCCCTGGCAGAGGGAGTCTCCTGTAGTGGCCCATCCTTATTTTGCTGCAGTTGTTGCACTTTCACTTTCCTTAGCATGAGGGGCAAGCTTACTCTAATGCTTTCTTCCTGATTGATCATTTGCTGTCTTGACTTTTAGTACTTAAGTATTTGTTTGGTTTTTTTTTTTTTTTGGCTCGAAGTTAGTTATTTTAAAATAGTTTACATTGATACTACATAATGTCTTTTATAAATAAAGCATTAATAGATGTTTAATTCCATTTAGAAATAAATGTGCTGAAATTGCTATACCTTTAAAACGAAATAAAATGAAAGGGTAAAATGTATAGGGGGAACTACCCTGTGCTGAGTAATGGGACCTGGGTCTCCCTGTGACTTTTCTAGCCTACTTTTCACATCTGTAAGAGAAGGAGTTGGACTAGAAGATGATCTCTACAATTCTCTGCATTTCTGATCTAGTTTTCTATTTAGCTATTGTTCCCAGTCTTTTAAACTCATGTTTTCTCATTTTACCTCCTGCTTAGTATCATGCATCAAGATTTTGTTGAGTGCTTGTTTTTGTAGTTGATGTTAAAAAAACAATAGTAGGTGACTTTGGTTAATTCTGACTACACGTAACCATGCCCACAGGATTCTTCCATGCCTCCCTGGAGACCCCACAGTGAGAGGCAGATGTAGCGGAGTGAGTAGCTAAATGGCAGCCTGGGGACCAGATCCTGCCTCTACTACTTACTAGCTGTGTGACCTGGTGCAAATTACCCAGCCAGTCTTTCTGTTTGTCATTTCCTTACCTGCGAAGTAATGTGGGGATAACAATAGTACCTATGTAATAGGACTGTTTTGATGATTAAATAAATTGATATGCTAGAACATTAGAACAGAATAAATTTTCAATAAATAAATGTGTTTGTTTGTTTGTTTGTTTGTTTATTTATATTATTTAAGATAGTTTCTCTCTCTCTGTCTCCCAGACTAGAGTGCAGTGGTGTGATCTTGGCTTACTGCAGCCTCTGTCTCCTGGGTTCAAGCGATTCTCCTACCTCAGCCTCCCAAGTAGCTGAGATTACAGGCATGCACCACCATGCCTGGCTAATTTTTAGTAAAGATGGGGTATTTTTAGTAGAGATGGGGTTTTCCCATTTTGGCCAGGCTGGTCTTGAACTCCCGACCTCAACTGATCTGCCTGCCTCAGCCTCCCAAGGTACTGTAATTGCAGGCATGAGCCACCGTGCCCAGCCTCTGTTACACTTTTTACTGATCGATTATTACAATTATTGTCCCTAATTGTTATCAGGTATTTTTGTGGGACCTTATTTAATTCCATTGTTTTTCCTATGAAGAAGAGTACAATTTGTTTTATTTTTCAACTAATAAAGGACACACTTTTCATCTTAAAGCAATTTAAATACTAGAGATTGATGGTAGTGTTACTGGACAGAGAGGTATTTGAGGTTCGTAGGGTCTATTTCTTGCTTTTCAGCTTGGAACCTGAGAAAGATTTGACCTTTAGTCTTTTAGCATTGTTTCCAACTCTTGATTTGCTCTGCTTAAGTTACTTGTGCCTCCATCTCTCCTTTTGTAAAGGCTGATATTTGGCTGGGTATGTTGGCTCACGCCTGTAATCCCAGCACTTTCGGAGATCAAGGAGGGTGGATCACTGGAGGTCAGAAGTTCAAAACCAAGCTGGCCAACAACATGGTGAAACCCCGTCTCTACTAAAAATATAAAAACTAGCTGGACATGGTGGTGCACGCCTATAGTCCCAGCTACTCGGCTGGCTGAGGCAGGAGAATTCTTTGAACCCAGGAGGTGGAGGCTGCAGTGAGCCAAGATCGTGCCACTGCACTCCAGCCAGCCTGGGCAACAGTGCGAGACTCTGTCTCAAAAAAAAAGACTGATATTTAACTTCAACTTCTAGAGAATTAAGAATTTTTAAATTCATTCTTATAAAAAGCACTGAGACATTTATAGGAAAATTCAGTGTGAATTGAAAATCATACTGAGTCAAGAATCAAAGCTTATAACAAATACAAAAAATGTATGAAATGAAACCCAATCATTAGGAAATATATTTTTCCATGACAGTTTTCCTACATGTCCAGGCCTTACAGGAGTTGCAAAATCTTGTCTCTCAGTTCTGGAAGGGCACTGAGAGATTGTTTGATTGAAATGTCTCACCATTTGTGAGGATTTGTGATTGTGGGGAATTGAGTGCAATTTCTTTAACTACTCTCCTAGCGCAGTAATTTGAAGTACAAAGTCATGTGGGTGGGAGAAACCAAGGGGCCCTATTGGTAAGTTGTGCTTCTTCAAAGCAGATTTTCTGGGAAAGAATAATAATTATAAAATTATAATATTAGGTTCTTCAGTATTCTCCATGGCAATGCTATTAGTAGTTGGAATAAAAAATTTTTTTTCTGAACTTGGATTTTAGGATAAAGAAGGTGGTTTTATGGTAAGGGATTCCAGTCAACCAGGCTTGTACACAGTCTCCCTTTATACCAAGTTTGGAGGGTGAGTAATCCTGCCATTTTTTTTTTTTTTAAATAATTTAGAGTTTTTGCATGAACTTCCCATGTAGTTTATATGGATTCCTAATTTTCATAAAAATATGCAGCATTTCACCATTAAAAAGAAAACCTGAACTTGATTTCTGAAGTGTATATACTGTTTTTTGTATTTATATTTTCAGTAATTTTCCCTATAGTTTTTCATATGTATTTGTTGAGTATGGCTATAATAACTTTAGTAACATTCAACAAACATTTATAGTGAACGGTACTGGTCACTAAGGATAAAATCATGAGCAAAGGATGCAGAGACCCTGTCCACCAGTAGGTTAGTAGATGCTACAGCCCAGTAACAGACAGTGATGGTAGTAAGTGCCATGTGGGAGGGTAATGTGTGTGTGTGGTAGGTTTGGGGGTGGGGAATGGTAAACAGCCTAGGCACATCTTGAGTTAGTCATGAACGCTCTCCCAAATGACATCCAGGCTGAGACCTGAGAGGTGAGCAGGAAAAACTCAGAGGGAGGGGACGGAGTGTTTCTCACCAGGAAATTGCCTGGACCTAGAGGGGAGAGAGGATGTGGTGAGTTCAAGTCACTGAAAAGTATGTTGTAGCTGTGTGGTAGAATGGGAGCAGAGTGAAGGGAGGAGAGAGAAGCCTGAGAGTTGAAGCAGAGGCAAGTTCATGTGAATGTCAATAAGTCTGAGCTTTACCCTAAGAGCAACAGGAGTCATCTTGAAAGCATTTTTAGCAAGAGAGGACTAGAGAAGATCTCTGCTCTAGAAAGGTACCTAAAGTTGAATGTTTAAAAGTCTAATTTATTCGCTATTGGCGATTTAAGTATTCTAGACATTTGTAAGTTTATGCAACAGCAGGAACAAAAAGCAGTAGCTGCTAATAGCTACGTTAAGACTTCCAGCTGTTGGTAAGTGGAATTCATAAATGTTCTCTTTCCAAATCTCATGCAAAGGGCCATGTGTGTTTTCAGTGAGTACTTTAAAAACTTTGACATGCTAATATGAAAGACGAAGCTAAGAAGAACATAGGGGAAGTAAAATTTGTGCCAGGAATAGAGGGAATCATATGGATAGATGCTGTGGTTGCCCTTGTAGAAAACACCTTAAGAATGAAGTTCTATTATTTCAACTTGGTTCTGACACATTTTGATTTTTGTTCTAGAGAAGGTTCATCGGGTTTCAGGCATTATCATATAAAGGAAACAACAACATCTCCAAAGAAGTATTACCTAGCTGAAAAACATGCTTTTGGCTCAATTCCTGAGATTATTGAATATCATAAGCACAATGCAGCAGGTAAGTGAGCTGTGAAAACCTACTTCAAATATAAGGTTGTGATTAAAATGATCAGATACTGTGATTAATTCCTTGAGCAGTTTTATTTTATAGTTAGTTCATTGTAAAATGTGGTTGATTTAAAATTACTGCATATTAAAGGAATAATATATACAAAGAATAATTAGAAATAATGTCAAGTTTTATAAAAAGCTCTGTCTTGACCTTAGGACATGAGTTATTCCATTGGTATATAGCAAATGTTCACATTACATTTATACACTGTTGGTGGGAGTATAAATTAGTTCCGCCATTGTGGAAGACAGTAAGGCAGAAACACCATTCAACCCAGCAGTCCCATTACTGGGTGTGTACCCAAAGGAATATAAATCATTCTATTATAAAGACACATGCATGTGGGTGTTCATTGCAGCACTGTTCATAATGGCAAAGACATGGAATCAACCTAAATGTCCATCAGTGATAGACAGGATAAAGAAAATCTGGTACATATACAGCATGGAATCTGTGAAGCCATCAAAGAAGAATGGGATCATGTCCTTTGCAGGGAGGCCATTATCCTTAGCAAACTAACACAGGAACAGAAAACCAAATACCACATGGTCTCTCTTGTAAGTGGAAGCTAAACAATAAGAATACATGGTCACACAGAGGGGAACAACACACACTGGAGTCTTTTGTAGGGTAGAGGTTGGGAGGACGGAGAGGATCAGGAAAAACAACTTATGGGTACTAGGCTTAATACCTGGGTAATGAAATAATCTGTATGGCAAACCCCCATGACACAAGTTTACCCATGTAACAAACTTGCACTTATAACCCTGAACTTAAAAGTTAAAAAAAGTTCACATTTATGTGGTATATATGTCCTTGATACTAACGTCCAAGATATGTCTATTTCAGAATAGTCACAGAAGATACCAGATAAACCAGGATTCAGTCCTATGCTGTAGGTTTCCAGAGAGTAGAGTAATCATATCCTACAAGTTAACCATCTTCTTGAATCTCTGGTACACTACCACCAGAGTGGGAACAAACTGAATACCAAAAAATAACAGAAACGAAACGACATTTATGAAAATTAAAGTTCCACAGGATTATATAGAAAGATTTCCAGCCTTTGACTTTAAAAATGTAACTGGGCAGGGATAGCCAAGTGCTTCACCCAACTTATGAAAAATTTTGAAATTTTATTGAAGGCACCCTTTGCAAAGCCTGCTATTTTGTGACTGTTCACTTTTTTTCAGGTAATAATAATGGTTATTTAGATAAAATTTATATACTATAAAGCCCACCCATTTAAAGTATACAATTCAGTGGTTTTTAGCATATTTACAGAGTTGTGCCAACTATCAGCATAATCTAAATTTTTTTTTAAAGAACGTTGTCATCATCCCAAGAAGAAGTTTTGTATCAAATAATTGTCACCCCATCCCCCTTCACCAGCCCAGCCCCAGGCAACCATTAACATACTTTCTGTCTCCCTTATAGATTTGCCTATTCTGGACATTTCATATAAATGGAATTATAGAATATGTGGTCTTCCGTGACTAGCTTCACTGACTTAACGTAACTGTTGTTGACGTTGTCATGTTGTAGTATGTAGATGCATTCCATTCCCTTTTTTAAAAACATACATCACGAGTTTACTGAAATAATCAGATAATATAAACAAAATGAACAGGGCTTGACACATAGTAATTGCACAATAACTTCTACTTATTATTGAGTCACAACCCAGAGCCTAACACAATATTTGTGGAATGCTTAGGTTCTCAGGCCAGCATACAAGTCTACATTTAACTCTTAAGTAAAATAACAGTTTCAAATTGAGTATAATAATGCTCAATGTTGAGACGGGATCAACCCCTCTATCTTCAAATATAGGGGGAATATCTTACCATCCACCTGTTGTGTTAGAAAGTCGTGCTTCATCTACTTATGGAAGCCAAGACACAGCCTAGATATGTAAAAACTATAGGTAAAATGAGGTTAAGGAAAAAATTTGCTGACAATATCACTAGGAATTCTAGACAATGTAAATTGACATTAATGTTTATTGCTGTGATGGACTTCCTGAACACATTGTTAGAAATTGGTTTGTGGCCAGGTATAAAAATAATAATTCATTGTATGGATTTTGTTTATTATTCATCAGTTGATGGACATTTGGGTTGTTTCCACATTAGTTCTCTTATGAATAATGCTTCTGTAAACACCTGTACACCAGTTTTTGCGTGGAAATATGTTTTCATTTCTTTTGGGTATTTACCTAGTTATGGGTATGCTGCGTCATATGGTAACTCTGTGTTTAACATTTGAGGAACTGATTTCGTATCAATTTATATCTCATTCTGTTGTTTTCTTTTTTGGTGTTTTTGCTCCCTAAATTTTTCTTCCGTATTCCTGTATAAGTTTTATTCTTCACTGTCATCTCAATTCATTCAACAAACATGTATCAAGTGCCTACTGCATGCCAGAAACAGAGCCAGACTTTGGGGAGACTGTGGTGGACTAGGTGTAGTAACTGATCCTGATTTTCCGAGACCCTACCACTTGTGGGGAGACAGAGAAGTACATAATGATTTTAAATTGCTTTGAAATATCTTGTAGTAGAGGAAATACAGAGTGCTATGGGTGTTTTTGGAAGAGACACCTCCTGTTTCTTATTTAGTGCTGTATGCAACTTGGGTTAAAAGATACACACTGATTTCCAGTAGTTGGTATTCCGAATTGTTGCTATCTTAGAGCCCGATTTTTATGCTAAGATTGCTAATACTGAGTCATGTCAGGTGAATAACTTTCATTTTTAGCAGACTAATATAATTCCCTTTCATAGTTCAGCTCTCATATTGGAAAAGAACGTGAAATAACTGTTAGAAACCTTTTAACATCCTTTAAAATATTTGGAAAAAGAGAAAGTTAGCATGGTGCCTGTTAAACACTGTAGTATTTAAAAGAAAATATTTGTTGAATGAATAAAAGCATATAGCACAGTGCTGTATGTACACACAGAGGATGCGCAGTAAATGAATAAATGATGAATTTTGTAAGTGAGTTTCCTGTAGCATGTGACCAAGCAGAATGATTATGAATGAGTTTGACTGCAACGCTTTCTTTGATTATTAGGACTTGTCACCCGGCTTCGGTACCCAGTTAGTGTGAAAGGGAAGAATGCACCCACCACTGCAGGATTCAGCTATGGTAACTCTTATTTTGTGGTTGCGTGAGCTGATTTTCCTTAAAAAGAATCCATTGTCATAAGATAAATTTGGATGTGTACTATTTCACATACTGGAATTGTTTTCATAAGTTTATAGTATGGGTTTTTAGGTAATTATACTTAAGACCGTAGCAGCCTAGGTATTATATTTTCATCATTATTCATAATTCCATAGAAAACTTTCTGTCAGTAAAAAAATAAGCATTATCGTGTTAACATCTAAAATAAATCAAAGCCCTTCCTGGTTCTCACCAGCTTTATTGCTTACAAGAACGTGAGTAAGGATGAAGGTAAGAAAGAAAGCTTCCAACTTAATGGTCTTTGTCGCTTCTGACAAAAGCCTTTAAAACAGCAGATTACATTATTTCCAACTTGATGGAATTGAAAAAGAAAAAAAAACAACAACAAACCTGAGAAGGGAGAGTGGTAAAGAAGGAAGTGTTTGTTTGACAAAAGTACCTTTAACTTTCAGGCTATATTATTATTATTATTATTATTATTATTATTATTATTACTATTATTATTTGTGCAGAATTGTCTTGCCTTCTTCATTTCACATTGGTTAGAAGGGATTCATCCTCCCCACCTGTGGCAGTTCAGATGCAGGTTTCAAGTCTCTTCTGTGTTTTACCAGGAATTATTACAGTGTTATCCTGTAATTTTGAGGTTGATCTTGGTTATAGGTTCTTTTTCCCCTCTCTGATTCATGCTATGTTTTCCTTTTTAAATATGAACATTTTCCCCTTCTGTCATGCAGAGAAGTGGGAGATTAACCCTTCAGAACTGACCTTTATGAGGGAATTGGGAAGTGGACTGTTTGGAGTGGTGAGGCTTGGCAAATGGCGAGCCCAGTACAAAGTCGCAATCAAAGCTATTCGGGAAGGTGCCATGTGCGAGGAGGACTTTATAGAAGAAGCTAAAGTGATGATGTAAGTGGTGATCATCTTTCTGGCTCACCTTTTTGTATTAAAAAGTGGCCCCTCACCAAAAACTTGGTAGTTTCTTTTCCTATAGTAACTATATATGTGTATGTCTTCCTTTCCAGGAAACTGACACACCCGAAGTTAGTGCAGCTTTATGGTGTATGCACCCAGCAGAAACCAATATACATTGTTACCGAGTTCATGGAAAGGGGCTGCCTTCTGAATTTCCTCCGACAGAGACAAGGTCATTTCAGTAGAGACGTGCTGCTGAGCATGTGTCAGGATGTGTGTGAAGGGATGGAGTATCTGGAGAGAAACAGCTTCATCCACAGAGATCTGGTAACCCTAGCTGCCCACATTCCCACTCATTGGCTGAATTCCTTTGTAACACTGGCTCAGCAAATGTGCAATGATGTGTTAATAGCCAATTTTTGTTCTTAACAATCTTTCACCATTATTTTTAAAGTTGGTAAATTTAACTTGCCCTGTAATTTTAAAGGAAAGATCTTTATTCAGTCTAATTATTTACCTAGTTAATATCTCCAAGCAAGTTTCCATGTTTTAATTTTTTGATCTCCATAAGAATCCCATGAGATAGCTACTCACAGTGGATTCTCTTACCATCACTCTTGTACAGATGAGAAAATTAGCTTTAGGGAAGTGAAATGGCTTGCCTCCTGTGATAAGTAGGGAAGTTGCGGTTGGCCTTGACTTTCTAACTAGATCCCAAGTTCTTTTCCACTTCATACACTATAAACAGAAACTATAAGAGAAATCCTTTGGATTTTTAAAAAAATCTCTCAAATCACTGGGAAAACATGGAGGTTCATGTTAACTTCTCAAAATACCAGAAAAAAAAAATCTGTTACCAGTTCTAAATTGTTGTGATGGAGACAATTTTTCCCTTCTCACCTGTTCTCACTCTCTCCTCCATTCTTCTTTTCCTTCTGTTTTTCTTCTCTACCTGTTCTTTACAAATGCTTTCAGCATATTAGCAGCAGTGTCTGTCCCCTGAAAATAATCAGCTGAAAATGCTTGCTTTCAGCATATCAGTAGCACTGTCTGTCTCCTGAAAGAAAATAATTCTTTCACCAAGAAGGGTGTAATTTTCATTTGGGACTTCCTCCCATATTTTAGTTTTAGCTTTCTAGTGATAAAGCATGGACACATTTTTTTAGAAAGCAGAAAAACCTAAAAAAATTTTTTTTTCCTTTGAGACAGGGTCTCACTTTGTCTTCCAGGCTGGAGTGCAGTGGCGTAATCTTGGCCCACTGCAGCCTCAACCTCCCGGGTTCAAGCGATCCTCCTGCCTCAGCCCCCAAGTAGCTGAGACTATAGGCATGTGCCACCATGCCTGGCTAATTTTTGTAGAGATGGGGTTTCGCTGTGTTGCTCAGACTGGTCTCAAACTCAAGCGATCTGCTCAAGCGATCTGCCTGCCTCAGCCTCCCACGTGCTAGGATTACAAGTGTGAGCCTCTGCGCCCAGCCTTAGCAAAACATTTTTTAAAGTTAGCAGTCACCTTAGACAGACATTGTTCTGATAAGTATTTTACAAATAAACTCGTTTAATCATAATTCTGGGAAGTAGATTTTCTTATTATTCCCTTTTTACAGATGAGGAAACTGAGGTGCAAATAGGATAAAATAACTTACCAATGGACAAGTGAATTGTAGAGCCAGGATTTGAACCCGGGCAGCTTGGCTCTAGGGTCCCTACCTAACTACTATGCTATGCTCTCTAGAATTAAAGCATATTAGAGAGTTGAAGATTTGGAGATGGAACACTTGATTTCCTAGGTGTGTTTTGGGATACTTACCTTATCTTAGATTCAGTTTCGGTGTCTATAAATTGTGGGTTATAATGTTGTTTGGCTTTCAAGACTGTTTTAAAGATCACATTATTTGACTGGGGCAAAGGGCTTTGTAAAATATACATGCTATAGATAGCATCAGTTATTGTTATCATTATGTCAGGGATGACGAAGAACATCTCTGTCAATCGAAACTCGTAAACTAAGAACCTTTGTCTGTTTTGTCCTTACAAAACTGATAAAAACTGAATATCTACATCGGTGTGGCAGATTACACCTTCCAGACAGATGATATTTTGGCAAAAACGATTCTCATATTTCTGTGCCTATGATATTGGTATTACTATGGTAGGTTTGTGTCACCCCTTATGGGAAACTTCGGATGCTCTTGTCTTCTTGGTAAAGAATCCTGTTGACCATCCAGCGCAGGCATTGTGGAGTTGTGAAGTGTTTTCGTAGGAAGATGCAGGCAGTCCAGGGAATGGGCATTAACTCTCATTTTATAAGAGACTTTTTTTTTTTTTTTGAGACAGAGTCTCACTCACCCAGGCTGGAGTGCAGTGGCGTGATCTTGACTCACTGCAAGCTCTGCCTCCCGGGTTCACGCCATTCTCCTGCCTCAGCCTCCCTAGTAGCTGGGACTACAGGCACCTGCCGCCATGCCCAGCTAATTTTCTTTGTATTTTTAGCAGAGATGGGGTTTCACCGTGTTAGCCAGGATGGTCTTGATCTCTTGACCTCGTGATCCGCCTGCCTCGGCCTCCCAAAGTGCTGGGCATGAACCACCATGCCCGGCCTATGAGACTCTTAAAATGCACTCAGCAAGAAGGAACCGCATAGTGCAATTGCCGCATAGAGAAAATAGAATTATGAACAGTCAGGAAGAAAGAAAAACACACCTTGGTCTATGGGTTATGGTATTAAAATATTATTGGCCTGGTGTGGTGGCTCACGCTTATAATCCCAACACTTTGGGAGGCCGAGGCGGGCAGATCACGAGGTGAAGAGATCGAGACCATCCTGGCGAACATGATGAAACCCTGTCTCTACTAAAAATACAAAAAACAGCCTGGTGTGGTGGCGGCCGCCTGTAGTCCCGGCTACTTGGGAGGCTGAGGCAGAAGAATCACTTGAACCCAGGAGGCGGATGTTGCAGTGAGCCGAGATGGCACCACTGGACTCTAGCCTGGTGACAGAGCAAGACTTGGTCTTAAAAAAAAAAAAAAAAAAAAAAAAGTCATCATGTCTTCCTTCTGAGAAATACCATGTCTTTCTGTCAAGCTATTTTCTTGAACCTTGTAACCTTGAAGAATGTGCAAGAAAATATAAATTAAATAATCCACAATTGTATTTGACCTATCTTGTACATCATGTTATAATATACTGGGAACATAAATGAAAAAGCGAACTGTATTCACACATAGCTGTTCTTTTGGAGACCGAGTCTTGCTCTGTCGCCCAGGCTAGAGTGCAGTGGCATGATCTCTGCTCATTGTAACGTCCGCCTCCCAGGTTCAAGCAATTCTGCCTCCAGTCCCAGGTAGCTGGGGCTACAGTTGTGTGCCACTACACTTGGCAAATTTTTTTGTATTTTTAGTAGAGACGGGGTTTTGTCATGTTGGCCAGGCTGGTCTCAAACTCCTGACCTCAAGTTTTCCACCCGCCTCAGCCTCCCAAAATGTTGGGATTACAGGCGTGAGCCACTGCACCCAGCCTGTTCTTTGACTGGGATGAGATGACCAATCACTGAGCAGAAATATTGGTTAAGAGATTGGTCACCCATCATTGTGAGAACTGGATTAAGGACTTCAAGAGATGTTCTCATTGTCAGTAAGAAAACTGGATAGTTTAATAAGAACAGGTCTGGGAGGGAGAAAAGTGAGTTGACTCTTCTATTAGCCCTTGTTTAAGAATGACAGTTGGCCAGTGTGGTGGCTCACACCTATAATCCTAACACTGGGGGAAGCTGAGGCAGATGGATGAGGACAGGAGTTCAAGACTAGCCTGGCCACAATGGTAAAACCCCGTCTCTACTAAAAATACAGTAATTAGCTGGGTGTGATGATAGGTGCCTGTAATCCCAGCTATTCTGGAGGCTGGGGCAGAAGAATCACTTGAACCTGGGAGGTGGAGGTTGCAGTGAGCCAAGATTGCGCCACTGCACTCCAGCCTGGGCGACAGAGGCAGACCCTGTCTCAAAAAAAGAAAAAAAAAAAAAGACAATTGGTAAAGATTATGCAATAATGCCTTATTGCAATATGACTTTCTGACCTGCCTTTCTATTCATTTTTTCAAATACACAATGGAAATACTTCCATAGGGGTAAAAACAACTTATTAAAGGACATTTCCACTCTCTGCAAATGTTGACTAGGTTACACTAAATTTAATATGAACAGAACTTATATTTTCCTACTTAAATGGTGGAATTTTTAAACTAATATACCATCATAATGTTGTTTTCCAGGCTGCCAGAAATTGTCTAGTAAGTGAGGCGGGAGTTGTAAAAGTATCTGATTTTGGAATGGCCAGGTATGTCCAAGTATATGTGGTTTTAGGTGATGTTTGCATTTTTTTGGTGGAATTAATAAGTGTGGGAATAATTTGCAATGACGAAGCAGAAAGGAAATCTTGTTAACTGGTTCTCAGATTAAAATAAGTATATATTGTGATGTTAGTAGTTCTCTCCACTAGGTGGTAGTATAGCCTGTTAAATATACTATATTTCCTGGTGTGGATTAGATTTCTAGAATCTTTTGTTTTCACAAAAACGTATTTGGTGGTGAGGTTCTTAGTATGTCCATGTCTGCAGTGTTTTTCTTCTCTTAATTTTTATAATTTAATAGTATTATAAAATACCTTTAAAAGGTATTTAGTTTATTTTTTGTCGCTTCTTCCTCTGTCTGTCTATTGATTCATCCATACATCCACCCATTAAAAATCAGGTGCCTGCTGCGCGCCAGGCATAATGATAGGCTGAACCATATTAGAGAATAAGACCTACAAGTCCTTGCCCACACGCAGCTTACATTCAGGAAGAAGGTGAATCAGAAGACCTGATAAAGTTACATGATTGAGCGGGGTCGATACTGGTAAACTGTGGCTCTCAGTCTGACCCACACTTCATTTGGGTTTCACATTTTTAAATGGATGCAAAAATGAAAAGAATATTATGACATGTAAAAAAAATCTGAAACTCCAATGTCACTGTCCATAAAAATAGTGTGACTGAGACATAGCCTCGCTCATTCATTTAGGTGTTACCTGTGACTGCTTTCCCGCTACAGATGCAGAGTCGAGTAGCTGTCTTGGGGACTGTATGGCCTGCCAGATCTGAAATATGTGTTATCTGGCCCTTTACAGAAAAGTTGACTGATCCCTGTAATACAGATAATTTGAGGTGGTGCCGAGTGACAATGCAGGGCAAGAATGAGGGTGGCTACTCGATCTGATGTTCAGGACGACCTCTTTGCGATAGGGAGATTTGTTTGGAGACAAGAAGGTAGGAAGTAGCCAGTATAGGTGAAAATAAAAGGATAAAATATTTCAGGTAGGAAGAAAAAGTGAAAAAGCTTGAAGTCTGGGACACGTCTGGCCTGCTCAAAGAATGAAAAAAGCGCTAGGGTAGCTGGCCAACGGGCAGCGCCAGGAATGCTTATAAATGCAGGCAAGGACCAGGCCATGTAGGGCCAGGTTTAACTCCTAAGGAAACTCAGGCCCAGGGAGATTAGAAAACTGTTACTGTCAGAAATGGGACCAGAACTTCCAACTCTTAGGATATTAATTACCCAGTGCTCTTTATTTGCTTTTATATAAAGATACTATATATTTGGCAGGCTATCGGCCACTTTCATATGTTCAATCTTCATATGTTAGGCTTTCAGAAAATCTGCACTTTTGTATCAACCACTCAAAAACACTCTTTATACCCTAAAGTCAGACTCCCCTGGCTGACAGTTTGATCCAGCCCATAGTGGCATTGTCTGCCAGCCAGCAGCTGGCTTTGTGCTGAGTCATCATCTTTGTCTACAGAGCAAAGGACGTTTGTGCAATTCTTTGAAAATTTTCTCATGGAAGCTTTTAGAAATTAATGGTATATTCACATGTAATACAGAAATACATTCCTTTTGTAAATATGTGCTGCCCACCTTACAGAAAGGGCTGAAGTCTTTTCATCTACCAACCCTAATCAAGGATTCTCCCCCAAAGTTAGCCACTGTTAACAGTTTTTGTATGTTCTTCCAGAAGGACATAGTATGTTCACATAAAAAAGTTATATAGTATTGTTTTGAGTGCATGTATGTATGTGGGGATGTTATGTATAAATGCATACTCCACTGTTTACATGTGGCATTTTGTGTTGTGTTTTTGTTTGTTTGTTTTTTGCATTTGCCATTTTCATATGCTATAGTTTTAAATTGTGCTCTGTGGAATTGTGAGGGCTGAAAGCATGTGTGTTTCTAGATGCTTTATACCACTTCCTCTGGAGCAGCTCTGCTTTAGATTTTTTACATATGGGGCCTGTGGGTAAAATTTTATTTAAAGAACAGAATTGCTTACAAAGAAAAGCTTGCAAAGTACTTTATGATACATTGTCTCTATTGCCTTATAAAAAGAAAGAAAAACAGAAAAATCAAAGTGCAGATGGTAATGTGGTGATGCATCCATCTCATGCACTTAAATTAAGCTGAGAGGAAGTTGGAAATCACCAGGTGTGGCCACTGAGGTGAACATTTAGCTTCAACCGGATGCTTGTTGGACTTCAGTCAACTGTGTTTTTGATTGCAAGGGGAAAAAAATGAAAGAACAAGTAGAAAATGCAGATTTTTCTTCAGAGGTGTAAGCCCATGGTGTGTCTTACTCTAGGTATGTTCTGGATGATCAGTATACAAGTTCTTCTGGTGCTAAGTTTCCTGTGAAGTGGTGTCCACCTGAAGTGTTTAATTACAGCCGCTTCAGCAGCAAATCAGATGTCTGGTCATTTGGTAAGATCCATGGTCCATGTTTCCTCATGTCCGTCCGCCCTGAGGAGGAAGTGGATACATCCATTTGGTAATCCTTATTCTTTTCCAGGTGTTTTAATGTGGGAAGTATTCACAGAAGGCAGAATGCCCTTTGAAAAATATACCAATTATGAAGTGGTAACCATGGTTACTCGAGGCCACCGACTCTACCAGCCGAAGTTGGCATCCAACTATGTATATGAAGTGATGCTGAGATGTTGGCAGGAGGTATAGATTTTTTGTGGGCTTTCTTTTTGAATCTTTTAGGGATTGGGCTTGGTAAATAGACAACATGCAGTCTTTATAGCCTAGTGAGGTGGTGCGTGCTTTATAGTGATTTCAAGCTCTAGGTAGGAAGCCAACCCTCTCAACTCAACTTCTGAATAACGGGAAGAAGAATGTAAAGATGTGGAAAATGCTAATAACTACCTCGATACATTCAGGCTGCTTCCTCACTCGCAAGTGGGACTCCTTCCATAGTTGCCTGAGCTAGGGACTTGGGGAATACACCTGGAGAAGTAGCTCTTTTTTCACTGGGTCACTTGTAGAGTTGAAATATTTTTTTTTTTTTTACCAGAGTTGGTTTCTTTCTCTAAACCTCAACTTTCCGAGGTCTTTGGAAGTATTGAAATGTCACCTCCTAAAAGAGGTTAGATACCAAATGACTTCTGAAAGACAGTAACATTAGCTCACATGTATTATGTACCAAGCACTATACTTAGTGTTTTGGATTTAGTTCTCAAAGCAACACTTTGAGGTGGAGACACTTTGTGTCACTCTGTAGATGAGAAGATTAAGGGTCATGAGGTTGCTGCTTGCCTGGGGTCACTTAACTACAGAGCAGTATAGGCCTGTCTGACTCCAAAGTCCAGGGTCTCAACCACTGGCTGTACTGCCTCCCCAAGAGTTGATTGGGATGGGCATAGACATTCTGGGCAGGAAGTGGTGCTAAAGGGAGAGAGAACAGCTTGAGCAAAGGTAAGGAGGTGGTTATAAACACGATGTTTGTGCACGACAGTGGAGATAGTGGCCCTATTTAACAGACAGCCCATGTGAGGGATTTTGTGGGGAATAAAATTGGGTGACAAGAGGGTGGGGGAGTGGCAGATTATAGAAGGTCCTATAAATTTGCAGGACTTGATTTCACAGGCATGTCTCTTGAAGAGAGACATGAAAGCAGTGTCTTAGAAAGGTTAGCCTAGCAGCAGTACATGCAGGGTAGATTAGGGTAGAGAGACAAGACCCCTCTGGAGATGCCTGTATGTCCCAGTCCCAAAGCAGTGAAGCCTCTCTGTAATATGCTATGTTTAGGAGTTGGAGCAGTGAAAGGTTTTTTGGAATGGATTCTGGAACCTACAGCTTCTCTTTGACTTTTAATTGTAGAAACCAGAGGGAAGGCCTTCTTTTGAAGATCTGCTGCGCACAATAGATGAACTAGTTGAATGTGAAGAAACTTTTGGAAGATAAGTGATGTAACCAGTGGCTCCCAGATTCCAAAGTGCAAGGAAGGATGGGCACTTTGTGGCTTTTAATTTATTGAGCACTTGGACATGTAGATGGTTTTACTTGTAAAGTGGAAACACATAAAGAATTTGCTTCTAGACGGAATCTCCCAGAGTGTTTCCACTTAGAAACACTCTGTTGCCTTAGAAATGGTGATTAAAATCACTCATTTCTATTCATTCCTCAGGCACTTGAGTGACAGTTGTTTACCAGGCACTGTGTATAGCCCCAGGGTTTGGCCATTTAGGGGTGCACACATGGGACCATGTTAGCTGATGCCAGTTGAAGGCCAGGGTATTTGGGAAGGGGAAGGGTATTAGAGTCATGACCCAGCAACCCTTCTTTTTCCCTTTGACTTCTACAGAAATCTGGGCCTGAGACATTGTCTACAATTGGGTTCTAGATAAATCAGGAACCCACCTAAATAAGTACCCATCTTTTGTTTTGAAAACATCTCAGTTTTCAAGACTGCTCTTAGTATTACATGAACAATATTTGTATGCTGTATATATTGTAAACATATGTAATATATAAAGTTATATATTTATAAGAAACACGAGTTGTCTTTTAATTGAAACTTTTAATCCTGTAGTATATGAGCTCACCTTCTTAGGACTAGAGACTGTGCCTAACAGCTGTTAATTCATTTCCCCCTGAACATCAAATATACCTGAAGAGAAGAAAGTCTAGACTCTTCTATGAGTAACACCCCCTCCTCACTCAGGTAAATGTGTCTGGGGATGCCTGTCCAGCTTAACCACGTGCATTTGGCCTATGTAATCCTGCCCATGGTGGCCGCAGCTAATCAGAATCAGATGGAAAATTAAACTAGGTAATCTACTTCTAAGCCTTAAGAATATTCCCTGGGGCACAGGCACTATAATTGGAAGTGCTGGGCTCTAGGGCAGAAGGATCAGGTGACGTTCACAACAAAGTTTGCCCCCACCTCACGCAGGGCCCAGAAGCACCCCAAGTTGTGGTGGAGGATCCAGGAAGCTACCAAGAGAAACAGCGAGCATGGTATTCTGAGCTGGCTCCCGCACGTTTTTCAGGAGGTCTGGTTGGACTTGGGTTCCTGGATGGGTAGGACTGTTGTACCTCACAGGAGACCCTGCTGTCAAGACTGTGTGTGGATTTCTCACCCTTAGAAGCTCTACTAAAACATCAATGGAGTTAGGGCCTGCCTTTTTTCCTCGTGAGCACCAAGGAAAAGAAATTATCTTGGTTACGTGAGTGCCAGCGAAAAGAAACTATATCAGTCACCCAGAGACTGTTTATTGCCCAACGCGTTATTCTTGCTATTGGTGGGGTAACTAGCTGAGGAAGACACAGTGCCTTCCCTTCAGGAGTTCCGTCTCCTCTGGAGGCTGCGATGGTCTGCTCTGGAGCATTGGGTGAACACACAGACTGGCTGCTCTGGGCAGCACCTTCACTTTGACCCTGGAGAACCATTTCATTTCATCCTGGCCAGTCTAGAGTCTGTGCAGCAGGCAGTCCATCCACTGAAGGCTGTGTTTTTTCTTTTCCTGTGCCCCTTGTAATGGAAGAAAGTAAACTGCTTATTCTGAGCCTTATCACAATCTGCCACTTTCCTTCTCGTCTACCTGTTTAACCATACCCCCATGACAAAAACATGCACAACTTTTTTTTTAAGTTCCAGGGTACATGTGTAGGATGTGCAGGTTTGTTACATAGGTAAACGTGTGCCATGGTGGTTTGCTGCACCTATCAACTCATCACCTAGGTATGCATTAGTTATTTTTCCTGATATTAGCCTGATATATTTCCTGATATTAGCCTGGCATGCATTAGCTATTTTTCCTGATGCTCTCCCCTCATCTGCCCTCCCCCAAGAGGCCCCAGTGTGTGTTGTTCCCCTCCCTGTGTCCATGTGTTCTCATGGTTCAGCTCCCACTTATAAGTGAGAACATGTGGTGTTTGGTTTTCTGTTCCTGCATTACTTTGCTGAAGATAAAGGCTTCCAGCTCCATCCATGTCCCTGCAAAGGACATGATTTCATTCTGTATGGCTGCATAGTATTCCATGGTGCATATGTACCACATTTTCTTTATCCAGCCTATCACTGATGGGCATTTTGGTTGCTAACCATGCACAACTTTTAACTGACTTGTAGCTTATTCAAGGAGTCGGTCCTGGCACACTCTACCTTACTATCACTATCAGCCTTTTCTCCTTCCTTCCTGACCTTCCCTCCTTCCCTCCTCCCATCCCATACTTCCTTTTTCACCTTGAGGAGCTATGGGAAGTACTAGGTGGTATGAAAGAGAGTGAGGAGAAGGTAAGAGTCCCTACCCTAATGGTCAATGTATGCTTTTTATGGGAAAACAAGATAGATAGTACCTGGCAACATTTGTGAACATTTCCTTCAAAAATCTTTAAATATTTTTCACTAAGACTTAAAAAAAAAAAAAAGCTTTTATACGAAAGCATAACTAAGGCAGAAGGGGAAGTAAAAATAACAGTCATCACCCAGAATGCTAAGGAGACCCTAATCTAAACAGGAGATTGGAAGGGCAATGGGAATATGCTGTGTCTTCATTAAAGTTGTTCTGTTGCTCTCTGGGCTCGGAACTTGTTCGTGGCAAGATGGCCAAACGTACTAAGAAGGTTGGATCGTCAGTAAATACGGGACCCGCTATGGGGCCTCCCTCCAGAAAATGGTGAAGAAAATTGAAATCAGCCAGCACACCAAGTACACTTGCTCTTTCTGTGGCAAAACCAAGATGAAGAGACGAGCTGTGGGGATCTGGCACTGTGGTTCCTGCATGAAGACAGTGGCTGGCAGTGCCTGGACATACAATACCACATCCGCTGTCATGATAAAGTCCGCCATCAGAAGACTGAAGGAGTTGAAAGACCAGTAGATGCTCCTCTACTCTTTGAGACATCACTGGCCTATAATAAATGGGTTAATTTATGTAAAAAAAAAAAAAAGTTGTTCTGTTCATTAGTTAACACATAGTTATGCTTTCCAGTGGGATGAAGTGAAACTCCCAAGTGTGTTTTGTATTGTTGGTGTTTTTATATTTCTCAGTCATCCCCCAATCACATTTTAGGGTTATTACTAGATTAACTTCGCCCAAATAAAGTGTCTGCTGAGTGGGAGGATGGAACATTCTAAACTCAATATTCCAGAGCCTAGAATCTAATTGTTTCTGCCACTCACAGTGTGGCCTTGGGCAAGTCCCTTATTCTGTCTGTGCCTCCATTTCCTTCCCAGTCCAGAGAGGGCAGTTTGACTTGATGATTTTAAAGGTGCCTTTTACCAAAATTTTGTGATTTCTTGAAAATGATGTTTGCGAGTCACCCACACCTTTGGGGATGAGAGACTAATAGCAGACACCCTCAGAGATTGGGATGGAGATTACTGAGCTTTCTTATATAGGCCATTGGTTGTCATTTATACTCTTCTGAGGTTTTCAGAACAGGAAAATAGGTGGGGTTAACTCTGCCCGTGAGAAACATCTTGAGCGAACTATGATTTCAGTTGAAAGATGTGTTTTTGTGAGTGGAGCACCGCAGAAGAACTGAAGACTGTTGTGTGCTCCCTGCAGAAGGGGCTGCCATGATCCTTTCCTCCTGTGAGTAAGATGAGCTTTCTCAATTTATTTTCGGGGCTTGTTCTGGACCTATTCTTCTTGAACAGCAGAGGATGTTTTTTTTTCTAAGGCACAGAGCTTGGGAACATTAAAAGATAATTTCCTCAGATGTTGTGACAGAGTTTTGTTTCTTATTTAAAGAACCACGGTGGTGATGTAATTCTAATAAAGGTTCAGCATTGAGAACATAAATGAAAGAAAAACAAAAGAATGTCCAGGAATCTACATATGTGTGTGTAGAAATGCAATCAGTGTGAAGTACTTGTTTTTAGAATGAGACTGTAATGAACTTTGGGCTGAAGGCCAGGAGACGAAATTCTAGTTCTGGATTTGCTCCAGCAGTGGTGGATCACAGTTGGCAACTTTATATATATATATAAATACACACACAGACACAAATAAATATATTTAAGGCAAAAGGAAGAGAGGTCAAAACACAACTGTGTTTATACTCTGAAATTATCTGCTTTATCATGTAAACATATAGACTTACCCTTATTTTCACAGGAGTATTTATTCACAATTTTGTGTAGACATCCGTTATTGAGGATCTTTCCCAGGCAATTGAAATTTAGGCAAAACTGATTCTTACCTGCAGTCAGAGCCTGAGTAAAGGCAAAAATAAGAGTCAAAGTCATGAGTCTCTACATGGTTAAGAGTGTGAACATGGTCGAGTGTGAACACTGGCTTAAATGTCTCTTTCCCTCATATATAATATTACATATGAAGATGTTATTTTAATATTTTTATAGAATATAAGACCACCGTTAAAAATAAGTGCTAGTTTTAGGAGAACAGAGAAAGATTCCCTAGATGCTGTTATCTGTGAAGATCCTTGGTTTGAAAGAGCCGTGGGGATGCTTATAAATCCAAAGAAATTAGAATAAAAAGAAAAACAAGCAGAATAGTCTTCTAAATAAGAAGGCAGCCATCATATCAGAATTGCAATATCTTTGTTTCTTTATAAAGGTATTTATTGAGCACCTACCATGGGCCATGGTCTATACCAGTTCCTTTATATTCATTATCTGAAAGCTTCACTACAAACTGGCAAGGTGAAAATTGTTATTCTTATGTAGCCAATAAGAAAATAGTGCCTTTGAAAGTTTAAATCTCACCAAAAGCTCACATGGTTGTCACACTCAGGATTTAAGCATGAGACTTTTTTTTTTTCTGAGACAGAGTCTTGCTCTGTCACCCAGGCTGGAGTGCAATGGCGTGATCTCAGCTCACTGTAAGTTCCACCTCCTGGGTTCAAGCAGTTCTCCTGCCTCAGCCTCCCGAGTAGCTGGGACTACAGGTGCACGCCACCATGCCTGGCTAATTTTTCTATTTTTAGTAGAGACAGGGTTTCACCATGTTGGCCAGGCTGGTCTCGAACTCCTGACCTCAAATGATTTACCTCAGCCTCCCAAAGTGCTGGAATTACAGGTGTGAGCCACCACACCTGGCCAAGCATGAGACTTGCCAGACTTGGGATTTAAGCGCTCTTCCTTTTGCCTTAAATATATATATATATAAAAATATATATACACACACACACACACGTACACACATATATAAGTTTATATATATAAATAAGCTCTCAAAGGGAGTGTGTGTATGTGTATGTGTATATTTGTATACATATAAATCTGCCAACCATGATCCACAAATGCTGGACAAAATCCAGAACTAGAACTTTTGCCCAGGCGACTCCCTTTTTGGCCACCTTGCAACAAAATGTAAAGAAACAATAAACCTAAGAGGTGCTTTAAGAACTTTATTTTGGGAGTTGCTCAGTTTTGGAAATACTTGTTAATTTATCTCTAAGACTCAGAGGGCGTTATTTTGCAGATAAAGAAGGAAAATACTGTCTTTGATTTTAATACTAGATGATGATGGAACCAAGCTTCAACAAAGCTCAGTCATATCAGATTAAAGCAATCAAAGGCCAGCTAAAAAAAGTCAAGTTTTTACATTTCTGACTTTTAGGTGGCATTAAGGAAAAAATGATTGTAATTTTTAAATGTCATCTATTTAAGCCAAAGCCCCTTACAGGAGCCAACAATTGTTTGTAGATTTTGTAAAAAATAAATAAATAAATAAATAGACCATGTTATTCCAGTTGTGCTGACCTGAAAATAACTCGTAGTCTTCCATTCACACAGATAAGAACAAGGCTCCTGTTAACAGAAATATAGGCCAAGCAGAGCAAAGCAGAAAAAGCGAAAAAGCAGCAACCTGTGTCCCCTGCCACCCCCACTGGCAAGACAAGCTCAACAGTGACTTAAGAATCTCTAAATGTTAAAAGCTGTGTGAGCATCTGCTCTTTATTTCCGTCAAGGTCAGAACTAAAGAAAATGCTGTAAATTACAGCAGGAACGATTCGGTTACATATAAAATAAATCATTGTGAAGGTTGAGACAGGATTTGATTGCCCAAGGGATTAAATAAGGGACTACCTATTGGCGGGGTATTTTTGAGGATTATTCTCTCTGGCATGGCTTTGATGAAAGCTCACTCTCCTTTCCAGCGTCTGTTAATTTGATTTGATGATAAGAATCACCTGTTGTCTACTGTCAATTGCAGCTGAATGTGGCTACATTTTCTGCTGGGTAAAACAATGAGTGTTTACTGTTGACAAGGAGACAGCTAAGTGATGCCTCAAGATGTATTACTGTTAATCAAAAAAAAAGGCCCAGCCAAGAAGATTGCTTAAGCCGAGGAGTTTGAGGTTGCAGTAAGCTGTGACCGCACCACTCCACTCCAATCTGGGTGGCAAAGTGAGACCCTGTCTCTTTAAAAAAAAAAAAAAAAAAAAAAAAAGTTTATGTGTTTGTTAGGGTCATTTGCCAAAAACGTTTGTTGTTTTAAGCATTGTCATAGAAGTCTGGCTTCAAAGGTTGCTATATGGTAGGAGAAGGTAATTGTGGAGCGTGGGATATTGATCATACTGATGGGAGATTTGGAGTGGGGTTTCAGGTCACTGCTCCAGTGAGATTCAGTTTGTGAAATGTACTTGGTATTGCCAGCATTTCCATCAACTCACAGTTGCCCTGAGAACAGATCCAGCCTAGGAGAGTTATTTAAAGGACAGGGCAAGGGAGAATAGCTGGGGGCTTAAAAAGTTCACCTCTTAGCTCCCCTGTTTGCCTAATTTCTCTGCCTTTCTTTATTTACAACTTAGTAGAAAGAGTGGTTTCTAAGTCTTGGTGTGCCTGAAGCATGCCTTGGGTGCTATTAAAAGACAAGTTTCTGGGTTCATCTTGATAACTGGATCTGTGGGTAAGGTAAGGACATTTTGGTCACACCGCCTTTCTTGGGCCTCTCTTTTCGGAGTCCTATCTTACTCCTTTTTGTATCTGATTCTCAGACCAACTTTGTTAGGTCAACACCTTCCATTATTACTATTATGAATATGAAGATAAGGAGGGTAGCTGTGGTAGGCAGCCTCTAAGATGGCCTGGTGATATCTGCCTCCAGATATTCAGGCCCTTATGCAGTCCTCCTCCTTGAGTATGAATTGGACCTAGTACCTCACTTCTCGTGATTAGAATATGGTAAAGGTGATGGAATGTCACCTCTGAGACCAGGTTACAGAGGCTGCGGCTCCCATTCCTGCGATCTCAGGCTTTCTGCCTTCTGCATCGCTGGCTGCCTTGTTGGGAGCACTCTCAGGCAGCCCATAGAGAATCCCCATCACGAGGAACTGAGGCACCATGGAATCCGCTTAGAAGTGTATTCTCCAGCTCTGGTTGGGCCCAGCTTGACTGCAACTACCCGAGAGATCTGGAGCCACGGGCACCCAGCTAAACCCTTCCAGAACTCCCGGCCCACAGAAAGTGTCAGATAAACGTTTTAAGTCATTAGGTCTCAGAATAATTTGTTTCCAACAATAGATAACTAAGTCTGTGACAAAAGCAGGAGGAGCCGCAGATTAAAAAAGAACTTGGCCACTTTGGCCACCCTTCTGCCTGGGGCTGGAATTTGATGCCCTTTCTGAAAAATAGGCTCAAGATTAAAATGGACACTAGATGTGTCTTTTCTTTTGTCTTTAAATCATTTCAGTTTTCCACTCCATCACTGCTTCAAGTGTCTGGTAATAACTGCAGCCACCTTTTGTAACTACTGCAGATCCCCCCATTGCTCCTCTGTGGAGCCCCTCAGGCCAGCAGCGCCCGCACTTCCTGCCCACCGAGGGTCAGTGAGCAGCATGGCTTCCGGCCTAGTGCCAGCCACACCCGTGCGCCTTGTGGCCGAGCGCTTCTTCACATCACAAGCTGGCTCGATGTCTTGGGTGTGATGTCTGCGAGCTTGTTATGAACTTTGAGCTCACAGAAAACAGTGTTCTAGGAAATACTGTTTTGAGATGTAGGGGAGGGGAGAGGTTGTGGGCAAGGTGCCTGTAAAGTCCAACTCACATCAACCTCTTCTGAGAAAGAAAGAAAAATTGCCTCATAGACCAAACAAGGGTTTGGGTGGCTGCTGTCCGTGCCTGGGGGGGTTGCCCTGGCGGAAGCTGAGAAACAGATGAGCGGTCATCTTCAGGAAGATTCTGCCTTTCCTTACAGCACCTTTTACTCCCAGAAACCATTATCTTCCCTGGTGCCTGGGACTCCCATCCAGCTTCCCAGGCTTCTAGAATCTCCTTGCCCCACACAGCACCCCTTCAGGCCATAGACGAGTCAAGCACCACTCTTCCACGCAAATTGATCAGTTTGTTGTCCCGTTAGCTAGGTACTTGTTTTCTCATAGTTGCCAATGACTCACCTAAAATAGTTATCCTCCCTTCTTTAAGGTCTCACCGGCAGTATAATGTCAAAAACACAGAACAGTCGAGGTCTAATACAAATTACTTATTTTATTCCTACATTTAGAAAAACTAACATCTCTGGAGACCATCACTTAGAAGAATGGACATTTTAGTATCAAAAGAAAAAGTGTACACCCGTGCAAACACAGACACAGGATCACTTCGCACCCCAAATGCATAAAGGTTATAAACTCAGAATAAAGGATACGTTTCTAAATTGAATAAACATTTACGTGAAAAACTCAATGTCCCAATTTTATTATTTTCCCCTCTCCTTGGTGTGGGGTCTTGGTGTGGTGTCTAACTCCAAACCAAGAAGTCTAACTCCAACTTGGAAGCCTTTTCTAACTCCTGTTCAGAGGTAGAAATCCATGCTATAGCCAAGCTAGTTACGTGTCACATTCCCCGGATAACATGGGTTAATGTGGCTAAAACGTGCCTATCTTCAAAAGGCCCTTAAGAAATGGATGTAGTGGAGCCGGGCACAGTGGTTCACGCCTGTAATCCCAGCACTTTGGGAGGCCGAGGCCAGCAGATCACGAGGTCAGGAGATCGAGACTATCCTGGCTAACACGGTGAAACGCCATCTCTACTCAAAATACAAAAAAAAAATTAGCCGGGTGTGGTGGCGGGCGCCTGTACTCCCAGCTACTCAGGAGGCTGAGGCAGGAGAATGGCGTGAACCTGGGAGCAGAGGTTGCAGTGAGTCGAGATAGCGCCACTGCATTCCAGCCTGGGGGACAGAGCGAGACTCTGTCTCAAAAAAAAAAAAAAGAAAAGAAAAGAAAAGAAATGGATGTAGTGGTGGGCATTTATGGCAGAGTAATGAGGAAGTTTGGCCTTTCTGTAAATTTCTGGAAGAAAAAAAAAGGGATACTTTGCAGCAAACTTACAGAATCAGCTCTGGTCACCCAGAGCCATTTTTCCAAAACTACAAGTTTTCAAGGCTTCCCGACTCACCACAGCCCATCAACTGCAAAAGCAGCCGGTATCAGACATTCCTCATCTTAAAACCACAATCTGGAGTGCCTGGGTTGGTCGACAAGCCTGGTCTTTGGGTTAAGGCAGCTCTTGAAACTGCTAGTTTCAAGCCATGTTTTTAAATACAAATCATTAGCCATGTGCCAGTTATTATGATGACCAAATTCAGTAGGAATGCATTTCACTCAAGGCACTGATTCAAAACGAAACCCCAACATCGGAAATGCCAGGGGATGAACTGGAGGTGATGATGTAAACTTCAAAACATTAGACACGAGGAAGCGACGGCGGCTTTGCTTCCCGTGCAGCCTGGGCCCCACAGCTCTTCAAATCTGTTCCTTTGTCCTCTTCAGAGGTGACCTTAGGAACTGTTCTGAGAAGGGGCGCTTCTCACTCTTGCTTTCTTCCAGTGCCCCCTGGTGGAAACCTGTTCCCAATCAGCCCAGCTGTTGCCACCCAGGAATCTCTTGGGGTGGAAAGAATACCAATAGGAGCCTATCCCAGAGGACAGAGGGGCACAAATCCTTCCCAGGAAAAAACAAATACCAAGGATGGCAGGTCCAACTGCCTACCCCGTGACAGACGTTCCGTTTTCTAAAGGTCACAGAGATTACATCTGATGCGATGCCCTTTTTCTGATTTGCTGGCCTGAGGCTCATCATGAGAGATATTTGCCGAGGAATAAGAAATAGATGAAAAGAACAGCGCAGATATAAGCATGGGAGAGGAAGCTCAGCTCCTTCAATGATAATCTTCAAGCCTGAATATATTATTTCCACATTTCCTTCCAGCAGGCAAATAGTCATTGCCTATCTCTGGGGCATTTTTGTCGCTCTGGCAAAGGCCCTTGATATGCACGAGTTCCAGCCTAAGCTGGGAATTTGCTAATAGCTCACGGGCTTTCTCTCTGCAGGTTATTAGGCAAAACAATGCAAAGAATGGCTTCTGTAATCACAGAATGCCTGTGGAAGGGCGCACTCTACTTACTTACTGGGAACACCTGTGCTGCTGTAAATTGAAAATGATCATGCATCGAATACTCCTTGATACGCGCATTGGAATGAATTTTGGCCCAACACTTCAATCTGTAAATAAAGATGCCTGCTGTCTTGGAAAGTCATGCCAAGCAAGGGAACACTAGGGAGCTGTTTGGCTTTCATGGTGTGATTTTTTTCTCGCAATGATTATTTATGGGGCAGCAAGTCTGCTGGGTAGAGGATGGAACCACAAACAAGGCAGTGGTTTGCCTTTCTGCTCACCACTGTTCTTGGTCTTCGGGGGAAATTAAATAAAATTGGGTCGTAATTAAAGCAGTGGTAGGTTAAGTCTGTACCTTTCTTTAAAGGCCATTGTCTTTGCTATTGAATCGGGAAACATAAGAATTTTTGAAAATATTTTCTCCTAAATTCCAGGCTGCAGAAGAAACCAAGGGGAATATTATCAGGTGTGGCCATGTGTTGTGAGGTCAGGGAGCTGGGGGAGTCCTTTCTCTAGTCCCAAATACTCCTGCCTGCTGACTGATACCAGCAATTTCTCTTTCAAAGTTCTTGACCTGGCCAGGTATGGTGGCTCACTCCTGTAATCCCAGCAGTTTGGGAGGACGAAGAGGGCGGATCACTTGAGGTCGAGAGTTTGAGACTAGCTTGGCCAATGTGGTGAAATCCTATCTCTACTAAAAATACCAAAAAATTGAGCCGTGTATGGTGGAGCATGCCTGTAGTCCCAGCTACTTGGGAGACTGAAGCAGGAGAATCGCTTGAACCTGGTAGGCGGAGGTTGCAGTGAGCCGAGATCATGCTACTGTACTCTAGCCTGGGTGACAGAGCAACACTCTATCTCAAACAAAACAAACACACACACACACACACACACACACACAAAGTTCTTGACACTTGAACAAGGTGGTTCTCCAAAATGTAACTACTCACAGCCTAACATTGACCAGAAGCCTTATCAATAACATAAATGTTGATCAACACATATTTTGTATGTTATGTGTATCATACACTGTATTCTTATAATAAAGTAAGCTAGAGAAAAGAAAAGCTTTAAGAAAGTCATAAGGAAGAGAAAATAGATTTACTATTCATGAAGTGAAAGTGGCTTATGATAAATGCCTTCATCCTCCTCATCTTCATGTTGAATAGTCTGAGAAAGAGGATTAAGAGGAGGAGTTGGTCTTACTATTTCAGGGGTGACAGAGGCAGAAGAAAATCTTCATGTAAATGTTTATACCATGTTTTTCAAGGGTCAAACTATTTAAATTTCATGTGTTGTGATGGTTAACTTTATGGGTCAACATGGCTGGGCCATAGTGCCCAGATATTTGGTCAAACATTATTCTGGATGTTTCTGTGAAGGTACTTTTTGGATGAGATTAACATTTAAATCGGTGGACTTGGAGTAAAGTGGGTCACCCTCCATCATGTGGATGGGCCTCATCCACAGTTGAAGGCCTTAATGAAAGTCAGACCTCCCTGAGCAAGGAGGACTTCTGCCAGCAGACCACCTTTGGGCTCAAACTGCAACTCTTCTCTCACTCTTCAGCTTGCCAGCCTACCCTGTTAGATTTTGGACTTGCCAGTTTCCACAACTGCCTGAGCCAGTTCCTTAACAGAAACCTCTCTCTGTGTTCACCCTGACTGTTACAAATGTCATGCTTGCAAACATGTACACGCCTCTGCACTGCAGTAAGAATGACATTGCTGAAGCTCTGCAGTACAGCATGTTTACTATTTAACATTGTGTCAGTCATTTATAACTTACTGAGAAAAAGTGTGAGAGCCTCTCCTGAGGCCTGCTTTGATAGCAGGGAGACAGAGTCAGTCTCCTGGGGTCCTGAATGGGGGAAACACCTGCCTTTGAGTCAGGGGTGGAGTTGGCTCAGAAGAGAGGAGTTGGAGCTGAAGATTCACTTTGGTTTACTCAGTCTTCTTCCTCCATTTTGTCTTCAGAGGGAAAACCATACCTGCTCCTGTTTGGTTACCTTAAATGTATTTTGTGAGTACCCAATAAATAGTTGCTGAATGAGTTCTAGGGAACTGGTTGGGGGACAAAGTGGTAAAGTAACTGAGAGTAGCTGGTGTGTTCTAGCGATGTTTGCCTCTGCAGTCTTATTTAATCTTCTCATCCACAAGGATAGTCTTATTGTGATGCTCATGGACTCTGGGCTTGACGTCTGGCTCAGCTGCTTTTTATGTGACTGGATAAATGGCTGAAGCTCTCTGTTCCTCTGTTTCTTTAAGATGGGATTCATAATGTTAGTATAGTGAGTAAGTTAGCATAGCGTAGTATAGTAAGATCTTAGTATATCTGTCATGCCTGGCATATGGTAAAGGCTGTGTTGGTAGAAGTGGGAAAACCCTTTCTTAGAAGACAGCTTTTATTACCTACATTTTCTAGATTTGATTGCCCAAAATCACACTGTTGCTCCAAGAAAAGGGAGCAGTGATTTGACTGCATGTCTGCCTGATACTAAAGCCTGCTGAACCCCATATTTTCTTTTAATACAGAAAAGAAAAAACAAACACATTTGAATGCCAGAGAGTTTTTAATAATTTCATTTGGCATCTCATGGTTTGGTACTTTGTTTTGGATAAGGATTTATTTAAAAATATACGTCTGGAATAAAAGGTTAGACTTATGAGCCACCACAAATGCTGGCTAAAGCTCTGGAAGCTCAGTCTTCACCCCTTTGTCGTTCCACTCAGTCAAAAGGTCATGATCAAGTTGTCTTTCTCTGTGGCTAGCATCACACTGTGAAATACTGGGTGATAAGATGAATGAGTGGAAAAAAAAAGAGCTCAGATGTAATGTAAGGGTGTTGATATTGGTTGGGTCTTATTTAACAGCTATTTATTGAGTTCTTGTTATGTGCCAGGCACTGATGCCAGAAGCTGGGGAGAAGACAAAAAAAATTAAAAATAAAAAAAAGGATAAGATGCAGTCCCTGAGATTGAGAAGCTTGCAGTCTGGTCCAGTGTCTCTGCTGGGGTTGATTTTGTCCCCAGCGAACATTTGGCAATGCCTGGAAACACTTGGGTTTCCACAATTGGAAGGCGGTGGTGGTGTGGGTGTTAGAAGGGAGAGGGCTGTGTTGCTGCTGGCATCTAGTGCATAAAGCCCAGAGATGCCCTAAATATTCAGTGGTACACAAGACAGCTCCCCACAATAAAGAATGATCCTGTCTAAAATGTTGATACTGGTGAGACTGAGAAGCCCTGTGAGAGATGACGCCTACATAGAGAAACTTAAATGACCATCTCAGGTGGTACCTAACTAGGAGCCACAGGGCAGGACTGACCATAGGTGCTTTGGGAACTGAAAGGAAGAGTAGATGGGAGTGGATTGCAATGTAAGTCTTCCTTTCCAGGTTGGAGGCAGAGATGCACAATGTGTCTGTGAGAACAGAGCAAGCGGAAGAAGCTAGTGCAGCGGGAATTGGTGAAAGCTAAAGCAGTTAGGGTGAGGTCACTTATGGAAGATCTTGAAAGTGGGGGAAGATATAATGCTGAAGATGAAGAGCAGTTGGCTGAGGCAGGCTTTTTGGGAAATGGGTATATAGGGTGAATTGAAGGAGACAGCTCGAAGCAGAGATGACTCTAGATTTAGATTCAAATCCTGGCTCCCTGCTTACTAGCCCTTTGTTGGTAAGGAGTAACCTCTCCGATTCAGATTCCTCATCTGTAAAGCGGCATCTACTTCACAGGGTCATTGTGAGGACTAAGTGAATTACTGCCAAATTACAGGTATGAGTTGATGAGGACTTAGCCTGGCTTATTGGAAGGGTGTATAAGAAAGAAAAAGCCAAGCCCTGTGAACAGATTGATAGATTGATGGCAGATTGAATACAAAGGGTGGGGCTCAGGAAGAATCTAAGTTTTCTATGGTGGACTCATTCACAGACATGGGAAGATCGGAAAGGGGAAGCGACAGAACGGTTTTCCTACTGGGGATAGTGAGGAAGATGATAAATCTTGTTGGGGAAAAGGTAAGACAGAGGCCAAATTGGGGAAATAAAAATCCTTTTGTATCTATCACTAAAAGTTATGTACATGTAGAAAGCTATCAATCATAGAATGGGTACCTAATTATCAAATCACAGGCCTATTTGGTTTTCTGAGTTTTTCCTTTTCTTTATAAATTTAAGTTTTGAAATATTTCAAGCATACAGAAAAAAGTAGAGAATAACATAACATGCTAGTGATTACTCAAGAATACGGTGGCCATTATATACACTTTGGGGCTTTGATGATAATAAATAATTTGTTTATATTAAAACAGAAGGCTACATAGATGATCAGAGCTCATCTTGCTGGACCATTTTCCAATGGCTTCTAGGCTGAGAACTGATTGCTTTGCTTGGCCTGTGGCCAAGTTGTTCTCTAGCTTCAGTATCTATCAAGCCCCCCTACTACATAGACTCCCAAGGTCTTATCTTCCTTTATTTCAAGGACTTTTATGACTGAGTTATTCCTCTCTGGTCATACTGTTCACCACTTCCAATTGAACCTGCTTGTTCTGTTCCAAATACCATTTGCAAATTCCCACTAGGAATGAATCAAGACGGGTACATCCTCTGAGGAAGCCTATAATTTTGTGCTCTTTCAAACATATTCATTCATTTATTCATTCACTGAACAAATATTTATTGAGCATTCATTGTGTCAAAAAGTGTTCTAGCCTCTTGGGATATAACAATTGTGAACAAAATAGACAAAGGTGCTTGTTTACATACTAGTGAGGGAGACAAACAGTAAAGAAAAAAAGGTAAATAAATTGCACAGCATGTTAGAACATGAGAAATGCACCAAAAAAGAAAGAAAAAGTAGAGCAGAGTGAGGAACCTTAAAGGAAGTGCAGATAGGCATAATAACAAATCAGAGAGCTATTCACTTAGAAGATGAGGTTTGAGCAAAGACTTGGAGGAATTGGAGGGAGTTGAAAATGGAGGGAGGAGTGCTCTTGAAAAAACAAAAGCCAAGAATCTCTGGTGAGAGCAGGCCCTATGGCTCCAGCAGCAGCATCGGGGTGTGGCTGAGCGAGGTGATCAGGAGCTTATTGCAGAGGAGATGAGAGGCAACAGGACGCCAGATCATGGAACATTTTATAGGCTCTTGTGGGACATGTAGCTATAACCCCGAGTGAAATGGGGAGCTATTGTGGGGTTCTCAGACAAGGAGCAACATGATCTGACTTAAGAGTTAAATTAATTACTCTCGCTGCTGTGCTGAGAATAAAGCATAGTGGGAGGAGAAGAAGCAGGAAGAAGTTAGGAGGCTTTTGGTGTGAGCCAGGTGAGGTGATGGTGGCTTATCCATGGTGGTGACGGATGAGATGGGGAAAGCAATAAGTGTGTGTGTGTATGTGTGTGTGTGTGTGTGTGTTTTAAATTGCGTTGAAATAGATATATATATATATCAAAAATTTGCCATTTTAACCATATTTGAGTGTACAGTTCAGCAGCATTAAGTACATTCACATTGTTGTAAACCATAACTATTCTCCATCTCCAAAATTTTTTCATCATCCCAAATGAAAACTCTTGAGTAAACAGTTTTCTATATCCACAGGGTCCACATTCCTGGGTTCAACCAGCTGTTGAAAAAAAAATTTGAAAAAAAAAGGATGGTTGCGTCTGTATTTAACATGTACACACATTTTTTCTTGTCATTATTTCCTAAACAATATAGTGTAACAATGATTTACATAGCATTTACATTGTATTAGGTATTATAAGTAATCCAGAGATGACTTAAAGTATATGTAAGGAAGTGTGTAGGTTATATGCAAATATTACATCATTTTATATAAGGATCTTAAGTATCTGTGGATTTTTATATCTGTTGGGGGATCTGGAACCAGTCTCCCATGGACACTGGGGAAGACTATATTTTTTAAAGGCACAATCAGCATACTTTCTTGATAAATTGGCCTGGGTGTGAGAGAGAGAGAGGCGTCAAGGATGACTAAGATTATTTACCTGAGCAACTGGAAAGACAGAATTGCTTTTGACAAGATGGAGAAGGGTGACAGAACCCGTTTGGGGAGGGAGGAAGTAAAAGAGTTCAGATTTCATCTCCTGTTTACTTGAGGTATCTACTAGACATCCAAGTGGAGAATTTGAGAATGCATTTGGGTAGGTGAGTCTGGAGTTAATTAGAACTGGGCTAGATGTGTACATTTGGATGTCATCAGTTGATAGATGGTTTTTAAGCTGCAGGAGGGAATGGGATAATCAAAAGAGTGAATAAGACAAAGAAAAGAAGAAATCAAATGCTTTGCAGGAAATCTAGCATTATTAAGAGGTCAGGGAGGTAGAGAACAAAGCAGCAAAAGAGACTGACAAGGAGCAAAGCCAAGGGATGTGGTACCAATGCTGCCAAGAGAGAGGTTCAGTAAGATGAGGACTTAGAGTTGACCATTGGACTTACTGGTGCATGGGTCACTGGCAACCTTAACAAGAGCAGTATTTTTTTTTAGAAGTGGTAGAGACGACAGCCTGACTGTAATGGAAGGAGAGCAGTTGGAGACAGCAAGTAAAGAGCCTTATTTCTAGGGCCGGAGGACTGGCTCACGCCTGTAATCCCAGGACTTTGGGAGGCCTAGGTGGGCAGATCACTTGAGATCAGGAGTTTGAGACCAGCCTGGCCAATATGGTGAAACCCCATCTCTACTAAAAATGCAAAAATTAGCCGGGTGTGGTGGCAGGTGCATGTAATCCCAGGTATTCTGGAGGCTGAGGCAGGAGAATTGCTTGGACCTGGGATCCAGAGGTTGCAGTGAGCCAAGATGGCACCACTGCACTCCAGTCTGGATGACAGAGCAAGAGTCGGTCTCAACCAAAAAAAAAAAAAAAAAAAAAAAAAAAAGAGAGAGACTTATTTCTAGATTTTACAATAAATAGGCAGCAAATCAATGAAGGAAATAAGATCACAAGAAGTTTGTTCTGTTTTTAATCGCTGAAGTAACTACGCACGCGCACGCGCGTGTGTGTGTGTGTGTGTGTGTATGCTGATGATCCAGTAGAGAGGGAAAAAATGGTGATATAGGAGAAGGAGGGAGTACTTTTTAATTTTGAATTTGAATACCTCCAAGTGGGCTTGGTCACAACATTTTGCCACAGTCTACACTCTATTCTGACCTACTTCATTCATTTATGTAACCTACATTTAGTTTTGCATCCTCTGGCCTGGATAGATACAGATCTATTTGGGGCTCTAAAACAACACTGGAATAAATTGGTTAGAATGTAAATGAGACCCATTCCTGCCAAAGTCCTTAAGTGCTAACGCACCCTCTCTTCGAAGAGTGATTTTTTGCAGCTTGCTCATCCCAGCAGACACAGCAGATGAAAATGGACAGTCAGAAGTAGCTGAAATCCAAACACCAAAGAATATGATATAGTGCAGATTCTTGGGAATTAGTAATTTATTTCATTTTTGTCTCCAGAAGTAAGTCTTTGGGTGGACCATGGAAAATGAGTGATTTCTGGGTGCAGGAAAAGGAAGAGAGAAATGAAAGAAAAGGAAGAGAGAAAGGAAGAGAGAAATCAGAGGGGAGCAATGAAACAGCAGTGGGTGCAAAGGTGAGTCCTTGCCTGGGCTTGGACTTGAACTGTATGTCCAGGGTAGAGAAGAGAGATTTCCCATTAGACCATCAGTGTGTCAATGGCTCAACAACTGAGCAATGGTGATGTCCAAATCAGAGAAAGGTAAGTCACAGATGTATGAATGTAGGTTTGGAAGATCAACTGCTTTGATAGGAAAGGAACTAGTATGTATTGATAATGTGTAGGAATTAAATTTTGCAGCCAGCCTCCAAAATGGCTCAGTGTTCCCCACCTTTTAATAATCATTCCTCTCCATCCTAAACTCTATCTTAGAAACAAAAATCTGCAAGGTTAGTTCAACGTCCTCCTAAACCCTCTGGTTCTAATTGGATTACACCTACTGGGAACCCTGGAATGAAGTTGTAGTGAGGTTGTTTTGTCCCTAAACAGCAGGTCATTCATCTCCTCAAAGTGATCTCTGCTCTACTTTACTCTCTCTCCCCATCCTGGTCTTTTTGAACCTAGGGATGGTGACAGTTCTACTACTGCTGGACCTGGGTTCCTGTATATCTTTTGTGGTTTTCACTCCTTTGTAATTAGTCCCTTTATAAATAACCCTTTCAAAGTTAATCTAAATATGTCATGTTTTCTCTTGTATCAGAAGTAGCTCTAGGAAGCAGATTCAGAGTTGGGTCTGGGATTTATTTGGTCATATATTTAGAGGTCCAGAGATACCCTCTGCTGGAGAAATAACTCAGTTATCAATTAATCAAATTGTCATTGGTACTGCTTGGGATAAAGGGCAAAGAGAGGGCAAGATGCTGGCTTTATGGCGTTTCAGGAAAGCCCCAATAAGAAAATTGCAGCACAAACCCTTAGGAATATTTTCCATCTAAAAAGCAGCTCCTGACTTGCTTCTGGTAAAGACTAAATGCTTAATCATAGATCATCAAATATTTATGTGATTCAAGCTGCTTATCATGAGCTATGTGTTATCTGATTCAATGGACTATGAAATTGGTCATGCATACTAGTTTTCTATCCTAATACAGAAGTGGCATATGTGAAAATGGGCCCTAGTAGATCCAGAAGCTTCAAGAAAGCTTCATAAGCATGCAACATCTATTCACATTGTACCTGCTCTTTCTGCTTCTACTTCAACTCACACCAGCGGCCTCTTGGGTAGTTCTCCAACAGCTTATGGGAGAAAAATTTCTGGCTTGATTTACCGGAAGATCTGCGTCATAAATGTATACCAACAGGAAACAGCCATTGTACTACAGCCTCATTCAGAGGTAGCCTCATAGATAGTGTTGAAATAAAGTCCTCCCAGAACTTCAGGAAACACGTAAGTTTATTCACTTCATTAGGAAAAGATATAGTCGGAGACATTGATCTACCTTGATTCACGGGCAATGGTAAAAACAAATCGGTCTGTCAATGGGAACTTGGAAGGAACAAAATTGGAAGATAGGTGACAAGGAGATCTTGGGGAAAGGAATGTGGCTGAATTTCTTGAAACGGGGACAGAATAGGAAGATATAACCAGAGACTGACAAGATGACCCATGTTGTGGAGGGAGTTAGCTTTTTCTTAGTCTCACTGGTGCTTGTTCAATGGCCCCCGAATATCTTACCATGTGTCCCATAACTCCAAAGCAGCTGACTTGATAGAACAGAAGAACGGCCTTTTAAAGGCTCAATTACTATCACATCTGGAAGACAACATCTTGCAAAGTTCAGGTAGGGTCCTGTAGGATGCAATAAATGTCTTAAACCATCATATGCTTTTGCTTTTCCATAGCCAGGATACATTATATGCTTTTGTTTTTCCATAGCCAGGATACATGAGTCTGGAAACAAAGTGGTGGAGATTGGAGCAGCCTCTCTCACCATTTCATCTAGCATCCCACCAGAGTATTGTTGTTTACTTTCCCTGTGACTTTGGTTTTTGTAGGTTTGGAGATTCCATTGCCAAGAGAAGAATCCTTTTATTGAGGAATATTGAAAGTTGAACTGCTCTCTGGCCGCTATGGGATTCCTTGTACTACTGAATTTATAGGCCCTGAAGGGGATCAGTGTAGCTGGGGTGATTATCCTGATTAACAGAGGAAAATTGGGTTGGTACTTCACAATTATGGCAAAGAGAACTTTGTTTAAAAATTAGGGAATGCATTCGCTTCATTTCCTAGTGTTCTTAATAGTCCTGGTCAATGGAAAACTGTAGCAACCCCACAAAGACCAGACTAAACAAAAACCCAAATCCTACAGGAATGAATATTTGGACACCTCCTCCAGCCAAGGTGTTGGCAGTGGCAAAGGGGAAATGGAATGGATAATGGAAGAGGGCATATATGATTTCCACTTTCAGATGGGCCGAGTGCAGTGACTCATGCCTGTAATCCCAGCACTTTGGGAGGCCAAGGTGGGCAGATCACTTGAGGTCAGGAGTCCAAGACCAGTCTGGCCAACATGGTGAAATCTCGTCTCTACCAAAAACTATAAAAAATTAGCTGCGTGTGGTGGCACATGTCTGTAATCCCAGCTAGTTGGGAGGCTGAGTCAGGAGAATCACTTGAACCTGGGAGGTAGAGGAGGTTGCAGTGAGCCAAGATAGCACCACTGCACTCCAGCCTGGCCTACAGTGAGACTCTGTTTAAAAAAGAAGGAAAGAAAAAATGGATGCTGAGGGGTGTACTGTGCTGGATGTTTCTTGTCTGCCCCTCTCCCTGCTGGCCCACTCTCTGCCTTTCACCAGCCTGCTCTTCGCTCCTGTGTGATTTACATACAACCATCTGGCTTCCTTCTGGGTTAGGCCAATGGAGAGCCCAGCAAGGAGGGAGGGAGGCGAGTGGAGTAAGGATATTAATCCTCCTGATTTTCTTGCTATGAAGTCTCCTTGGGCCATCTGTGTCCTTGGATGGATGATACGTGCTCTTTTCCAGGTGGCCTGGGCCACAGACACCCTCGCCTTCTAGGTTCTGGTAACCTTCCCTTCCCTCCTCACTTGGTTAGGTGTGGTGATGGCTCAGCTCTGGATTCCTGCACTATCCTTGTAGTTTTACTATGCTCTACCTACATCTCTATACTTCCTTTTATAAATAAATCCTTCTCAACATATCCCAGTTTGTGTGCCTTCTTTTTTTATATATATATATTTATTTATTTATTATTATTATTATACTTTAAGTTCTAGGGTACATGTGCATAACGTG
>NW_012101296.1:492748-501465 GCF_000951045.1 Mandrillus leucophaeus
ATTGAGCGTTTTTAGCATGAAGGGCTGTTGAATTTTGTCAAAAGCCTTTTCTGCATCTATTGAGATAATCATGTGGTTCTTGTCTTTGGTTCTGTTTATGTGCCTTCTGATTCTTGTTGGGATCCTGACTGATAATACTTCCCTTTATGTTCCAGGGACTTTAAAAGATGTTATCTAATTGCTTCTTCACCACGGTCCTATTACAATCAGTCTTCTTGATTACCCTCTTACCATATACCTGGTATTGGTCTAGGTGTTTTACATGAATCAATTTAATTAGTCCTCACCATTGGCTTACATGTTAGCCATCCTATTATTCCCGTTTTACAGATGAGGAAACTGAAACACAGAACATTTACTAGTTTACTGAAAGTCACAAAGTTAGACATTTATCTCTGCCTTCTAGGGCTTTTCAAAGGGAGTACATACTATTTACCTCAGTTTTACAGTTAGGAAAACTAAGACTTAGATAAGTAAAGAGACTTATCCAAGATGTAGTCAGCCAGGTGACTAGGGCTAAACCCTAGGTCTGTCTCCCCTCAAAGTGAATGCTCACCTCTAAGGTACTCTGCTGCCTCCAGAATATTTTCAGATGTCAATATGAGTATGAACTGATGGGGAAATGTAGGTTCTATGAAAATAAAATATCCTTTTGAAATTCAAAATTTATTTATGGTCTTTTTTATTATTATTATTATTATTATTTTAAGACAGAGTCTCACTCTGTCACCCGGGCTGGAGTGCAGTGGTGCAATCTCAGCTCACTGCAACCTCCGTCTTCCAGGCTCAAGGGATCCTCCCACCTTGGCCTTCTGACTACTGGGGACTACAGGCATGCACCACCATGCCTGGCTAATTTTTTAAAAAAGCTTTTTGGGGTAGACATGGGGTTCCACCATGTTGCCCAGGCTGATCTCAAACTTCTTGGGCTCAAGCGATCTGCCTGCTTCAGCCTCCCAAGGTGCTGGGGCATGAGCCACCACCCTTGGCTTATTTATGGACTTTAAAAATGAAAATCATCTCACTTAAATCAAATAATGATGAAGCTTGACAACGAAAGTCTAGGCATAACCTAGACTTATTAGGTAGTTCTTTCTTCAAATATTCAGTTTATCTTTAAACTTATTCCAGAGTAAGAGCCTATGTTTTATGGAATACTATGCAGCCATAAAAACAAATGAGTTCATGTCCTTTGCAAGGACAGGGATGAAGCTGGAAGCCATCATTCTCAGCAAACTAACACAGGAACAGAAAGCCCAACACTGCATGTTCTCACTCATAAGTTGGAGTTGAACAATGAGAACGTATGGACAACAGGGAGGGGAACATCACACACCGGGGCCTGTTGAGGGGTGGCAGGCAAGGGGAGGGAGAGCATCAGGACAAATACCTAATGCATGTGGGGCTGAAAACCTAGATGATGGGTTGATAGGTGCAGCAAACCACCACGGTACATATATACCTATGTAACAAACCTGCTTGCTCTGCACATGTATCCCAGAACTTAAAGTAAAATAAAAAATAATAAAAAAAGAAATACCAATACCTAGATTCATCCCCAGATAGTCTAATTTTTTTTGGTGTGGGGTATGCAGGGTATGACCTGTGCACCAGAATATTTTAAAAGCTCCTCAGATAATTCTAACATGCTGCTAAGGTTTAGAACAATTTTTAATTGCAAGAAATAAATAAAAGAATCATCCCACTGAAATACCATCCCACTGAAATGTTGATGGAATTTTTAAAAAGAGCCTATGTGTTAAGCATTTTAATTTAAAAATATACGACAGACCTAATTCAAAATCTCTGCTAACAGATTTCCTAGGAGAGCATCACTTTTGGAATCCTATTCTCTTGTACATTTGTTAGTGAACATTAGCCCTGACAAAGGTAAAAGAGAATACACTGGTCATTTATCACTCACAGACTGAGGAAATGCAAAAACCAGGCCAGGGGAGAAGAGCCTGAGAAGGGAAACCACACTGGCCAAGGTGCCAGAAACTTATTTTTTGCTTTAGTGACAGTTATTTGTCTTCCACTAGTGAAGGAAGGCACGATCGAGACTTTCATACGCTTTATAGTAATTTGTATCACCCATCCCTTAGAGACTCCCTCAATATCATGTACTCGTGGCTTTCTAACAGCTGAGAAATGACCTGCTTTTCAGATAACACCATCCAGTCGGTTTTCTGTTGCTGCTGTTGCTGTTCAGTGCAGAAGCGGTAAGTCTACTCCAAGGGCAATTTCTTGAAAATTAATTAATTCAGTTTCTTTAATACCTATGGAGTCACCATGTCTCTTTGCACCTGCTGTTCTCTCTACCTGGGAACCTTCTCCCATTTTCTCCCTGTTGAATCCAGGTCGAGGTCAAATGTCAGGTCATCTGGGATCCTTTCCTGGTCCTTCGGACTTAGTTGTTCATCCCATTGTGTTCCCACCGTGTGCGGCATGGTTCTCCACTTAATTTTTATTTCATGTATGTTGTTTATAGGTCTGTGCTCCAATATGTAGTTTTTCCCTTTAATGGCAAGAATCCTATCTTAGTTATGTATCTCCCCAAAACTATCGGTGTATCTTATACTTTAGTGGCAGTAAATGACTCTGTAAGAATTAAATCCAAGGCAGCATGTTAACAGAAAAAGGCTAACATTTAACAGGAGCATCCTGTATATCAGATACTATGCTAAAAGATTTATGTTTATTAATTCATACAGGTCTCAAAACCACCTACTTTTTTTTTTTTTTTAACAATTCCCATTTTACCGATGAGGAAATTGAGGATTAGATAGGTTACACTGCTTACCCAAGGCCACACTATGAAATGGTGGAGCTGGGATTCAAACTCATGTTCCTAATCACTATACCGTGTCTATTTACAACAAAAAGACACCATCAAAAGAGGTAATGCATATAAAATGACAAGCACTGAGCCAGATACAGAGTAAGTTTTTATTACCATGATTATAATTTTATGCCCCAAAGATGCACCAGACTCTACTGGGAATGTGACATGTTTTTTCAATTTTATTTTATAACAACTCTATGCTTTTAGCACCTCTAGTTACTGGATAAGGAAACTTAAGTTCTTAAAACTAGTAATTTGCCCAGGGAGATGGAGTTAGGAAGTCTTCTAAATGAAAATGGAGTTGGAAACAGACCTGGATGTTTCTACTATTTCTGTGAAAATCTAGTGGATGTATAGATACCTTTTGTGCAAATAATTATTTGTAACATGATTGCTTTTCAATGTCAGACAAGTGAAAACACAGATAAGCCTGAGCCCAGATGAAGAGCTTCCAGAAAAACACACCCAGCGTCGCAGGCCATGGCTCAGTCAATTGTCAAATAAGAAGCAAGTGAGTATCATTTTGACAGGCAAGAGGGGAATGGAAAAGGTTGTCTTTTTAGAGTCTTCATTCACGAGGTGTTGTTTGTTACCCAGAATCTAGTATCATGCTTGGCATAAAATAAGTGCTCAATAATTTGTGAAGGAATGTTCTAGAAGAAAGTAAAAGGAAAAAGAAAAGACCAGTTAAAATAGGCTACTTATATTTACAGGCAGAACTTGAAAATGGGCAATGAGTGGGAAAAAACATATTCTGGCTCCTGTCATTTTGAGGCTGAGATTAATTTTCACTTCAGTGAGAAACAGCATTCTTAGGAAGTATGGTAAACCCAAGCACGAGCTGCCGCCACACACAAAGAAAAAGGCCTTTTTCCTTCTTTTAAGGAGAAAAACATCCTTAAAACAAGGTAAAACTATTGAAGAAGAGTACATCATCTTTTGAGAATTTTGATATTAAAAAGTCCAGTGAAATGCTGGCAAGAGAGCTTGTTATCTCAAAAGTGTACAAAATGATGAGGGTATTGCTGGATCCAAAAGGAGTTTTATGGTTAGTCCTTTTCTACATTTATCCCATCCTGGCTTCTGCCTTGGTGTAGCTAGATAAGAAAAGTGAGGCAGAAGGCAAATGTGCTTTATCCCTATATTTTTTAGTACAAATTATTAAAATGATTGTAAAACAACTCATTTCTTGGTTTTCACAGTCCAACACGGGCTGTGTGCAGCCATCAAAACGAAAGCCACTGCCTCCCCTCCCACACTCTGAGGTTGCTGAAGAGAAGATCCAAGTCAAGGCACTTTATGATTTTCTGCCCAGAGAACCCTGTAATTTAGCCTTAAGGAGAGCAGAAGAATACCTGATACTGGAGAAATATAATCCTCATTGGTGGAAGGCAAGAGACCGTTTGGGGTAAGACACTTACATGACTTAGTCCGTATCCAATTCCTCCAACACAAAGAAGACTATTTAGTGACTCAGGCTTATAACTCTTTCCTCTGCATGAAATGGAATCTGTCCCCTCTCCCCCAAGATATGTGAGAGAATGAGAGAACAGTGATTTCAGGCAGTTTTCAGGCAGAGTCTCAGAATCAGGTACACCTGGCTTCACATCCTGATGCTGCCGCTTACTATTGTGTGTCCCCAGGCAAGTCACTTACCCTCTCTGAATTTTTGTTTCTTTATTTGTACAATGGAAATAGTAATTCTGACAATGTAGGTTCTTATTCTAATTTGTGCTTTCATTTGGGAATTTGTCGGTTTTTTCCTGTTAAGCTCTAAGGTAAGAACAGAAATAGTATTTTATTCACTTTTATGTTTCTACAATGACAAGTTTTGAAAGCAAACATTGCAGTCGCTGCTGAATTAGATTAGAAAGAGAAAAGATCCTGGGATGCAGATAGGTTTCATTGTGTCAGTTGCAACAGATGGTTAATGCCTGACTGGAGTCCTGAATTGAGAAGAATTCTGAGGAATATCTGGACTTCCTGAGAGAGAAGGCTGGCATTGATTTCTGATATTTGTCAAGATTTGGATATTTTAAGTATCCAAGTATTATAAGCATGTAAATTACATACCTCTCCAACTACATTTTCTCAGTGATGTGGCTCTCTTAACAGTTCTCAACATGTGATGGAGACTTTTCAGTGGAAAAAGAGGCATTAGTAGGTTCAGGACTGTGTAATTAGCCACATCTGCGGGTATGCTATTGGCATGCCTCAGACTTAAAAATTGAATTTTTTATTTCACAGTAAGTGAATAGAGTTTTTAAAAAATATAATATGCAAATATTAATATCAAAATTGTACTTTGCCACTACCTGCAAACACAAGTGTCTCCCCAAAAGTAAATACCGTTATCCATTTTCAGATTATTTTCAATGCACTTACATACACATATCAAAATATATGGTATTGTTTGTAGAATTCATTACCTAAATCTTATCATACTTTATGCATGATTCTGCAACTTACTCTTATTTCTCAATAATATGTCTTGGAGATCTTTTTGTAATTTCAAATGTTGGTTAAGGTATAGGAAAAGTGAAGCCTCTACCATGCTGATAGGTGTGTTAATTGGTATATCCTCCTTTGAGGACAATTTGTTGCATATCCTGAAAGATGCACATATCCCGTGACTTAGCGATTCCCCTCCTTGCTATCTATCTTTGAGAAATATTCTTACTTCTGTACAAGAAGGCATGTTCAAGGATTTCTTTACAGCATTGCTTCTACCAGGGAAATGGCTAAACTAGAATACCTATACTATGGAATACTCCTCAGCAATTGAAAAGAATGAAGCCAATGTCTTTGTAATCGCTGTGTTTTTAACACAGTCACTATGATATCAGATGATCATTTAAATGCCCCCTTTTCTCTCTGAAAAGATTGTGGGGTCATAAAACCTCTTAAACTACTCACGTTACAAGTCGGGATCTTAATCTATTTCTTGTACAGAGATTTTTGTTGAGTTTGAAATTTAAAAAACTTTTTTTTCTCCTTTTAACAATTTAATCAGTAAAATGAATTTGATTTCCCCCTACATCCTTGAGGTTTTTAAAGGATTATTGCCATGATAATGCCACAAACATGCCAAGCATTTTGACTTTTGCTTTTTCTTTTGTTGTAGGAATGAAGGCTTAATCCCAAGCAACTATGTGACTGAAAACAAAATAACTAATTTAGAAATATATGAGTAAGTCTTCTCCAAAATATAACCTATGATTAACCTATGAACATCAGGGACATTTTGGCAGCTTGTAAGTATAGATACTGTTTTGGGTCTGTAAAAGGAAAAGAAAGTAACACATTTGACAGCATTAATAATAAAGAGACGTTTGATCCTTATCATGGTTGATTCAGAAACTTTTTTTTCTTAAACTTATTTTTGTTCTGTTTTGTATAGCCACTTTTTCTGTTTTAACAGTGACAGTCTGAAACCAAACATTCATCTGGTACCTGTTTTACTGTGTATTTTAACTGGAAAATTTACTTTAAAAAATGACATTAAATTTTCAATGAGTGGTAAATTGGACTTAACCGTATAGATAAATGACTATATTTTGGCTCATGTTTTTATGTGTTTTAGAAATAGCTGAAGATAAGAACTAGGCTAATGCTGTAGTTTGGAAGAACCATTTGGCATGTTCACTAGAGTTCCGCCTGAAATCTATTTTTGTTACAATTACAGATTTGGAAGATGGAGGAAATCTTAGCAATCACTTTTTTAGCCCCTCATTTTGCAGATGAGAAGATTGATAGATTATAGGTAGAGAGCGGTAGAACTGAGACTAGTCATATGTTTTTTATAAATTTAGATTTTCAGTTTGAGCATCTCCCCCACCTCCATCTGGTTTGGGCACTTATCTTAAAATTAGCATATGCTTCCACCAGGTGGCAGTAGGTAATATATGCATTGAGGCATTAAGACAAGTGCTTCTCTGAGAACCAGGCAGCAAATACAATTGAATGAGAGAAACTTCTTGGTTGGTCTTGCTACTAATAAAGCCCACCTAGAGGCCTAACTCAGTACATCTCTCCTAAAACAAATTTGAATTCGAAAGCTTTGGTGAATAATGTAGACTTTATTGGAGGAGAAAAGGAGATGACTTCAGGACAGATGACTCATCTACATTACTCTATGAGATTTCTCCAGTAGCTATTTCTGTTCTCTCTCCAGTCACTCTCCTCAGCTCCATCACAGGGTCTCTTCTCTCTTTTCCCACCTTCACTGGGCCTCATGGCTCCATTGGAGCCATTTAGCCCTTCCTGAGATTCTAATCTCCAGTAAATCAAAGTCCTCAGGTGACTGAACCCATCTTCCTTAGAAAACAGTTCCAAAGTGCTCACTTCGGCAGAACATATACTAACATTGGAATGATACAGAGGAGATTAGCATGGCAATTTTTAAAAATTGGAAAAAAAAAAAAGAGGCCAGGCATGGTGGCTCACACCTGTAACCCTAGCACTTTGGGAGACTGAGGTGGGAGAATTGCTGAAGCTCAGGAGTTCAAGACTGTCCTGGGCAACATAGTGAGACCCTATCTCTCTTAAAAAAAAAAAAAAAAAGAAGAAGAAGAAGAGAAAAGAAAAGAAAAAAAAAAACAGTTCCACAGCTATCTACTCAAGAGCGTGTCCTCATGAGTTCTCACTGCTATCCCGAGCTTAAGCTGACCAACAAAAACAGGCCTCTTGCAAGGCCGGGTCAGAGGAGATTTTGTGTGTATTTACAGATATATGAAAATCTCTTGCTCAGAAAAATTAGAAAAATGAGACTTTTTTCATATAATTTGGATTTTACAGGCGATTAAAGGAGACATTTGTGAAGGTAGCTAACACAGTGCCTGGTGGTTAGTGAATGGATACTCACTACCTAGGAATGTTACTTTCCACCCTTTTGTTATTCATTCATTTGCTCATTGATTACCCTGTTTAGACAAGGCCTAGACTCTGGCTATAACAACCTGTTTATACTGTGGATGTTGGAGCATCTGAATTATACTACTCTGGGGTTACAACTGCTACCTCATTTCCTTGGGCCTTGATTTATATATGAGTTTTTTAAAAAAAATCATCCTTTTTAAAATGACTCCAATTATGAGAAAACTAATTTTTCATTTTATTGCCATTTTTAAAAACAGCTTTATTAAGATGCAGATAAAATCGTTATCATTATTGATCGCTGAAATTTATTGATCACTTACTATGTCCCAAGCACTGTTCTAATGACTGTACAAAAGTTACTGCCCTAGGTTTAAGTACTAGAGCATGTGTATATAAATGGGAGCAACCTGGGTCCAAATCCTGGCATCGGCATTGACTAGTGCTTTGGTTCAGGGCAGAGTTACCTAATGTCTCTAAACCTCTGAATGATCTGAAAAGCAGAGACAATAATACCTATTCTATCTATTACATAATAAATATTTAATACATTCTAGTGATTATTATTATTTCATGAACTATGAAACTAACAGGAAAAACATTTACAGTTTGGTCCACCTGGCCTATTATTTACAGGCATTCAACACTCCTTTGTTACTTCAGTCCTCAAAACCTGATTTGTTCCATCTGTATTTATTGTATACTTATGATGTACCAGATATAACAACATGAAATATGCAGAGTTATGGAACTTACAGTTTCTTGGGAAAAAAATAGACATTAAACAACCCTAAGTCCACAAATAAATGTACAATTTTATTTATTTATTTATTTTTGAGACAGAGTCTCACTTGTCACCCAGGCTGGAGTGCAGTGGCGTGATCTTGGCTCACTCAAGCTCGCCTCCTGGGTTCCTGCCATTCTCCTGCCTCAGCCTCCTAAGTAGCTGGGACTACAGGCGCCTGCCACCACACCTGGCTAATTTTTTTTTTTTTTT
>NW_012101296.1:501515-551464 GCF_000951045.1 Mandrillus leucophaeus
TTTTTAGTAGAGACTGGGTTTCACCGTGTTAGCCAGGATGGTCTCAATCTCCTAACCTCGTGATTCGCCCACCTCGACCTCCCAGAGTGCTGGGATTACAGGCGTGAGCCACCGTGCCCGGCCCATAAACATACAGTTTTAAATCGTAGTGTTATGACACACTGGAGCCTGGGGCTGGGGGTGGGGTGAGGGCGGCAAGGGGAGGGAGAACATCAGGAAGGATAGGTAATGGATGCTGGGCTTAATACCTAGGTGATGAGTTGATCTGTGCAGCAAACCACTATGGCACACATTTACCTATGTAACAAAACTGAATATCCTGCACATGTACCCCGGAACTTAAAATAAAAGTTGAAAAAAAAAAAACTGTAGTGTTTTGAAGGAACAGTATTGGGCACTGTGGAAGAAAACACGGCAGGGGATGTAATTTAGATGGAGGATGTTGGGTTGTGTCTGAGGAAGTGACTTGAGGTCTAAAGGTGGTAGCAGGTAGTGTGTGTTGTGGGAGGGTGGGTATAGTGGAAGGAATGCTGCGTCAATGTGGAGTTCTGATATTTCAGGGGAACCTTTGTGCATAGAAAGATTTATGGCTACTTTGGCTTTAAATGAAATATCCGAATTTTCAACATTACAAGATAAAAACCTAGTTTTCAGAAAGTCCTCAAATTCGACTTATAAAATTTGGTATACTATATATAAATCTAAAAAAGTAAGAACAATCAGCTTAATTCAAACTCAACATACTAGATATCCTTAAACAATCAGTCCGATTTATAAGCTCAGTTAATTAAATTTTTGGAAACTTTTAATTTGCATTAATAAACTGAATAAATTCAGTTTTCTTTCAAAGTACTTCACATGCCTGACAGGGCAAATTTACAATTGTAAAAAGCCCTATGCAAGTCTTTAAATGATCCTGGAAATCTAATAAACTAAACTTATAAATGTGGGAAATCAAGTTCCTTTAACTGTATAAATATCGTTTTAAAAACGAGTCAAATTATCTTCAACTTCAAATAATCAGTTTAAAATTAATTATGCCCTTTAAATCAGAGGCAAAAATCTAATACATCAGATTCTCTTAAAATAATAGATATTTTAAATACCAAACATGTTGATTATTCCTGAACTTTACAGAAGTATGAGTTTCATCTATCTCATTATCTCTACACGGAATCCTTAATCTTCTCACAGAAAGTCACTTACTAAGGGAAGCAGATTCACCTTCTCAGATCTAATGGGATTTCTAGATAAAAAATTCAAGAGCACAATACTGTTTACTTATTGATCAGAAATCTAAGATTGGGACATGGTACCAGAGGTATTCACATAACATACAGAATGTTTCTACTCACCCGTAGCTGGACGTGCCGGATTAAAACAAAATGTAAATAGGATTCCTGTCCCTAACTCCTTCATGCACATCATTTGGTCTTACTTGTAATCAGTGTTGTCTAGGTATAAGAGTTACAGTTTTACTTATATATTTTTTTTGTTTTAAAAACCCCTTCTAACTTTTATAATCTGATTTAAATAGATGAAATTCTGAAATACTGTGCTCTTGCATCCTCTAAGTTCCATTCATTCAGTCTCTTTCCTGCCTGATAGAATTCGGAATTATTTTAAAGGATCTTGAATTTGTCACATACTTCTATCTGGCAATATTAGATTAAGTTTAAAATCTTCTTAAAAATCTTGTTTTTGAGTGCTTGCTTTGGCAGCACATATACTAAAAATGGGAACAATACAGAGAAGATTAGCATGTTCCCTGTGCAAGGATGACATGCAAATTTGTGAAGCATTAAATTTTTTTTAAAGTCTTGTTTTGAAATGAAAGCCTTTCAGTTTTCCTTTCTCTCTCTTTTGTTCTATCATTTTTTCTTTCTCCTTCCTGTACAACATTTGCTTATTGACTAGGTATTATATCAAACTGTATGTTTAGCTTACAATATTAGTTAATTATGTTTACTGTGTGTACTTCTGATATTCTAAAGTCATTTAATGACATGTTTCATGCAGAGAAAACAGCATGATTGAGGGCAGAAAAGGGGTTGGTGAATCTGGGGAAGGAAAGAATTCCAATGAGACTGAAGCTCAGTGAGTGACAGGAGCCTCAGGAGAGAGATGGGGCGGGAGAGGGTGTCAGAGGCAAGTTCATGTATTGGTTGTTACATGTATTCTGTTTTTTGATTTTTTAAAAATTTTATTTTAGATCTAGGGGGTACACGTGCAAGTTTTTTTCTTTTTTTTTTCTAACAACAGTGTATTGTGTAATGGTGGGTATTAGGTTTCTGGTGTACTCATCACCCAAATAGTGAACATTTTATACAATAAGTCATTTTTCAACTCACCCCGCTTCGATCCTCCCTGCTTGGGGATTCCCCAGTGTCCATTATTTCCATCTCTATGGCTATGTGTTCCCCCTGTTATCTCCCACTTAAAAGTGAGAACATCTACTAACTACTGACTACATATAATGTAATGCACTTAGGAGTGTCAGAAAAGTAAGAATGGGCTTTAATTTTTGGAAGGCGTAACAAAGCACCTATAAAAACATGTAAGTAGGAAGTTTCTGAGAGGAAAGACAGACATGAGTATTTTTTTAGTTTGCCAAAACTCTGTGTTTGTTCAAGATGATGAGGTCTTTACCACATACCTTTCATGGAAATCTATAAGAAGTTAAATCATTCATAATGTATACTAAGTATATATTAGAAGATGAATTGAGATATGATAGAATAAACTAGATATTGGCTTGAACATAAAATTATATTAAACTTAATTAACCCATAATGATATATTATTGTTTATCTGAATTAAAAAAAAAACACTCAACTTTCTAAGATCAGATCTGAAGTAAGTTCTTAAAAATGAAGGAAATGGAGCCCTGTTTTTTTCTAAAAAAAAGTGAATATAAAATTTAAAAATCATTTTTATTGCTTTTACAGGTGGTACCATAGAAACATTACCAGAAATCAGGCAGAACGTCTATTGAGACAAGAGGTAATTCAATATATTTTTGGACATTTTCAATATTTCTGAGAAGTACTTATAAAGACTTTAACCAACTAAAAAAGTATATTATTTCTTGTCTTTTCTAGTTCTAAAATATCATTATATCCCAACTATATATTTTATGTGAAGCTGTAAATCAGATATATTTGTATTAGATCATATTTTCCAACAACTTTCATTATAATTTCAGAAATATGTTTCTCCTGAAAGGATTTCAGCTCTAACATATGGAGACTACTGCATTCACTCCAAGGTGCATTCTGCCAAGCCAATGGAGTCTCTCTCTCTCTCTATATATATACACACACACACACACATATATATATATATATATATATATATTTATTTATTTATTTATTTTTTTGAGACATGGTCTCACTGTGTCACCCCGGTTGAGGTGTAGTGGCTAGATAACAGCTGACTGAAGTCTTGACCTCCTGGGCTTCAAGCTGTCCTCCCACCTCAGTCTTCCGAGTAGCTGGAACTACAGGCGTGCCACCATGCCTGGCTAGTTTCTTTGTATTTTTTATAGAGATGGGGTTTTGCCATGCTGCCCAACTGGTCTTGAACTACTGAGCTCAAATGATCAGCCTGGCTTGGCCTCCCAAAGTGCTGAGATTACAGGTGTGAACCACCACGCCCAGTCTGGAGTCCTGTATTTGAGTTGCTCATTATAACCTTTGCATCAAAGGCAGTAAAGTATAAACTTGATCCTCAGGAACTTAGGTTAGACTCATTAAACACATAAACAAAGAAAAATACCTGCTGCTGCAGTGTCTTTGTTCTTTGGAAACAAAGGAAAGAGTAGAATAGCCAAAATATCAAACTCATATCAAAACTACTCATTTAGGTCAAACCAAAACAAAGCTACCTATAGTTTAAATTTCCAACTGTCAGTAAACGTTAACTGTGGGTAAAAGTAGAGTCAAAACTGGAAACTAGGTAAGAGTATGTGTGTCATTTTGCTCTGCTGTTGGATATTGAGGAAATCTAGAAATGCGAATAAGAAAGAATCAGTTCTGTAACTCAAAACTCAATGCCAGTAATGGCTCAGGGTACAATGAAGACCCACTTTATAGCAGGGGCTATAGGCAGAGAATGAGGGACACAGGCCCATCTCAGGTGACCACGGATGGAGGTTGGACAAGCCTTGCTTGCTTGGAGGAAACTGAGTGTGGCAGAAAATATGCTATCTTCTTGGTATGGTCACAGCAAATGGCCTTTTGTAAGATGACATTAATAGGTCCAACATGGAGAAATAAAATGTTATGACAGGAGGGCAGAATGAGAGAAGGAAAGTCCCAGAGGAGGTCTGCAGTTAGCACACTGGTCACAGGTAATATGGCCCAAATCACTGGGCTGTGGAGATTCAGTATAAGAGCTTCTGCATCTGAAAAGAAACCAGACAAGGCAAGGGTCTCATCTCTTTTCAGAGACTTGAATAGGGAATTATACGCACAGGCCCACAACCCAGACATGGCAAATATTAAAATTTGGCCATGACATTTTAAAAATAAATAAAACATTACAGATACAGTTGAAGCCCACCCCCTTCATCTTCTTGGTCCTCTCTCATTCCTTAGAGGCAATCACAGTAGAAGGGTATGTTCCTGTTTTCTCCATGTGTTTAAATTTTGGTCATATATGCATGCACATAAACAACCTATAATGTTATTTTATGTATTCTACCATTTGATAGAAAGGAGATCATATGTATGTGGATTTTTCAGTTAAACATTATGTTTTCAAAGTTTATCGATATGGGTATGTATACTATAGATCAAATACATTCCTTTAACTGTATATTAGCGTATTTCATGATATGACTATATAAAATTGTATTCAATGTGGATAAACATTCAAAATGTTTTTGATTTGTTACTGTTACAAATAGTGCTGCAATGAATTTTCTTATAAATGTCATTTTGTACACAGGGCGAGATGGAATTATGTGGTCACAGGTTATGTGCAGATTTAACATTATTAGATATTTTCAAAACATGATTCAAAATGGTTATACTAATTTATGCTTTTGTGGTGAATGAGATAAACTGGTTCCCAACATTCTTGCCAGCAGGTGGCAAGTAGTTTCACAGTTTTTTTTTTCAATTCATTGGGTGAAAAATTGTATACCTTTTCATTTTCTTGATTACCAGTGCAATTGAGTTACTTTTGAAGTGTCTGTAGGCCAGTTGAGCTTACTCTTCTGTGACATGCCTGTCAACATTTTTTGTCCACTTTTCTATAGTGCTTGCCTTTTGAATTTGTAAGTCTATATTTAAAAAATACAGCCAGGGGCGATGGCTAAAGCCTGTAATCCCAGCACTTTAGGAGGCCACGGCAGGTGGATCATTTGAGGTCAGGAGTTCGAGACCAGCCTGGCCAACATGCCGAAACCCCATTTCTACTGAAAATACAAAAATTAGCCAGGCATGGTGGTGGGCGCCTCTAATCCCAGCTACTCAGAAGGCTGAGGCAGGAGAATCGCTTGAACCTGGGAGGTGGAGATTGCAGTGAGCCAAGATCACGCCACTGCACTCCAGCCTGGGTGACAGAGTGAGACTCCATCTCAAAAAAAAAAAATAAATAAATAAATAAATAAATAAATAAATAAATAATATTTTGAATACCAATCTTTTTTGTCAGCTATATGTTGTAAATATATTCTTCTGGTTTCTGGCTTTTAGGAAAACTTTATGCTGTTTTCTTGCATAGAATTTAAAAAGGTTAATGTGGTCACATTTCTCAAATTTTCCTTTATTATCTATGCTTCTTTTCTTCTTAGTATAAGAAACTTTTCTTCCTCTTGAAGTAATTAATGGATTTCTATCCTCTTTTAAATGTATTAAGGATTTGCTTTCCACATCTGGGTCTTTATCGGAAATGAGTGTGTATGTGTGTATAAAGCATGGGATATTTAAAGTATACATATTTTTTTCTATTTCAAAAATGTTTTTCTAATTTATGTATTTTCTAATTTTTATATTTATTTATTTATTTATTTATTTATTTATTTTTGAGAGGGAGTCTCACTCGTTGCCCAGGCTGGAGTGCAGTGGCGCGATCTCGGCTCACTGCAAGCTCCGCCTCCCGGGTTCACGCCATTCTCCCGCCTCAGCCTCCCGAGTAGCTGGGACCGCAGGCCCCCACCACCACGCCCGGCTAATTTTCTGTATATTTATACAGACGGGGTTTCACTGTGTTAACCAGGATGGTCTCCATCTCTTGACCTCATGATCCTCCCGCCTTGGCCTCCCAAAGTGCTGGGATTACAGGCGTGAGCCACTACATCCGGCCTTCTAATTTTTATTTTAAAAATACATCTGGCCCTCCTACTTGTCACAAGGCATTTAAAATACATATTCTGGTTTGGGTTTCCTTATATTCTATTCAGCATTTATCCTGTTATGTTCAAAAGGGAGCCTGGCTTATAATTTTCTGTTCTCTTTGATTTTAGTATAAAGGTTACATTAACATCATAAAATGAGTTAAGGAGTGGGGCTTTGGCTGTCTTTCCTATCTCGGGAATAGTTTATATTGGTTGGTTAGCTACTATAACTGTCCTGTAACATAGTCCAGATATGCTGCTTTGAAAAGCAGGTAGATACGTGATTACTGATTGAATTTCCTTTTCTTTTTGAAATGTTTGATAACTTGTATTTACCTAGAGAATTGCCTATTTTAAATTTATTTTCAAATTTACTGCACAAACAATTCATGGCAATATCCTATAATTTTTATTTATTTCATATTTCAATAGTCAGTATGTTCACGTGGTTCAAAATCGAAAGATTTTGGAAAGTTTTCTTGCATCTTGTCTGCAAGCCACCAATTTCCCTCCCCACAGAAAAACTACTATTAGTTTATTTTGTGTCCTTTCCAAGATATTTAACACATACACAAGGAAGTTCAAATATATTTTCTTGTGTTGCTACTTTTACACAAATGATAGCATACTATATACATTTACATATATATTATTTTTTCACATAAGGATATATATTTAGAATCTTTCCACATCAGTACACAAAACGTGTCCTCCTTCATTTTATACTTGCATAGTATTCCTTAGTTTGAGTGTATCACAATTTTTAAAACCAATTCTTCAGTATGAAAATTAAATAGTATACATCCTTTTGCTGTTGAAACAATGCTACCATCCATAACCTATACACATATCTTTTCCCATTTATATGGGTTTGTAGGATAAACCCTCAAAGGTGCAAATTCTGGGTCAAATGAAATACACATTTCTAATTTTAACAGGTATTGAAATGTCCTCAGTAGGATTTGTATCAATTTATATGTCTACCAGAAAACAGCGAGTCTGTTTTCCCACAGCCTTTTCAGCCGGCACTTTATAGAAAACATCTGGATCTTTGCTCTCTGACACTTGATCTCAGTGTGGATTTAATTTGCATTTCTCATATTCTGGGAATGCTAAGCATTTTTATATGCTAAATTTTATATGTCTGTATTTCCTTTTCTGTGAACTCTTTGTTCATATCCTTTGCATTGTTTTCTATTGGGTTTTTGAGGTTTTTCTCAGAATTTGTAGGACCTATGTAGCTATATTAAGGAAATTAGCCCTTTGTGACATGTGGCGTTATTTCCTGCAGTTTTTCTATTGTCTTATGGTCTTTTGGGCTGAAGAGTATTTGAATTTTATATGTATTGCCTTTCCCATCCCCAGGTTGTTAAAAAATATTCTCATGTTTCTTGATCGCTTTAGTGGTTTTATTTTATGCATTTGTATCTTTGATCCATTTGTAATTTTTCCTGATGTAAGGAGTAAGATCTGGATCCGACTTTATTTTCTTCTGGATGGTTACCAAACATCCACCTTTGTGCACTGATTTGAGATGCCACTGTCATCATAAACAAAATCCCTATTTCGGACTATATCTGGGCTTTCTACTTGGTTTTATTGATCAGTCCTCACAGAGGACTACTACACTGTTTTAAGTACTGAGGCTGTCTCTAGTGTGGCTAGCCTCCCTCATTATTCTTTTTCAGAAATATTCTGGATGTATTAATATATATTTTTTTCCATATAAACTTCAGAATCACCTTGTGGTTGCATTAAATGTACAGATTAAATTGGGAAAAAATTTTCAGGCATTACAAATCAATGAGATTTGGGGACCCTTTTGTTCTAGAAGCCATATATTGATATTCATATAGAAAAAAATTAAAATTAGATTCATACCTCTTGGAAAAATAACCATAGGTATATTAAACACCTAAAGAGAAAAGTAAACATTTTTGTATTCTTCAGGAGCATTTTAGAGTTTTCTTCATCCAACTTTTGTATATTTATTTTTAAGTTTATCTTAAAGAATTTCATCTTTTGTGTTGGTGTCATAAATGAGTATATCTTGTTTTTACTTATGAAGCTTTTTATTTCTGTGAATTAATTTTGTAACTGATAATTTTGGTAAATTCTCATGTTTTATGTAGTAGGTTTTCACTTGATTCTCTTGGGTTTTCAGTATACAATCAGCAGCCAACAGTGATGATTTCAACTCCTCTTTTATAATTTTAATATAGTACTTTTAATGTTTGCCTCTCACTTAGTTGAATTGACTAGTGTCACCAAAACAGTATGAAATGCCAGTGATGATAGTAGTGGGCATTATTTCTTTTTTCCCGTTTTTTGTTTGTTTGTTTGTTTGTTTGTTTTTTGACCATCTTGCTCTGTTGCCCAAACTGGAAGGCAGTGGCACAATCTCGGCTCACTGCAGCCTCTGCTTCCCGGGTTCAAGCAATTCTCGTGCCTCAGTCACCCAAGAAGCTGGGATTACGGTCATGTGGCACCATTTTGTACTTTCAGTAGAGGCGGGGTTTTGCTGTGTTGGCCAGGTTGGTCTTGAACTCCTGGCCTCAAGTGATCTGCCTGCCTCGGTCTCCCAAAGTGCTGGGATTACAGGCATGAGCCACTGCGCCCGGCCCTTTTTGAAATTTTATTTGGAATGATTTCCACGTATAGCACAAGGCTGGATTTGAGACTAAGTGCTATTGTGTTAAGGAAGTACACACACATTCCTATTTTATTGAGGATTTTTAAAAATTGATACTAGAAGTTGAAATTTGTCAAATGGCTCTTCAATATCTCTAGGGATGTTCATGTGGTTTTTCTCCTTAGGTCTGCTGTATAGGTTGGTTCAAAAGCAACTGCGGTTTTTGCCATTACTTTTAGTTACTTTTAATGGGAAAAAAACCACAATTACTTTTGCACAAACCTAATAATATGATAAATTATATTAATAAAATCCCAAATATTGAATTATTCTTACACTCGTCATGCAATTCTTCTTGGTCATGGTATATCATTCTTTTGTGCCACTGGATTTGTTTCTTAACATTTTATTTAGAAGTTTTACATTGATAAGACTGGTCAGTAGTTTTCTCTTTTGTGCACAGTTCTGGCTGTGCTGTTGATTATTGATATTAAGCTCATTTTATACATACAAACGGAAAAGTTTTTCTTCTTTTCATGTCATGTGCTCTGGCATAGTTTCATCTCTATACCATTTTTTTTTGTTTAAGATTCAGTACATTGTAATGTGTGACTATAGTACTGCTTAAATGTGGTAGCTTTTGGTTGGGCTCAGTGGCTCACGCTTATAATCCCAGCACTTTGGAGGCTGAGGCAAGAGAACCGCTTGAACCGGGGAGGCAGAGGTTGCAGTGAGCCGAGATATGCCACTGCACTCCAGCCTGGTGACAGAGTGAGACTCTGTCTCAAAAAAAAAAAAAAAAAAAAAAAAAAAAAAATTCCTAACTCTTCTGCATTCAATTTTGATAAATTTTATGTCTTGCTAGTTTATTATCCATTTCATTCGAGTTTCCAAATTTATTGTATAGAATCAAGTAAATTCCTTAATTTTTACTGGATTCTTGATAATTTTCTCCTTGTGACTTATTATTTTTGATGGGTTTTCACCATTATTTAGTGATTAGGTTAATTAGCAGTTTGTCTATTATTTTTTCCTAAGCAATCAGATTTTGAATTTACTAGTCATATTATATTCTTACTTTATAATTTATTATTTTCTATTTTGTCTTTATTAATTTATTTCTTCTACTTGACTTGGGCTTATTTTATAGTTTTTAATCCTAATTTCTTGAGTTGAATATGCTTATTTTTTATTGCTATTGTTTATTGATATAAGTAATAAGACTATAAATTTATTTTTCTGAGTACTGCTTGAACTGCATAGCAGAGGTTCTAATATGTGATGTTTCCTTATTACTTTCTAGATATTTATTACTTTTATTTGAATTTCCTTGAGCTATGTGAAAGAGAATTTAAAAGCACAGGCATGGTGGCTCACGCCTGTAATCCCAGCATTTTGGGAGGCTGAGGCGGGTGAATCACTTGAGGTCAGGATTTCGAGACCAGCTTGGCCAACACGGTGAAACGTCGTCTCTACTAAAAATACAAAAATTAGCCGGGCGTGGTGGCATGTGCCTGTAATTCCAGCTACTGGGGAGGCTGAGGCAGGAGAAGAGGAGAATGGCTTGAACCTGGGAGGCAGAGGTTGCAGTGAGCTGAGATCATGCCATTGCACTCTAACCTGGGTGATGAAGTGAGACTCCATCTCAAAAAGAAAGAAAGAAAGAAAGAGAGAAAGAGAGAAGGAAAAGAAGGAAAGGAAGGAAGAAAATTTAAAAATCTACAGGTGATAGGAGCTTTTTTACTTTTGAGTTTGTTATTAATTTCTGGTTTTATTCCTTTGTAGTCAGGACATCTTGCTTGTACCCTTTCTACTTTGTTTCTATGAAGCGATCACTACATATGCAAATTTATATACATATTATATATACTTGTTTGTGTGTATTATATACATATACACAATACATTCAACTTTACTTTTTCATCTTTGTCTTTTACATCGTGTCCTCTGTGGTATGTAACAGAACCCTTGTACACCATAGGAATATAGTAAAAGCTAGATTTTATTATTTTGAATGGCTGCAAGAGATTCTTTGGTTAAAACATTTTGGCCAGGGAATAAGGCTTGGTCAAAATGTTTTAATTGGTGAATATCTGGAATGAGAAGGAGAAGATTCTACTTAATGTAATACATTTACCTTGAGGGTCAGACCATGCTATTTGAGTTCTGCAATTCTCAAGCACAAAGTAAATAACACCAGCACTTTATAAGTGTAAGCTTCTATGGGTTTGACAAGATTCTGAGATGTATTTTCCCTATTCATAAGCATAAGCACACTCAGTAAAGCTAAATCATTTTACAATATCAAACAAACGAATCAAAACAATCCATCATTCAAGATTCTTTGAAAGCAATTTACAGCTTTATTGGCATCTCCCAAAAAGTGTTAATAGGAATCTAATTTATAATATAACTTCAGGTTTGTGATCATTTATTTTCATCTCTCCCATACCCCTATTACAACTAATATGGTTCCTTTTGCTTTTCTTTTCAGACTCCTCCAAATCTGTTCTTTCTCTCTCCTTCCCATGAACTCTGGTGTCCTTCCCCACTCCCTGCTGCCCCAGCTGTGTTCCTCCCTGCCACCCTGTTGCTCTTCTTCCAAAGTGCAAAGTACAATCCGGTCAGTCTGTCCCAGTGTTCTTCCTATTCTACAGTGATTTTTAATCTATTATCCTGATCAATATAACAAAAATAAATAATAGGATACAAGGTTGTCAAATAGAGAATTTTTCTTAGAAAAATCAGTAACAATATTCTAAAATACATTATAAATGCATGTCCCAATTACATTTTATTTTACAGGTGTGACTTCTAAATCTATAAGGGAGATAAGATTTTGTGTACTTGTAAAGACAATCTAATTCTTTATATTGAGAATATAGTAGGTCGCTTATTTATGGTAGGTCAATATAGCTTTGATTTTCATCCCTGAGTTGTAGGTTTGTCTTTCTAAGAAGGAATAGACTTATTCAATAACTGATTTTTTTTTGCAGTCTAAAGAAGGTGCATTTATTGTCAGAGATTCAAGACATTTAGGATCCTACACAATTTCCGTATTTATAGGAGCTAGAAGGTAAGCGCTTGCGATTTTGGTTACTATAGAAATAATCCCTGGGACAGTCTCTATCACACAGAGAATGTTAGTGAGAGCTTAGCTTAGGGAATAGATTGTTGGCCTGGAAGTTAGAAAAACCAGCTAGTCTGTGATATATCCCTAGCATGCTCTATGTGACACTGGGTACATTTCTTAACCTTTCCTGTCTTCCTTTTCTCAACCATCAAGTAAAGTTGTAGTAGACACTGTTGGGCACTTTCCTCATATCCCTTGATCTGTTCTGGGATTCACTTGCAGAAAGGTCTCTTGTACTCAGAAAGCTTCCTGTGTCTGTCTGCCTGAGGATGTTCTCTGGCTGTGGGAACTTGTGGGACTTACGGCTAGGCTGAAAGTGCCTGAGAGGTAACATCCCAGGAGCAACCCTACATTAAAGAGAATGGGAGTTGGTGAATAAATATCTCAGCTTCTTTGCACTTCAGTGGGACAACTGTGAAGTGTGTTCCCCAGTCTCTCCTAGGTTCCTACAAGTATTGAGCCCCAATTAACCATAGCAGTAACCTGCTAACTAATGCACCTGGCATTGGTTTTTCCTCCCTTCTTGTCTCACATCTCCAATTGCTTACAGTGCTTGTGTTCATTCATTTAACCAATACTTGATATTCAGTATGTACTTATATGTACTCATTGTGAGATCTACTTTTCTGAACACTGGTCTTGTCACTCAGACAACTTTGGCTGAAGTTATATTTGAATCTAAGGCCCCAATAATTTAGTTGAGGAATTTTCTTGGCATGGGGAGGCACTTGTTGAATTTAGTCAATCCACTTCTCAGTGTAATGTTGCTAGGATGAGTTTTAGAACTGGAGTTCTATTGTTTAATGAGTTGGCTTAGATCCAAAGTGATCTTTCACTCTTCTAGTAATTCACATTTTCTTGATTGTAGAAGTACAGAGGCTGCCATAAAACATTATCAGATAAAAAAGAATGACTCAGGACAGTGGTATGTGACTGAAAGACACGTCTTTCAATCAATCCCCGAGTTAATCTGGTATCACCAGCACAATGCGGCCGGTAAGTGGGGAACTTCAAACTGGGTGAGTCAGGGAGCCAGGCCCTTGATGGGCAATGCATCTTTGGTATCAGGCACTCAACAGGAGCAAATCTCCCTGTAGAAATAGTTTAAGCACTTGAAGTACAACCTATCTTTTGAACAATTATTTCTTATTGATGCCTCTTCATTTTTCTAGTTGATTGGGGGCAAGAGGTAGGTCAATTTCTTGTATTTCTACCAGGTTAGAAAAATGATAGATGACAGAGAAGCAAATAGTCATCAATCATTATGCATTTGTTCTGGAAATTTACATAGGACTAAATGTAATAAGATTTCAAATACCCTAAATAATGATGCTTCTTTCCCTTTGCCCCAATAAATCTGCTCTCTACTTTAGACAATTGCAATAGAAAATTACCCTTATATCTCTCATTCTCTGTTCTTTCTTGTTTGGAGAATATAAAAAGTCACAGAGAATACAGCCTTTCACAGTTACAATTTAGCGTAACTATACCAGAAACATATTTAACCCATCTCCCCAGCCATTGTTTGCAATAATTGCTATTCGTGCAAACCTATCATCTGTGGACAGATATAGGATCCCAGAAAGCTCCAGCACAATTACAATCACCTCTCTGGCCTTCAGCCCTTGCCCAGCCTGTGCTGAACCACTCTGAGCCCATGGGGAATCTTCTTACCTCAGCATTGCAGAATTCAGAATCCACTGTAGCATTTCATATTACTTTGACTTCTTGTCATGCATTTCTTTTTTAGATTTCTCTCATGAAAAGTGAATATTCCTTTTGGAAAGAGCTCACTTTTCCATTACACTGGTTCTAAGTGTCAGGAATATATCAAAGGACATTTTTATCCACTTGTGGGATGCATTCACACGGATATTCCAGGCAGTCACTGGAATTTTGGTTAAGGAGTGAGGGTAAAATATCTGGGTGGGGCCATGAAGGTCATAGTTATAGCTAGAGATAGAGTCAAGATGTCAGTTCTGAGTTTTCTCCTTTACATTCCTCTTTTTCCTTCCTCCAAAGAAAAAACTTAAGAAAGAGTGGTTATGGTGAAAAAGTTAAATGAGGTTAGATGAGGGCTTTAACCTCAACTAGGTCTTAGAGTCACTGGTAAGTATCCATTCCTGTTCCCTGTTCAAACTTTTACCATTCTCAAGACTCCTTTACCAAAATTAACCACTGCCCTATTAGCAAATCTCCCATCTGTCTACCTCACTAGGAAAAGTGAAGTCACCAGGCATGAGCGACCTCCGTCTCCTCTTCTGTCCCCATGCCCTGTCATCCTCATTCCCTCCAGTAGTAATGAGGGCATGCCTGTGCTCTTGCCCTTACCTGCCAATCCACTGTTCCTTTCTCTCCTGTATCTCTTCTGTTTTGACTTTCTCCCTTTAGCTCTTAATCCTATAAACATGCTTAAGACTTTCTTATCCTAAAAACAAAAACAACTCTCCTCCTGCTGCCCTAATTCTTTCTCCCTTTACACATTGCTCTTGTAAGTTGCACTTTTGGAAAAATGTGTCCACATCCACTGTCTCCACGCTTTCACTTTCCATTTACTTTTTAAACATCTACAATCTGTCTTCTGCTTTCAGCACTCCCTATTTGACCAGTGGCCCGTATTTTGACAGTACAGTGGTACTTTCTAGTTCTCATGTGTTCAGGTCCTCTCTGCTACATTTGGCAGTGTCACTTGTTGCTCCTTCGATGTTTGACACCACCCCTTTTTGGCCTTCTCTAACTGAGAAGTTCCTAGTGGGTCTTCCCAACATGCCCTACTTCTACTCTTCCCTTAAATAGTGGTTTTCCTACAGAATCCATCCCTGATCACTTGTCTTCTCACCTTAGGCATCTCCTTTCGCATAATCTTCTCTCTTGTAGACAAAGGCACTTGCAATCCTGCAGGCCCTGAACTTCACTTATGAAATAGATGCTTCATCTTACACCATTACTCTCCCTCCAAATGTCCTCTTTCTTTTGTCTCTCTCAGGTAATACCAGCATCATCTAGCCCCTTGTAAGGGTTGGAAGCATAGGAATTAAATAGATACTTCTTAATACCTCACTTCTGATTAATTATCAAATGCAATTGATTTCATATCCTAAATGTGTCTCCTATAGATCCCTGCCTCTCCCTACCTTCTAGTACCACGCTAATCATTGCTCACTTGGACAACTGCAGTAGCCTCTTAACTGGTCTCATTGCCTCCAGTGTTGATTTCCCCTTAATCCATTCTGCTAGTACCAGAGTGATATATCAGAAATGTAAATCTGGGCACAGTGGCTCATGCCTGTAATCCCAGCACTGTGGGAGGCCAAGGCAGGTGGATCCCCTGAGGTCAAGAGTTTGAGACCAGCCTTGCCAACATGGTGAAACCCTATCTCTACTAAAACTACAAAATTAGCCAGTCATGGTGGCGCATGCCTGTAATCCCACCTACTAGAGAGGCTGAAGCAGGAGAATCGCTTGAACCCGGGAGGCAGAGTTTGCAGTGAGCCGAGATCACACCATTGCACTCCAGCCTGGGCAACAAGAGTGAAACTTCATCTGAAAAAAAAAAAGTAGAAGAAAAGAAAAAGAAATGTAAATCTGACTGTGCCCTCCTAACTTGGGACTTTTCAATAGCTTCCTCTCACCTGCAGGAAAATGTAATGCTCCCTAGTATGGCTTATGAGGTCCATCATACCCAGAATACTGCTTACCTCTCCAGTGTAATTTATCTGGCTCTACTACCTCAAGTGCCCACCATCATGCTTCACATTTCTAAGTTTCATCTCATGCTGTTACCTCTACTTAGAAAGTAGGGTCCTTCCTAGTTTCTCCACATGGGTTAACTCCATGTTTTAGTTTCATCTCAGTCATTTCCTCCAAAGACTTCTTTGAGTCCAACAATGTGTTAAGTGCTCTTTCTCTACGTCCCAAGGCACCCTATATGCATCTCCAGCACAATACTTATTCCTTTCACATTAGAATGGCCTCTCTTTGCGTGTCTTCCTGCACTGAGATAGAGCTCCCTGTGGGCAGAGTCCTCATTTTACTAATCTTGGAATCTGCTGTGATCTTTGGGAATCTACCTAGAAGAGCGCCTTGCACACAATAGGCACTTAATATATGCTTCTTTTTGTTGTTACACTGGTCAAGCTCGTTTCTGTCTTCCAGCATTTGCACATGTTGTTCCATCTGCCTGGAAGGCTCTTCGTCAGTCAAGGTCGGCAGAGCTGTCATCTTGTCAGAAAGGCCTTTCCTGAGCACCCACTCTAAAGTAACTGTATGTTATCTGGTCTGCCTTGCACTGAATCATCATCATCTACTTTTTCTTGTGTGTGTATGCACTTGTTATTTTCTCTTCCTCTCACTAGAATGTAATCTTCATGAGAGCAGGAATCATCAGCCTTGTTCTCTACTGTCTCCCAACATCTAGATAGTGTTTTATTAAAAGCTTTTATTAAAAGCACATACCAGGCTTTTAACAAATATTAGTTGAATAAATAAATAATAAATGATTATTAAACTAAGTCGAAATGTAAGGTATATGCCTAAGTGGGTCACTGAAAGGAAAAAAAGAGACATTTAATGTATAAATTCTATGTGTTTACTGAACCAAATGAAGTCTCATTTACTCTACCATGCATTAAAAAAAAAAAAAAAAAGAGTGTAGAAAATGGGCACACTTCAACACCGTTGGTGGTTGAACAAATTAGTATAGCCTTTCTGGGCACTCTTTGACCTGGAAATCACATTTTATAAGGTGATAATTTGAGAAGTACAGACAAATGTATGTTCAAGGACATATGGCATATTTTATAATAGTGAAATCTTGCAAATAAATTTAAGCTCTGTTTATAGTCAATGACATATATCAATTACGTGCATAGTGCAAAAAGTTTTTAACAAAATATTTGTATTTCTGTAAAATATATTGGATGTGTTCATGTTTTCAATTATGCACATAGAGATTTTTGCAAAAATGTTCACCGAGATGATAACAATCTATCTGTGGAGACTAAGATTTTGTGAGGGATCTTTTGGGGTCGTTTTTATACTTTCTTAGATTCTTTAAATTGTATACAAGGAGCATTTTTTTTTTTTTTGGAAAATGTTTTTCAAATGGAAAATAAGCAAATGGACTAACTGGTACAATGAATTTTGTTTGCCTAATTATTTAAAGAATGATACTATCTTCTAGTATATTTCATTCTTTCTTCTGTATTAGCAACTAGGCTTGAAATATTGATTTCTCTTTCTCCTTAGGTCTCATGACCCGTCTCCGATATCCAGTTGGGCTGATGGGCAGTTGTTTACCAGCCACAGCTGGGTTTAGCTACGGTAAAGTGTGCACACATGCTGAAGTAAAATAGCAAATCCAGTAGTAAAGAATCTAGTCTGACTGGGTGCGGTGGCTCACACCTGTAATCCTAGCACTTTGGGAGGCCAAGGTGGGTGGATCACCTTAGGTCAGGGGTTCAAGACCACCCTGGCCAAAATGGTGATACCCTGCCTCTACTAAAAATACAAAAAATTAGCTGGGTTTGGTGCCTGTAATCCCAGCTACTTGGGAGGCTGAGGCAGGAGAATCGTTTGAACCCAGGAGGCAGAGGTTACACTGCAGAGGTTACACCAAGATCATGCCACTGCACTCCAGCCTGGACAGTAGAGTGAGACTCTATCTCAAAAAAGAGAGAGAGAGAAAAAAAAGAATCTACTCTAAGTTCCCTATTGATTCTTTGAACTATCAGCACTTCTGAAATGTCTATCTAGAAACATTTCTTCTCAAAGTTTACATCATCCTTCTGAGACCGTTTAAATACGTACATCTCATAAGGACAATTTAAAGTTTGGGGAGAAATGCTTCAGTTTTACTTCAGATTTTACTGTCACATTACCAGGAGCCTTAATCTTCACCCTTTTGATAAATTACAGTTCTTTTCATTTGGATATTTGGGTTGTTGTTCTTTGGTTACAAGGGTGCCTGGGAAATGATTCCTCTCCAAGAGAAGCTACTAAAAAGAGCTGCTCAAAGTATCTTCTTCATTTTTTTTTTTTCTAACAGAACGTGCACAAGATTCAATTTGAACCACTTTCTAGCAAATGTGGTATTTGTAAATCTGTGAGAATAAGTAAGTGCCAGGGAATCCTATTTTCTAATTTGGTGACATTTTATTCCTTTAAACTTCTCTCAGTAGTGGGATTCAGAATATACTGAAAAAAAATTAATAACACAATTATATTGGGAAACAAGTAACTGGGACTCAGGATCTCATTAAGTTAAGTGGGATGGAAGCAGGATTTCTGGCTATTATTGGTGCCTGTATTAGTCCTCTGGCCCACAGATAGTATATATAATTCAAAGTTCTACTATTAACAATTTACTTAAGTTAAACATGGTTCTTTTTTATTTCTTAAAAATAAACTTAAAAAATTTAAAAACAAACAGAATAGTGTACAACTCATAAGTCATTAGTCTATAGCTTGATTTGTTTTGTCTGGTTTGATTACGTTATATAAACAGAATTGGACACTGCATTTTTGTGTGTCTGATTTCCTCCTCACCTCATTACATCTGTGAGTTTCATCCGTGGTTCTGGGTAGGGCTGGTTTATTTTCACTGTGGTGCTGTGCTATACTGCATGACATACCACAGCTTATTTAGCTATGCTTCTTGTAGATGGCCATTCGGGTTGTTACCAATTTTTGGCTCTTACAAATAATATTGTTAAGAACATTTCTGTGTGTGTTTTGATGAAGTTAAGTGCACATTTACATTCCAGTATATGTTGGATATGTGCCTAAGTGTAGACCTGCTGGGTCATAGGCTATGCATATGTTTAGATTCAGTAGATACAGTCAGTTTTCCAAAGAGCTTACACCAAATTACACTCCTATCAACTATATATAAGTTCTAGTGGCTCCATACCTTTGCCCTTGCCAATATTTTATTCTAGGTTTTTTTTTTTTTTTTTAACATGTTAGCCAATCTGGTGTGTAGTAGTATCTCATTATGGTCTAAATTTACATTTCCCTGATGACTAATTATTTTGATCAATTTGGCTTAGTGGCCATTTGGATATTCTCTTCATGAGAGAATACTCCATTCAAATTTTTTACCCTTAAAAAAGTTAGGGTATATGTCTCCTCTAGTTGATTTATTTATATTCAGAATAAGAATTCTATGTTGGTTGTATATTTTAGAAATATCTTCTGTGGCTTAACTTTTTACTTTCTTAATGAGGGTATTTTTGATGAACGGAAGTTTTATGAAGTATAATTTATCAATATTTTTCTTTGTGGTTATATTCTGTTGAATAAATGCATGCCAATTCGAAGGCCATGAATATATCCTCCCATGTTACTTTTAAAACATACCTATGAGGCCTGGTGTGGGGCTCATGCCTATAATCCTAGCAGTTTGGGAGACTGAGGTGGGCTCAGGAGTTTGAGACCAGCCTAGGCAACGTGGTGAGACCTTATCTCTACCAAAAATATAAAAAATTAGCAAGGCGTGGTGGCATGCATGTAATCCCAACTACTTGGGAGGCTGAGGCAGGAGAATCACTTGAACCTAAGAGGTGGAGCTTGCAGTGAGCTGAGATTGCGCCACTGCACTCCAGCCTGGGTGACAGAGTGAGACTGTCTCCAAAAAAAAATTAATGATGATAATAATAATAATAATAATAATAAAATAAAACATACCTTCTATAGGGAGGGGGAATAATTTGCACAGCTGGTAGAAGGGACTATCAGATTTTACAATTCTTTAATTCTTTTAAATGCATTATTCGAAAGTTCCAGCAGATGGTGGTATTGCTGTATAAAAAGGAGACCCTAAACCATTAAGTTTGGCACAGTTTTCAAGAAGGTTATTTTAAAAACAGTTTATTTTTTCCCAATTTGCTTCTATAAAATGAGAAATATACAGTAAAAATTTCACTTCAGATATACTCTTAGATATATGTGGGTTAGATTTCTAACACTGAATTTATTAAATGATTTCACTGGACTTTTCCCTAAGAAGAAAAGATACCAAGGGAGAAAAGCCCTTTAGGGATGGAGTGAGAAGAACAACAGGAGGAACTGAAATCACAGTTTTATTTACCTTACAAGTTTACTCACCAGGAAAAAAAAACCAGACTGGGAACATAAATATTTTGGGTCCCAGGTCTAGTTTTGGTAGGTTTAGTTTAGAGAGGCACAGAAGTGTGTTCACTGTTCTCTTTGGGAGCAGAGAGTGTGTTTTGCTATCCTTAATTTGTTATACAAACATCACCAAATAAATAAGTTTGTGTTTTGAAACTTGAGTTCTTGAATTACATTTAAGTCATAGAGTATTAAAATGGCTTCAGATCGTCTCCACTTTATACATTTTTTAACCTCTCTGTCAAATAATAGATAATTCCTAAACTTTTTCCAGCCCTAATATTTTAGCATTCTTTCTTTCTACTTGTAACATGGATGTTTTACTTTTTCAGAAAAGTGGGAGATAGATCCATCTGAGTTGGCTTTTATAAAGGAGATTGGAAGTGGTCAATTTGGAGTAGTCCATTTAGGTGAATGGCGGTCACATATCCAGGTAGCTATCAAGGCCATCAATGAAGGCTCCATGTCTGAAGAGGATTTCATTGAAGAGGCCAAAGTGATGATGTACGTATAAACAACACACTGATAAATATCATGCCCTGGTGTCATGGAAACAACATGAGCTTTGGAGGCAGCCACACCTGGATTTGTGTCACAACTTTGCTCAAGCTCGTTGTGTAACCCACGTACCTTATTTGATCTCTGTGTGACCTGGGTGAATTATTTCGTATTTCCAAACCTCAATGTCCTCATGTATAAAATGGGATGAGAGTACCTACCTCACTGGATCAATGTGTGAATTAAATAAGAGAATTTATGTAAGTGATGAGACGGGAGAACTCCCTTGACACCTTTGCAGAACTCCTTGTGAAGGGGGTGGCTCATTTACTCAGCTACTGTGTGCTCAAACCCCTTACGGGATGGAGAGCATGCAGGTGAGCCAGAGTGAGCGCTTTTGGGCTCCAGCCCCACGACAGTGTCTGGAGGTGTTACATTGCTCTTTTAACTTTTCCATCTGCAGATGGCTAAGTGTTAACCACTTCAGTGGAAAGTCAGGGTGACAGCCTTTTGCATCCTGCCCTCTCGATACCTGGGTCCTTGTATGGCATCCAGGAAGAATCAGGTCACACGGACTTGAAGGATGGTGAATTGAGGTGGCTCTCAGCGGGATGGATGGGGAACTGGAAAGGGGATGGAGTGGGAAGATGATCTTCCCTGGGAGTTCGACTGTTCTGCAGCCAATCTCTAACCGCCCCCAGCAGAACTCCTCAATGTTCAGACACTCCTCCTCTTCTCTTCTTCTGTGCTGCACTGCTCTGTCACCTGCCAATGGAGCTTGGGGTTTATATGGGCACAGGACAGGGGTGTGGCAGGCTAGAACAGTCCTGGAAAGGGCAACATCTGGGCACAGAAATAAAAATGCCTGTTCCCATTTAGGGCTACAGGTTTCCAGGCTTGAAGGTGGGGATTTTTCTGGGGAACTGCCCTCTTCTACCTAGTATTTCCCTGCCTCCTGTCGGTATCAGTGACAAGCGTGTTCTTTTCAGCTCAAGAATAGGTACTTTACAAGTACTCTTTTTTTTCTCCTTTTCCCAGAAGCAAAAATGATGGTTATGTCTTAGTAGTGATATACTACTCATCTTTTGAAAGGGCATCCTCCAGTGGCCAAAAAGAGTTAATGTTTTTTTTTTAAGGATAAAACAGTATTTGCTTTCAGAGGATATAAGTGTCCAGAGCTTTAAAAGAAGTGGCTCTTTGTAGACCATTGGACACAACTCTTCTGTGATTTCCCAGGACAGCATTTTGACTCAGTTGAACCCATTTCTGTGGCTTATTAACTGTAACAACCTGAGCTGGACCAGGACAGGCCAATAATTTGACCATAGTTTAAGTTAACATTCTTTAAATATTTGTTCAATGTTTATTTAGAGGAACAACAATGCTGTGAAGAAGAAAAACTCCAGATGGCAGTATTTAGATTCTGCTCTGTTTTCCAGAGAAGTTTAGTTCTGACCCACACTTGTAGACTCCAACTAGAAAAACAAACAAACAAACAAACAAATAAGCAAACAATAATCAGAGGAGATTAACTGAACCTATTCTCTTTCAAAGGCAGAGTAAGTGTATCCCTTGGGGCTCTCAACCCATACCCTGGGGGTCCTATCAAAATATCCTTTCTATTCACTTATAATAGAATGAATTCCAAGAGAAGTTGTTACAAACACAATTTTGCAGTGACACCAGCTTCCCAATGATGTTTTTGTGTCCCTAGGTGCCCCCAGGCACCTATCTCTAGCTGGCCTTTGCTTCCTGTAGCTGTCTACATCTTACCATGGTTTTTCTACGCCTAAAGGACAAAAATTGTATTCCTGCGTTGGATTAAATAGGCATAATAAAAAAAGAATGAAGGGAGACAAGTGATTCAGGGGGAGTTAAAACCATATTTGAATCTCTATCAAACAAGAAAGAATTGAAGATGTTTAATGTCCGAATGAGAGAATTCTTGAGAGGTACAAGCCTCATTGGGCATTTGAGGTCAGGATCTTTGAGGACAATATTTCCCCCGATTCATTTTGGGAGGCCAATGTGGGAGGATCACTTGAGCCTAGGAGTTTGAAACCAACCTAGGTAACGTGGTGAAACCCCGTCTCTACAAAAAAACAAAAAAACTAGCCAGGCATGGTAGTGAGCACCTATAGTCCCAGCTACTCAGGAGGCTGAGGTGGGAGGATCAATTGAACTCAACAAGTTGAGGCTAGAGTGAGCCATGATGGCACCACTGCACTCCAGCCTGAGTGACAGAGTGAGACCCTGTCATACACACACACACACACACACACACACACACACACACACACATCCCTGATTTCTAAAAAGTGAGGCAGAAAATCTTCCATTTTAACATCCTATTGCAAATATATTTATCTTTAAAATAGTTGACGTGCACTGACATACTATCTACCAAGGACACACAGCTTTGCACATATTAGCTCCTTTCCGTGTGTGGTTTAAATACCACCTCTTTCAGGAGGTCTCCTCTGACTACTCTGTTTAAGCTGGCATACCCACTGCCAAATGCTTTCTGTTGTATCGCCTTGTGTTAGTTCCATCAAAGTCCTTGTCATATTCTGAAGCTTCCTGTGTAGTTTTATTTCTCCCCCACTAGCATGCAAGCTCTCTAATAATAGAACCTTTTATTTATTTGTCCTGTTTAACCTGGTGAGTGTTAAAAGGATGACTAGCATGTAGTTGGTGCTTAAAAGACATTTATGGATTATTGAGTGAGTTAATGAATCCTCACCACAATTCCAAGAGGTAGCTTCTATTAAGATCCCAGTTTTATAGATAAGAAAGAGAAAATTTAGAAGGTTTATTACAAACCAAAATGTATCTGAGACAAGGCTCAATTAATTTAAGAGTTTACTTGGCCAAGGTTAAGGACATGCCCATGACAGCCTCAGGAGGTCCTGATGATATGTGCCCAAGGTGATTGGCCTACAAAAATGTAAAAATGGCTTTACACATTTTAGGAAGACATAAGACATCAATCCATCCATGTAAGATGTACATTGGTTTGGTTGGGAAAGGCAGGACAACAGGGAGTGGTGAAACAGGAGAGTTTTCTGGCCCCCACTTGCAGGACATGCAACAGAGGTGTGGCTCTCTGTTCAGCCACCATGATCTCAAACCTTTTACAGGATAGTGAGCATGCAGATGGGCAGGTGCAGGAATCAGGGTGAGTGCTTTTGGTCTCTAACCCAACAGCAGCATCTAGGGGTGAGTGTCTGCAACACCCAAAGCCCAAGTCGGCCTGTGTTACAGTGTGCTCTTTTAGCCTTGTGATCCACAGATGGCTTAAGGGTTAACCAACTCAGTGGACCCTCTGCCTTTTTGCAAGGGCAGGGGGCCAGTGTGACAGCTTTGTGTATCTCAAGCTCTTGTCCAGTGTTCTGGAAGATTGGGTCACACACAAACTTGAAGGATGAATGTGGGGTTGTATTGAGTGTTGGAGGTGGCTCTTAGCAGGATGGATGGGAAGCTGGACAGGGGATGGGTTGGGAAGATGATCTTCCCCTGGAGTTTGGCCATCCAACAGCCAATTCTCTAACTGGTCCAGCTGAACTCCTCCTGATGTTTCTTCTCTTCTCCCCTCCTCTGCTCTACCATTCTGCTGTTTGTCTATTCGTCTCCTCATCTGTTTCTGGACATGGAGTTTGCGATTTATATGGGTACAGAATGGGGACGTTTTGGGTCAAAAAGCAACTTTTGGGGCACAAAAACAGGAATGGCTGTTCTCATTTATGGCCATGGGTATCTAGGCTTGAGGGTGAGGACTCTCCTGGGGAAACTGCCTTCTTATACCCAATATTTCCCTGTCTCCTGTCCATATCAGTCGGGGCTTCCAAGTCATAGGCAGATTCAAAGTTTTTCTGATTGACAGTTGGTTGAGTTATTATCCAAAGAACTGAAATCAATGGAAAGGAATGTCTGGGTTACTATAAAGAATTGTGGAGACCAGCACAGATGGTCTGTGTTTATTATGCAGATGAAACTTCCAGGTAGAAGGTTTCAGGGAAAATAGAAGGTAAATGTTTCTTATTAGACTTGAAGAGTCTGTTCTATCAGTCTCAATGTCTGTGTTGATGTTAATGGTTATGAGGCATGTCCAACTCCCTCTTCCCATCGTGGCCTGAACTAGTTTTACAGGTTAACTTTGGAATGCCCTTGGCTAAGAGGAGGAGTCCATTGAGATGGTTAGGGGCTTAGAATTTTATTTTTGGTTTACATTATGTAATTTGCCTGTAGTCCCACAACAAAACATCATTAGAGCTTCTAATTGAAATCAAAACTGTGAACTGTCTGGGCACAAAAAACGTGACCTTAATGAACATAATTATCAACACACTCTTGGAAAACTAATATATGTTAGAGGGCAAAAGACGGAAAGAGGAGAATTGTTTCAGGATACGTTTTTGAGATAAAGTCATCAAGACTTGCTGATAAATTGAATGTGGTAGGTAGTCGGAAGAAACCAGAGGAACAAAGATGATGCTAAGGTTTTGGTGTACATTATTATATTAGGCAAAGAATGGCACCATTTACAAAGATGGGGGAAGACCAAACAGGTTTAGGGGAAAAAATTAAGAATTCTGCTTTGGACATGTTGGATTTGAGAAGACTGTTATTTATTAGGTGTGATCAAGTAGTGAGGTAAATATATGAGTCTGGAGTTCAGGAAAAAGGTCAGAGTGGAGGGTATTAACTTGAGAGTGGTCACCAGAGATGATATTTAAAACCCTGAAACTTAATGCAATTACTTAGGGAAAGAGAATAATTAGAAAAGGAGAACTGGAGAAGCCTGCAAAGGGTCTGAAAATATTTAAATAACAAATTTAAATGAATGGCCTATGATGAATCCCACATACTTCTCTAAACTGAGAAATAATGTGTATTAAGAAGTCCTAGAGTTATAACATACAAGAATGTAGGTTTTCCATTTGCATCTTTCTGTGCTTGTGAGAAATATTTGTCATATTTGTTAGACTGAATCATATGAGAGTTTGTCTTTGCCTGATTTCTGATAAAGGTTTGCCTTATTTCTGTTAGATTTTTACCAGTGATCTTGATAAGGAAATGCAGTAATGTTTCAATTCTCAGATGCTTCCATGTGGGTATCAACTTGGTGGATTTCCTGTGACAAATTAATATTTCATCTCAAGACTTGCTTTTCTGCACTTACGCTATATATATGTAAACTGCATCCCTTAACTGAAAGTACACTTTATGAATTCAAAAAGTAAATCAGACAAAATATAATACATATACATATATCTCCAAATTAAGATAATGTTAAGTTCTCTGAATGCCTCTCTTCCTCATTAACTAACGTGTTTTCATAAGCTAATTTTATGATAATGAGTCAAAAATCATTCATATACATTGTGTTAAGGTACACAGTCTTCCCAAGTCACTGATTTTATTTTACATTTATGAATGAAAAGAATGAAAAGAAGCAATAAATTTTCAAGGCACATTTGACACAAGGTACATCTTCTAAAATTGTAAGTGTTAATTTGAATATTATTTTCCATGATGACTAGTTGGTATAAAAGGCTTTTAGAGATTGAATATAATATTCCACACACACGTGCACAAAACCAGTAAACTTTTGAAGTCTAGATAACTAAAAAGTTCTGGGTATATTTTAATAGGCAACATTCAAGGCGCGTGTGTGTGTGTGTGTGAACTGCAAGTTTTCATGTTGGTAAATGTTTTTTAGTTTCCAACTTTATCTAAAAATTTCCTTTTAAAGAACTTCATGCTTTAGAATTTAATTTTTGTTTTCTTTTTTTAGTCACTCTTTCCTCCCTCTTGTCTGTCCAAAATTTTTCATCTGGACAGCTGCAGGTAGGAAAGCTGGAATTCAAGGAACAGGAAAGGAAATCTGCTCAACCTAGCAAGGATAAACAGCGACGAAGAAACAAAAGGATTATAAAATGAAGAAGAGAAAAATAAAATGCTGACACGTAGAATGTGGTGCATGTAATATTCTGTTTCCACACTGCCTTTGGCATTACCACTTAAACTCTTGACCCCACATTCTCAGTGCATTAAGTGGCAAGGAAGCTGCATTACTTTCTCTGTGTTTGGGTGGATTTTCATCTTATCTTGATAATGAGAGTGATAAATAGATGGTAAATATTACCGGTTGTGTTCAAACATTTTAAAATGCAAACACAATTCTGCTCACTGGTGTATGTTTTTCTTCACCAGGAAATTATCTCATTCAAAGCTAGTGCAACTTTATGGGGTCTGTACACAGTGGAAGCCCCTTTACATTGTGACAGAGTTCATGGAAAATGGCTGCCTGCTTAACTATCTCAGGGAGAATAAAGGAAAGCTTAGAAAGGAAATGCTACTGAGTGTATGCCAGGATATATGTGAAGGAATGGAATATCTGGAGAGGAATGGCTATATTCATAGGGATTTGGTAAGTATGGTGCAAATTTACTTTTTAAAATGTATCATACCAATATTCAGAAGGATGTGACAATTACTTTCAATACTTTGAATAATGTATCCTTGATTTAATTTTTAAACATTTACCTATTCATGCAATTTGTTGTAAAATGTAACTTTGTTTTTAATTGCCCATTGACGCTGTTGCTGTAAAGACCCAATGGGTTCACCTTGCCTGCTGCCTAGACAGAGCCCATTTATCAGGACGGGGGAACCGCAATAGAGAAAGAGTAATTCACATAGAACCGACTGTGCAGGAGACTGGAGTTTTATTATTACTCAAATCAGTCTCCCCGAGCATATGGGGATCAGAGTTTTTAAGGACAATTTGGTGGGTGGGGGGAAGCCAGTGAGCCAGGAGAGCTGATTGGTTTGGTAGGAGATGAAACCATTGGAAGTTGAAGCTGTCCTCATGCTGAGTCAGTTCCTGGGTGGGGGCCAGAAGATCAGATGAGCCAGTTAATCAATCTGGGTGGTGCTAGCTGATCCATCAAGTGCAGGGCCTGCAAAATAGCTCAAGCACTGATCTTAGGAGCAGTTTAAAGAGAGTCAGAATCTTGTAGCCTCCAGCTGTCTGACTCCTAAACCATAATTTCTAATCTTGTGGCTAATTTGTTAGTCCTACAAAGGAAGTCTAGTCCCCAGGCAAAAGGGAGGTTTGTTTGGGAAAGGGCTGTTATCATCTTCATTTTAAACTATAAACTATAAATTCCACCCAAAGTTAGTTTAGCCTATGCCCAGGAATGAACAAGGACAGTTTGGAGGTTAAAAGCAAGATGGAGTCAGTTAGGTTCTCAGTCATAATTTTGCAAAGGTGATTTCATAGCCAAGTAAGGCTTTACTCTATGCCTTGAACTAATTAACCACCTAACTTATCATGTGACTAAAACTGATTTCCTTTCCTTTCCACTCTCCCTTCTTCCTTCTCTTCCTTCTTCTTTCTTTCCTTCCACCTTTTTCCCTTTCAACCCATAATCAAACATGTATCGAGTGCCTAGTATATGCCAAGCATTCTGCTAAGCACTGGAGATACAACAGTGAAGAACAATTTCCAGTTTTAGTCTCCAACTTTATCTAAAGAATGTCACCTAGGGGCATAACGGCTCCTGACGTGGAGGTAGTTTGACCCTAACAGGATTGCAAGAGCACTGCTGGCATTATTGAAGAGACTAGGAATGCTACATTATTTTTTTCTGTAATGCTCAGAACATTCCTATTTAAATAAATGATTGTCTTACCCAAACCATATGCTAACAGCACTGCTTCCCTGCATTGCTACCTCCCCTTGAGTAACACTTTCTGTCCATTCCACATTTATTCATGATATTCACACTATTCCCTTGATGTCCTTATGTCCTTCCATGTCTGATTTAGAAATCTAAAAATTAACTCAAATGAGAATTGGAGAAGTCTATGAGAAATCCCTGATATTGCCCCTTGGAAGTAATTCTGTGCTTCCATCACACATGATCAAAGTGATCATATTACTCACTGTACAGGCTGGAGTATTTTGGGGAGACAAAGGGGGCATAGTTACATTGGCCTCAGCACACCTTGGGAAGTATGCTTATCCTACCCGTGGCTTGGAACACTCAGGGCATTTGCTATTTACTGCTTCACCCAATAGTTAATTATTTACATCGTTTATACAAATACTAGAGTCTATCTTATGAGACTTAGAGTCTTTGAGATCAAGGCCTAGATGTCTGAGATGCCATGCAGTGATTGAGAACATAGGTTTCAAACAGTCATTCTCAAACTTCAAACTTTGGTATGCATTACAATTACTTGGAAGCTTTTAGAAAAATTGCAATAGCCAGGCCATACCCCAGACCAATTAAATCAGAATCTCTGTGGCTGAAACCCAGGCATCAATATTTTTTGAAAATTCCCCTGATGAGCCCCACGTGAAGTTGAGGTTGAGAACGACTACTCTAGAGCCAGGCTAGCTGGGTTGAAATATTGTCTCTGTGTTTTACTAGCTGTGAGAGCTTGGGCAAGCTAGTTAACCAGTGAAGTGGTATTCATTATAGCACCTTCCTCGTATGGGTTTGTTGGGAGAATTACATGAATTAATAAACAGTGTCTAGCATGTAGAGGAGCTCAGCAATATTAACTATTGCTATTACAGAGATAGATCATTAAAAAAAAATTTCCTAAAGGCACATTTCCCGGTATCCAGCACCTAGGAGAAATGAGCAAATTTTTGAATGGTTGAATACGGTATCAACTCCACCTGGCTCACTTTCCTAGTCTCTGCAGGTTTGTCTTTGCCGATAACAATTGGGTGACAGTTCTGGTCATTTTATTTGCTCCAAATGGCTTCTGACAGGCCCTCCTGTTCCTGTTTTTTCCCTTATTTGCTCATTTTCTTTTGTGTTCTATTTTATCTCCCTATATGCTACTTAAAATATGTCAGTGAACAATGAGTCTTTTCCCCGTCAAGAACTTTTCTTGTGGTTTGGTCATTGCTAGGACTTGCTGGCATCTTCTAAACTGGTTCCTTGTGATTTATTATTTCAAGTTTCTTGCTTTTGTTGCTTAACTAATTGAACCACAAATTAGCTGAAAAGAGGAAAATTCTATCAAATATTTTATCTAGTTTGCCTACATGAGGCTAAATAATCAAATCAATGATTTTCTTGATTAAGTTGCTGAAAATGAATTGCTTTGGCCTCAAATACATTGTTTCTACATAGCATATATTCAGTTCATTGTGATAATTTTAAGAAATATGAAATTATCACTGTAAATAATTATCTTGAGTGAAATCAGTGTTGAATTATCTTTTCTTAATTTTTATTATGTATTAGATATCCCAAAGATATAAAATCAATATGCCTTATCTGTTATGTATTTTGGGCTTTCCTATAAAGATGTTAAAAAATATACACTATTTTTATGTCAAGATTTATAGTTGTATCATCTTTCAGATTGAATTGAGGGCAGGCTGGGCCTGGTGGCTCACTCCTGTAATCCCAGCACTTTGGGAAGCCAAGGTGGGTGGATCATTTGAGCCCAGGAGTTCAAGACCAGTGTGGGTAACATAGTGAAACCCCATCTCTACCAAAAATATAAAAATTAACTGGGCGTGGTTGTGTGTGCCTGTAGTACCAGCTACTTAAGAGGCTAAGGTGGGAGGATGGTTTGACCCCAGGAGGGGAAGGTTGCAGTAAGCCAACATGGTGCCATTGTACTCCAGCCTGGGCGACAGAGCCAGATCTTGTCTCAAAAAAAATACGAAGGCAAACTATTGAATCTATACCATTGATGGATATCACCATAAAAACGACTTGGCTGTCCACACAGACAGGTAGCGTGGGGTCCAAATAACCTAAGGAAGAGGAGAGGAAAAACTCTTGAAATAAAAACTTGTATTCAAACTTGGATTCTTCTTTCCATAGGCGGCAAGGAATTGTTTGGTCAGTTCAACATGCACAGTAAAAATTTCGGACTTTGGAATGACAAGGTACGTGCTATGTATATATATGTATTTTGTTTGTTTGTTTACTCATAAGAGGGAATCTTACATTTGTTTACTGATAAACTGAAGATGCTGCAGACTGTGTTTTTATCTTCCTAGGTTGTAGGCCTGGTTGTATGGCCTACTGACCCACTTTGAATTTTAGGACATGTACAATTTTAGCTGTGAGGTAAATGTTTACTGTGGACTATTCGCATCTTTTAAGAAAACTATGGTATATTTTTAAATTAAAAAAGGAATTTCTCGGTCCACTGAGAAAGGTGAAGAAAAAAGCATTTCTGATATATATATGTTTTTGGGAGAAAAATAAATAAATTTGTTTTCTCAGCTCTGATTTTTCTATGTCCTCACCAAACATTTCTATTATTAAGTATAGTAGTTGACTCTAAGTCTACAATTCAAGAGTGTGAAAAATTTAGCCATATTTTTCTACAACTCAATATAGTTTAAATTTTGAGCATCCTTTTTTGGGATGGTGCTAGAGATATAATTCCAGGGAATTTGGGGTTTTTCTCTGGCTTCCCTAAGCTTCAAAGTCAAAGTTCTTGGTCTCGTGGGGCTATCGTACTGGTAGGAAGGTGGCTTACTGGCCCTTTTGTTATCCGTGTGCATGGCATCCTTGCAGCCACCGTCCTCCAGTCTTGTCTTTGGCTGGCTACTCAAACAGGTAACTGCTAACCCATACTGATTTTTTTCTGCAAGATTCCTTCAGAACTGGCATTTTTTTTTTTTTTTTCGACAGAGTCTTGCTCTGTTGCCCAGGCTGGAGTGCAGTGGTGCTCCCTTGGCTCACTGCAGCCTTGACTTCCCAGACTCAAGCTATCCTTCTGCCTTAGCCCTCCAAGTAGCTGGTACTACAGGCACATGCCACCATGCCTTTAAATTTTTGGTAGAGACAGGGTTTCACCATGTTGGCCAGGCTGGTCTTGAACTCCTGACCTCAAATATCCACCCACCTCGGCCTCCCAAAGTGCTGGGATTACAGGCGTGAGCAGTCTCACCTGGTCAGCATTCTTTATGATTACAAAACTCCATGGTGGGATCTCAGATCTCATTTACCTGGGCACATCCACAGCCATTTGTTCATTGGCATCTTTCTGCCTTTCCAAGGACTCTACCTGGGGAAAAGAGCACAGGTTCTGTTTCACTTTTAAATCCCACCAACCTAATGTGGGACTAGGAGCTTCTTTCTCTGCTGTGTGACTTGGGCAGCCCTTATAGAGTACAAGATAAAGGATCCTAACCCACTGACCTACTAATGTCTAGTACTCCCCTTTTCTTTCCCTTCTATTTCCCCCATTCCTCTAGCTCAAGGGATCTTTTTCTAGATAGTGGTGGTAATAGGGACGGTGGTAGTGAGATCTCACTCCTGTTCATGGCCCATTTTCCAAGATATTTTGTTAATAACTCAATATTTCTTCTCTGAAGAGCCTAGACTTGAAAAATTCAAAATCTGTAAGCAATGGCTTTTCTCTCTTTGTTTTCTGTTATTGATTCTTTACCTAAGTAGAATGACCTCTGACTCAATAAAGCGCTGACAGGTGGAGGGAGGTAGTGTATATTAAAAAGAAAAGTGGGAGTGTAGAGGCAGCATTAATAAATGCTGTGAAAACACTATATTGTATATTTAAGGGGCAACAAGCACAAGTTAATTTTTGTCTCTTCTCCCCAATTTCTCACATTTGGACATCCCTGCATACAACTCTCAAAAAAGAGAGAGGGTTCAACTTATTATTATTTTAAGGAGATGGTAGTTATTCTTGATTTCTTTCCATATAGGGCCATTCTAATGCATTAGAGATTTGTCACATCAGAAGCATTATGTTCATATACTTTTACTTTCTCCCCTTCTCTATGCCTCACAAAAAAACATACACATGGAAGAAAATTCGACATCCAACTTTGAATCATTCATTTCCATTTCAAGAAGAGTGGTTTTTGTTTTCCCCACCCCTGGGAAGAGTGGTCTTTTATTTCCTTTTTATAATCTTGGTTGTTAGCATGCTTCTTTGTAGAGTCAAGAATTTACCATAATTAACATAAACAGTGAGCCATGTTTTGAACTGAAGCAGCATTCTGATTTTCAGAGATCCACATAAAACAAACACAACTGAAACATGGTTTGGGGAGGAAACATTATCAAGGGCACTTTCACACTCTACTAACAAGAAGGTATCCACAAGCTTTCTAGGGTAAAATACTTTGTCTTTTAACAACTTAGAGTTAACTAAAGGGATTTGAAGTAAATAGAGCTTGGAGGTAATTAACACAATGTGCTTTGAATCTGATAACTGTAGGTATGTTTTGGATGATGAGTATGTCAGTTCTTTTGGAGCCAAGTTCCCAATCAAGTGGTCCCCTCCTGAAGTTTTTCTTTTCAATAAGTACAGCAGTAAATCTGATGTCTGGTCATTTGGTGAGTGCATCTGATGTTTGCTAGATCTTGATTTAATAAAATGGGCAATATGTTATTTTTAACTTTGATTTCCTAATTGATGTAGAATTTTTAAAAAAGTCTTCTTGTAATTGTTTTTCCTTCTATGTGTTCTAACCACATCCCGATTGTCTTTGGCAACTAGTGTCACATACCTTCTTACATAAGTCTGACTTTTGGATCTTTTCCTTCCTCCATGGGCACTCACTGTAAAACCGTAACAAAGAGTCTACTGATCTAGAAAAAAACTCAGACAAGTTTTCCACTCTGCAGACGCTTGAAGGAAAAATGATCTTATGACACTGTTGAGTTTAGAGTGTAATTAGTAAACTTCATTGTCTAAACTATGAAGCAGCTTGACTATTTTCCAATTGTTTAGTTGTTAACCTGAACTTAAAACCTGAGTTTAAAAAATGGTGGCATCTCATTTACTTCCTTAACTTTAAAGTTTGTGGAATTTAGACATAGGCTTCCTTGAGATCTGTGAATTGATATTCATATTGGATAGTGTTTTTCATTGAAAAAGAGACACCATAGACCCACGTCCAGTGAAGTTTCGAGGTTGATTTTCAAGAAATGGTAATATGCAAAAATCTATCTATCCTCTTTCACCCAGAACTGCCTGGAGGCTTGTGGGTTCCGGGTCCTCAGAAGGGTGTCAGTTTTATTGTCTACAATAAGGTTAAAACTGGGCACAGTGGCTCAGGCCTACAATACCAGCACTTTGGGAGGCTGGGAGGTCAGAGGATTGCTTGAGACCAGGAGTTCAAGACTAGCCTGGGCAACCTAGCAAGACTCTGTCTTTACAAACAAACAAACAAAAATAGCCAGGTGTGGTGGCATGTACCTGTAGTCCCAGTTCCTTGGGAGGCTGAGGCAAGAGGATTGCTTAAGCCCAGGAGTTTGAGGTTATAGTGAGCCAGGATCGTGTCACTGTACTCCAGCCTGGGTGACAGAGCAAGAACTTGCCTAAAAAATAATTAAAACATAAATTTAAAAAAATACAATAAGGTTAAGCTTGTGTCATTAATCTCATCAGCTTTCCATGGACATATGATAGTCTCAGCAGGTGACATTTGAAGCTCTACTGAAGAGCAGTTAGGTTGTGAGACCACATCTTAGACACCAATGAAGAGCAATATAGGGACCTCATCGAAGGTTGCAGAACAGTTAGAACTCCCTGAATTTTACCTACTTATCTCCCTCACTGAACAGTGAGCTCCTTAGGCACATGGGTTGATCTCAAACTTATAAAATCTCCAGGCCCCGGGAGATGCCTGGCCTCTCATCAATGTCTAGCAAATATTTGTAGAATAAGTGAATAATTAAATGAACTCAAATTGGGAGTTCTTGCAGGAGTTTCACTAACCAATCAATCAATGATTACTGGACCCGGCTAGATACTCTGGGGCTCTGCCCATCAGTCTAATCTTTTAGCAGAAAGAAGGGGACACATGCCATTTACTGGCTGAAACTCTTGGCTGAGTAGGCAGCAGAGGCTCACATAATCCTGTCAGTTTCTATGGAATGACAGAAAGGTTCATTGATTTCAGAGTGCAGGGACATGACTGCTACTTAGAAATGAAAATGCTAGTCTGGGCATGGTGGCTCACGCTTGTAATCCCAGCACTTTGAGAGGCTGAGGTGGTCGGATCACCTGAGGTCAGGAGTTCGAGACTAGCCTGGCTAACATGGTGAAACCCTGCCGCTACTAAAAATACAAAAATAAGCTGGGCATGGTGGTGGGCACCTGTAATCCTAGCTACTCAGGAGGCTGAGGCAGAAGAATTGCTTGAACCTGGGAGACAGAGGTTGCGGTGAGCTGAGATCATGCCACTACACTCCAGCCTGGGCGACAGAGCGAGACCCTGTCTCAAAAAAAAAAAAAAAGAAAAAGGAAATGCTACCGGCATTTTCTCCTGATAGAGAAGGCAATCAAAACTCATGGAAAAGGAAAGGCATTGTTTTCACTTAGATTATTTTCAGGTTACAGGTCTCTTTGAAAACTGAGGTACATATGATTTGCTTCCTTGATAGAACCGCTGTTATTCAGGATGGTTATAACCCAAAGCCTGGAGCACAAAAATAATGCCTTGTAGTTTGAAATTATTCTTTCAGTTCCCAAGCAATCATTTCTCTCTAACCCCTTGTTTTCATGCATTTTTGTTTGCAGGAGTTTTAATGTGGGAAGTTTTTACAGAAGGAAAAATGCCTTTTGAAAATAAGTCAAATTTGCAAGTCGTGGAAGCTATTTCTGAAGGCTTCAGGTTATATCGCCCTCACCTAGCACCAATGTCCATATATGAAGTTATGTACAGCTGCTGGCATGAGGTAAGTAAGTATACGTTACTTTCCTACGAAGGTTGGCAGTCCCAGCATCTGAGAGCAGATCTGATTATCACAAGCATGACTTCAGAACTCTGTCATGGCAGGAAAAGGCATCTGTGTCTTGGTCATGATCCTGAGAGTCTGAAGTACTATTTCTATCTCAAACTCACTACAAAGTCATGAATCCATTTTGTTTTGAACAATGGCCTTTTATCTGAGGAATTCAGTGCATTTTCTGAGTCTTATCTGTTTGAGATTGGTTCTTGCAGAAACTCTTGGTGTTACTCAAGCCTCAGTGATTAGATGTTTTATTAGCTTTAAGAATTAATGGGCTGGGTGCAGTGGCTCATGCCTGTAATCCCAGCACTTTGGGAGGCTGAGGCAGGTGGATTACCGGAGGTCGGGAGTTTGAGACCAGCCCAGCCAACATGGTAAAACCCCGTCTCTACTAAAAATACAAAAATTAGCCAGGCATGGTGGTGCATGCCTATAATCCCAGCTACTGGGGATGCTGAAGCAGGAGAAGAATCTTGAACCTGGGAGGCAGAGCTTGCAGTGAGCCGAGATCGTGCCACTGCACTCCAGCCTGGGCGACAGAGAGAGACTCTGTCTCAAAAAAAAAAAAAAGAATTAAATGATGGAGGCTGTGTGTGGTGGCTCACGCCTGTAATCCCAGCACTTTGGGAGGCCAAGGTGTGCAGATCACTTGAGGTCAGGAGTTTGAGACCAGCCTGGCCAACATGGTGAAACCCTGTCTCTACTAAAAATAAAAACATTAGCCAGGCCTGGTAGTGCATGCCTGTAATTCCAGCTACTTGGCAGGCTGAGATAGGAGAATTGCTTGAATCTGGGAGGCAGAGGCTACAGTGAGCTGAGATTGCACCACTGTACTCCAGCCTGGGCAACAGAACAAGACTCTGTCTCAAAACAAACAAACAAACAAACAAACAAACAAACAAATGAAAGAATTAATGGTGGAAACTAAGGGTAGAACGAGGTTTGTTAAACTTCCACGTTGAAAAAGAAAAATGGTGTTTCCATTTACTTCACTCAACTTTCCTTTGTCTTGCTTTTCTAACGCTAATAGTAATGGATTTCATCTGTCTTCTGACACTCAGGACTCCTGCTAGAGATTAAACTAGACTGGGAATGGAGGCAGAAAGTGTGTCAGGAACTTCCATTCAGGAAGAAACCTCTCCAGAACTTAGTTTTTCTATTTGTTGAAATGCCAAGCTTAGAAGTAAAGCCAGAGGGGCTTCTGTTCCACCTCTGGACACCGACTCAACACACCCCTGCCCTTCTCAGTGAACTTCCCTGTGATTTTGAGAGCTTTACTCTCTTTCCAGCTGACAGTTTCAGCCTAGAAAATTACAGCTTGATGAGAAGTTTCCTCCTGGCTGAAAAAATAAAGCACTTGATTATCAATTTATAACCACAAACACTAGAATATTGAGTATTTTCAGAGTGATGTGGTTGTTCATATTCCAAGAAGCATTACATTTATAGAAAGCCCCAATGTATGAAAATATTTTACATATATTAACTACTTTACAAGGAATCTTGAAAGACATAGAAAAATGTTCAGTAAGTAGTAACAAACAACTATTTTAGGAGCATCTTTGCAATAATAATGTAAGTAGCTCAGAAGTATACGTTGTGTATGAAATAATACTCATGTACGTGTGTGTGTAATATAATACTTATTGAGATGTTATATATAAGTGGATCTGAGACAGAGAAGGAGGAAGGGAAGTGATCAGTAGGATGCTGTCAGAAGGACCATGTAAACAACATTAGTCTCAAATTGCAGTCAGAACATTGATTAATACAATGGTGTAGTTATGTTGATTTATTTGTTTGAAAAAGTTGATTTGACCAGGTGTGGTGGCTCACGCCTATAATCCCAGCACTTTGGGAGGCCGAGGTAGGAAAATCATGAGATCAGGAGTTCAAGACCAGCCTAGCTAACATGGTGAAACTCCGTATCTACTAAAAATACGAAAAAATTAGCTGGGCGTGGTGGCAGGCACCTGTAATCCCAGCCACTTGGGAGGCTGGGGCAGGAGAATTGTTTGAACCTGGGAGACGGAGGTTGCAGTGAGCCAAAATCACGCCATTGCACTCCAGCCTGGGAGACAGGGCGAGACTGTCTCAAAAAAAAAAAAGAAAAGAAAAGAAAAAAAGTTGATTCATTTTTGAGACAGAGTCTTGCTCTATTGCCCAGACTGGAGTGCAGTGGCATAATTACAGCTCACTGCAGCCTTGACCTCCTGGGCTTAAGCAATCCGCCGAGCTCAGCCTCCTGAATAGCTGGGACTACAGTGATGTGCCACCATGACCAGCTAATTTTTAAAAATTTTTTCTAGAGATGGGGTCTCACTTTGTTGCCCCAGCCTCAAGCAGTCCTCCTGCCTTGGCCTCCCAAGGTGCTGGGATTACAGATGTGAGCCACTGTGTCAGGTGCGAAAGTTGATTTTGCCTACAACTTTACCCCATGTGCTTAGGGCATTAGAGTCAAAAGTGATTATGTTATATTTGAGAGACAAATTTCAGGATTCATGCACAGAAGCAGGTTCCTCAGAGAGCTCCACAATTTATTCCCAGAGTCTCAATGAGGACCCTCACTTGCACTTGTGCTGTCTTCTGCTCTGTTTATTTTATTGAGGCTCTCTGTTTATAAGCCATGAAGAGGGGTATCTTTCCGCTGACCCTGCTGTTGGTGACACCTGTGAGAATGTGGCTACTATGAGTAGCTCTGTTTCCCACAGTTTTCAAAGATGCTGACAGTGCCATCTCTTCCTCCTCATGGACTCAGAGCCAAACCACACCCTTAAATGAAGTAGGAAAAAATGCTCCAATCCTTGGCTCCATGACTAGGGATATGGGGTCACTTATGGTGAATATCTTCCTTTAGAGTTGCTGACTCTTGAAAACTGTGCAAAGATCACAGGCTTTTAAAACTTTTTAAAATGTAAGAATATTCAGCAATCATTTTGCTATGAGTGAGAGGAACTTCCACGCTCTTATTTTTCTGTTGACTGCGACTGAAAGCACAGCCTATACCCCAGGATCTTCAAAGTCCCTCATGAAAACATGCCTTTTGCTTTCTGACTGAAATCCTCCTTTCTATAACGGCTCAGGTGTCATAGATACCCTGAACTGAGCTTGGGAGCCTGGTACTCTAGATGTCCCGTCTGCCAGCCCTTTCTTGACCTCACACATGTCAAGTCATCCAAATATGTCTCTAGGGTGATGGTGTCCTAGAGTACTTTCTGAGATGCTGAAAACGTTCTGTATCTGTGCTGCCCAATATAGCAGCCACTTCTGGCTATTGGGTACTTGAAAAGTGGCCAGCATGACTGAATAACTGAATTTAAACATTTATATCGTCTTAAGGAATTTAAATTTAAATAGCCACATGTGGCCAGTGTTTGCAGGTCTAGCCATTTTATTTTTGCAGCATTCTCTAACATTTTCATACTCACGCCTCGCTCAACTGCCAATCATGCTGTGGTATGTCGGTGAAGATACCTTTCTCTTCCTTTTTGTGGAGAGCCAGCCTAGATTCAGGTCCCTGCCAGCAAGTTCCAAAGCTGGTCTCCGAGTGATCCTTAGCCCATTTATGCCACAGGTGGCAATTTTTTGAATTTTTGCATGAGTGAAAAATCAGACCTTGGCGATGATCTTGAGCAGTGGGATATAAATAACTCCCACATGCTTAGCGTTCCAAAAATGAAACACTTGGCATAAGTGGGTTAAGCTAAGCTAACCACCCCCACTTCCCTTTTCCAGAAACCCAAAGGCCGCCCTACGTTTGCAGAGCTGCTGCGGGCTCTCACAGAGATTGCAGAAACCTGGTAACCCGAAACAGAATGCCAACTCAAAGAGTCATCTTGCAAAACTGTCACCTATTGTGAACATCTTCACCATATGGGGTCACTTATGGTGAATATCTTTCTTCATGGTTGCTGACTCTTGTAAACAGTGCAAAGATCACAGTTTTTAAAACTTTTAAAAATTTAAGAGTATGCAGACAATCGTTTTGCTATGTGTGAGAGGGACTTGCACACTTATTTTTCTGTAAAATATTTCACATCCCGAATGTGAAGAAGTGAAAAAGGCTTCTCAGCAGTCTTCATAGTGGCTGCTCTTCATGTTCATAGCCCCAGGAACCCTTGAGGTTACAAGAAAACCTGACCCTTCACAAGGCTGAAAGTGTTTCCTTCTTGAAGAGGAGTGACATTCATCACTTCGGTGATCCATGCATAGAAGATGAAAATGAATTCTGCCAATTCATGGGATATAGGGCCTCCCTTGAATAATTTCATGTTTTGGGGCTGTGTAGATCTTTATAGTAAATGCACCTTTATAAACCGCATGAATGTTAGTGTTCTGGAAATGTCTTTTGTTAATATGATCTTCCTATGTTATTTAACAAATTGTTTTTCCACATATCTGATTATATTGAAAGCAGTTTTTTTGCATTTGAGTTTTAAACACTGTTATAAGATGTAGCCAAAGCTCACCTTTGAACAGACCCTGGTGACATCCTATTTCCAGGAAAATCCAGAACCTGGTTTTAGTTCTGTGATTTTACACTTTTTACATGTGAGATTAGACAGTTTCAGAGGCCTTATTTTGTCATAGTAAGTGTCTCCTGTAATTTTCAGGAAGATGACTTGTTCTTTCTAGAAGAGGAGACAAAAGTAAGATAGCCAAATGGGACATCAAGCGCCATTGTTTCGGAAATTCAGGATTTTGAATTCAAGATGAAACAACCAGCAATCACAGTTAAATCTTAACTTTGCCTGCACTCTTTGTAGGAATGATCAGAAATTTATCTTTATCATTCTGAGTGCTTCAGGAGTACAATAGGAAGAAAGATACTGGAGAACGCACAAGTGTAATTACCATGAAGTCTAACAACAGGAGCCCGTTATTTGTGTACTTTCCCACCCTGTATCATGGTTCTCTGGGAACAAGCTTTATTATTCTCATTAGTGTTTAAATTGTTGATTGTCAGTAGTTGTGACTTTTAAATTATATTTCCCCACTCAAAGAATGGTATCTTTATATATCAATGGCACTCAATAAATGTGTATTATTTCTAATGAGAATCAGGTACAAGAAGATACTTGATAGTTCAAGTGGTGGTCTCAGAAATGTTTTGGCTGAATGTGGTGGCTCATGCTTATAATCCCAGCACCTTGGGAGGCTGAGGTGGGAAGATAGCTTGAGTCCAGTTTGAGACCAGCCTGGGCAACAAAGTGAGATCCCGTCTCTACCAAACAAAACAAAACAAAAACTAGGTGTAGTGATGTAGTCCCAGCTACTTGAGAGGCTGAGAGAGAAGCCCAGGAGGTCCAGGGTGCAGTGAGCCATGATTGTGCCAGTGCACTCCAGCCTGGGTGATAGAGCGAGACCCTGTCTCAAAAACAGAAACAAGTTTGTAAGAGATGCTAGTCTGTTTCTGAGACTATCACACCTCCTTTCCTATGACTCCTGTTATGGAGAGGAGAGATAGAAGGCTTCTGTTACTGAGATCTCAATTCACATAATATGTGAATTTATATAAGATAGTCTAGCTCAAGAAGACATGAGACTACAAAACAGCAAAAGTGGACAGAAGGGAGGTTAATGGTATGACATAGGAAATAATGTAGCATCAATATATGGATGCAGTAAGTTGCCCTTTCCATGTTTTACTCAGCTTGGAAGTGCCAATTTCTCTCAAAAAGAAAGAAAGAAAGAAAAAACCTAGCAAAGCCAAACTCTGAAAAGCCAGGACTGAGTATGGAGCATCTGCCATCACTATAGATGTACCAGGTACAGAGCAAAGAGTGACACCCAGAAGTAAATCATTCTAAGAGGGCAACAACTATGACAGCGCCTGGCACTTCTAAGAGGGTGCAGCACTTCTAAGGTACTGGGCAAGCTCTATTCCTTTTGTTTTAACACCTCAGGAAAATTTGAGTTACTAAATTAGGAACAAGAATAACTGGGGGTATGTCTTAGGTAACTAAGAGTCCAGATAATGTGTGAATTTTGAATGTGCATGAAAAAAGATTTACCATTCTTTGTTTAACTAAACAAAAAAGTTTCTTTAAGAGGTTGTCAGCCAGGCACAAAGGCTCACGCCTGTAATTCAGCATTTTGGGAGGCCATTGCAGGTGGATCATCTGAGGTCAGGAGTTAGAGATCAGCCTGGCCAACATGGTGAAACCCTGTCTCTACTAAAAATACGAAAAGTTAGCCAGGCGTGGTGGCATGTGCCTGTAATCTCAGCTACTCGGGAGGCTGAGGCAGAATTGCTTGAACCCAGGAGGTGGAGGTTGCAGTGAGTGGAGACTGTGCTACTGCCCTGTATCCTGGGCGACAGAGTGAGACTCTGTCAAAAAAAAAAGAAAAAGAAAGAAAAAGAAAAGATACAACTTCTCCTGGAAGGGAACTATGTTTTGCAACCAATCTTAATATTAGTTACTGATATGAGGATTCTCTGGGTCATTTGAGGTGAAGATAGTGCAATATTTAAACAGCTCTGCATAATAATTGAATAGGAGGTTTAGGGGTTGATTATAGAGTCCTAAAAAGGAGAATATAGGAGGTCAACAGACAGAGAGGAGGCTCAGAAAAATGGAATTAATTTGGAGGCCAAGAAGAATATACAATCAGTGAAAATAACCTTTTGGCAAGAATAGATAAAGGTATTTAGTAAACTTTTTATTGAAGTACAACACATGGTACCACCATGGTATTGGTAACATGGCTGAACTGACAAGCAAACTGATGAGATCCAACAGCATTTAGCCTGGCACTAAATTTGCTTAACTTTATAGTAGGATACAGGACAGAAAATTAAGCATGCATGATGCCTGGGTCCCTCCTCACCTGCCTAAAGAGTGTGCATGATTGCTGGGGATGAGGTTGTGGTATGTGGGGTTCACCTTGATGCAAAGAAACTTCTACTTGAGCTTCCCACCAGTCATATAGGCCTACGGTTCACAGGTCTCCCAGCCCCATGTACTGTCCCATAGATTGTAGGTTTCACAGTGCACAAAGTGGATTTCTGTCCCTGGTACCCAACATTCCAAATTTGTCTTAATTTGGGTCATTTACAAGAAACTTGTGCTGGGAGAAGACAAACCTACAATTTCCCAGGCAGGCTTAGTGCTGGGAGAAAAATGGTACAGACCCGCTATTAACTCTTTGCTCACACATACATAAAGAAAAGTACACAAATCGTGAGTATATTCATATTGGCAAAGTGAATACATCTCTGTAATCAGGCTCAGATCAAGAAATGATGCATTCTGGCCAGGTGTGGTGGCTCACACCTGTAATCCCAGCACTTTGGCAGGCCAAGGTGGGCGGATTACTTGAGGCCAGGAGTTCGAGACCAGCGTGGCCAACATGGTGAAAACCCCACCTCTACTAAACACACATACATACCCACAAATTAACCAGGTGCAGTGGTACATGTGTGTAATCCCAGCTACTTGGGAGGCTGAGGCGCACAAGCAAGAATCGCTTGAGCCTGGAGGGCAGAGGTTGCAGTGAGCCAAGATGGTGCCACTGTACTCCAGCTTGGGCAACAGAGTGAAACTCTGTCAAAAAAAAAAAAAAAAAAAAAAAAGAAAAGAAAAAGAAAAAAAAAAGAAAAAAGAAAAGAAAGAAAACATTCTAGAATTTCGGAAGCCATTCTGTTTCCCTATTTGTCACTAACCCAAGAGTAATTAATAGCCTGAGTTTCAGCACCTTGGATTTGTATGGGCTATTTTTAAACGTTCTATAAATGGAATTTTATGGTATGTACTCTCTTGTACCTAGCTTCTTGCACTCAATAATATGTTTGTTTCATCCATCTTTGTTGTATGTAGTTGTACTTCATTTATTCTCATTTTTGCATTGTCTTGAATTGTACAATTATTTTACATATTTATCTATTCTACTTTCAATGAATATTTGAGTTATTTCCAATTTTTAACTTTTTAAAAAAATTATACATTAAGTTCAATAAACATACATATGCATGTATCTTTATAGTAAAATAATTTATAATCCTTTGGGTATATACCCAGTAATGGGATTGCTGGGTCAAATGGTATTTCTGATTCTAGATCTTTGAGGAATTGCCACACTGTCTTCCACAATGGTTGAACTAATTTACACTCCCACAACTATGTAAAAGCGTTTCTATTTCTCCACATCCTTTCCAGCATCTGTTGTTTCCCTTGTAAGTTGTATTCCTAGGTATTTTGTTCTCTTTGTAGTAATTGTGAATGGGAGTTCACTCATGATTTGACTCTCTATTATTGTTGTGTAGGAATGCTTGTGATTTTTCCACGTTGATTTTGTATTTTGAGACTTTGCTAAAGTTGCTTATCAGCTTAAGGAGTTTTTGGGCTGGGATGATGGGGTTTTCTAAATATACAATCATGTCATCTGCAAACAGAGATAATTTGACTTCCTCTCTTCCTATTCGAATACCTTTATTTCTTTCTCAGTTTCCCTTGGCTAGGAAAAGGGATTCGCTTCCCCCTTGCGCTTCCCAGGTGAGGCAATGCCTCGCCCTGCTTTAGCTCTCGCTGGTCAGGCTGCACCAGCTGACCAGCACCAATTGTCCGGCACTCCCCAGTGAGATGAATCTGGTACCTCAGTTGAAAATGCAGAAATCACCTGTCTTCTGTGTCACTCACGCTGGGAGCTGGAGGTTGGAGCTGTTCCTATTTGGCCATCTTGGGCATGCCCTCTCTTTCTCTTTCCTGATTGCCCTGGCCAGAACTTCCAATACTGTATTGAATAGGAGTGGTGAGAGAGGGCATCCTTGTCTTGTGCCAGTTTTCAAAGGGAATGCTTCCAGCTTTTACCCATTCAGTTATACTGGCTGTGGGTTTGTCATAAATAGCTCTTAATATTTTGAGATATGTTCCATCAATACCTAGTTTATTGAGTGTTTTTATCATGAAGGGTGTTGAATTTTATTGAAGGCCTTTTCTGCATCTATTGAGATAATCATGTGGTTTTCGTCATTGGTTCTGTTTATATGATGGATTAAGTTTATTGGTTTGTGTGTGTTAAACCAGTCTTGCATCCCAGGGATGAAGCTGACTTGGTCATGGTGGATAAGCTTTTTAATGCGCTGCTGGATTCAGTTTGCCAGTATTTTTTGAGGATTTCTGCATGGATGTTCATCAGGCATATTGGCCTGAAATTTTCTTTTTTTGTTGTGTCTCTGCCAGGTTTTGGTATCAGGATGATGCTGGCCTCATAAAATGAGGTAGTGGGGAGTCTCTCTTTTTTTATTTTTTGGAATGGTTTTGGAAGGAATGGTACCAGCTCCTCTTTGTACCTGTGGTAGAATTCGGCTGTGAATCTGTCTGGTCCTGGGCTTTTTTTTTTGGATGGTAGGCTATTAATTACTGCCTCAATTTCAGAACTTGTTATTGGTCTATTCAGGGATTCAACTTCTTCCTGGTTTAGTCTTGGGAGCGTGTATGTGTCCAGGAATTTATCCATTTCTTCTAGATTTTCTAGTTTATTTGCATAGAGGTGTTTATAGTATTTATTCTCTGATGGTAGTTTGTATTTCTGTGGGATTAGTGGTGATATCCGCCTTATCATTTTTTATTGTGTCTGTTTGATTCTTCTCTCTTTTCTTCTTTAGTAGTGGTCCATCTATTTTGTTAATCTTTTCAAAAAACCAGCTCCTGGATTCATTGATTTTTTGAAGAGTTTTTCATGTCTCTATCTCCTTCAGTTCTGCTCTGATCTTAGTTATTTCTTGTTTTCTGCTAGCTTTTGAATTTGTTTGCTGTTGCTTCTCTAGTTTTTTAAATTATGATGTTAGGGTGTCAATTTTAGAACTTTCCCACTCTCTCCTGTGGGCATTTAGTTGTATAAATTTCCCTCTAAACACTGCTTTAGCTGTGTCCTGGAGATTCTGGTACATTGTGTCTTTGTTCTCATTGGTTTCAAAGGACTTATTTATTTCTGCCTTAATTTTGCTGTTTACCCAGTAGTCTTTCAGGAGCAGGTTGTTCAGTTTCCATGTAGTTGTCTGGTTTCGAGTGAGTTTCTTAATCCTGAGTTATAATTTGGTTGCACTGTGATCTGAGAGATAGTTTGTTGTGATTTCTGTTCTTTTGCATTTGCTGAGGAGTGTTTTACTTCTAATTATGTAGTGAATTTTGGAATAGGTGTGATGTGGTGCTGAGAAGAATGTGTACTCTGTTGATTTGGGGTGGAGAGTTCTGTAGATGTCTATTAGGTTCGCTTGGTCCAGAGCTGAGTTCAAGTCCTGGATATCCTTGTTAATTTTCTGTCTCATTGATATGTCTAATATTGGCAGTGGGGTGTTAAATTTTCCTACTATTACTGTGTGGGAGTCTAGGTCTCTTTGTAGGTCTCTAAGAACTTGCTTTATGAATCTGGGTGCTCCTGTATTGGGTGCATATATATTTAGGATAGTTAGCTCTTCTTATTGCATTGATCCCTTTACTATTATGTAATGCCCTTCTTTGTCTTTTTTGATCTTTGTTGGTTTAAAGTCTGTTTTTTCAGAGACTAGGACTGCAACTCCTGCTTTTTTTGCTTTCTGTTTGCTTGGTAAATCTTCCTCCATCCCTTTATTTTGAGCCTATGTGTGTCTTTGCACATGAGGTGCGTCTCCTGAATACAGCACACCATGAGTCTTGACTCTTTATCCAGTTTGCCACTCTGTGCCTTTTAGTTGCGGCATTTAGCTTGTTTACATTTAAGGTTAATATTGCTTTGTGTGAATTTGATCCTGTCATGATGCTAGCTGGTTGTTTTGCCCATTAGTTGATGCAGTTTCTTCATAGTGCCCTGTGAGTTCTATTGTTTTTTCCCTTTCAGGATGAGCTGCCCCTAGTCCTCTGCTTCTGTCGGGCATAGAGATCCCCCTCACAGAAGTCCTCCCTGCTGATTATGAGCTCAGTTCCCAGGGCCTAGCCACTGCTCTCTAGAAAGCCATATCCCTTAGTGCTCAGCCTCTCACACATTCTGGGACCACTTTGCCATTCTCAGTGCTGTAGAGCTTGGGCCTTGACCCTTAAAACAAAATTATTTTGACATTTGTTAAAATGATATGGGAGACTTTATTTGAGAATATTTCAAATAGTAGAGACACACTGAACTCAGCTCTGACTATAGCAAAGACAGCTGGGGTCAGTAGGGGATTTTTGCTAAACTGGCTTAACAAGATTCTAACTAAAGGCAGGTCAAGGACTAAGATATTAAGATATCAAGGATGAGGAATTTGATCAGATATCAAGGGTTGGGGACTTCTGGCTCAACTGAATTAGCAGGATTCTTGCTAAAGCCAGGCCAAGGATGGACCTAAGATAAGGCCTAGATAAGAAGAGGGCTTGTAGAAACGTTAATTAAAATTTGATCAAGAAGGGAATCTCTTACCACCCCTCATATTAACTGTTAGTCTCAGGAAAGCCAGCCTCTCACCTCCAGATCAGCACATTTCTGTTTCATCTTTAAGCACCACCCTCAACCCACTCTGGATGTCACAAAATGATATCCAGATTGTCTTCACTGGATCTAAGTCTGAAACACTATTTTCATTCTGGGAAACTTAGGTGTTGTAAGAAGCACAAACCTTGTGAATCACAATCCTGCCCTTTTGTCCTGGGATGAGAGTGGGGAAGGAGATGCTTTATTACTTCTTCCAAACTTTCAAAACCAAACAAAATGTCTTTTTATCAGTGAGTTGCTTTTCTCTTAAAAACATATGCAGTTCCTTTACCCACATTGTACTTGTGCTCTTTCCTGTGTCTTCCCTGAATTGTGTTACCATGGGAACATCTTCTAGACACTAGCAGCACTGAGGGTGCAAGTAGGAGCAATATGCTTTTCAGGCTTCCAAAGGACAAGGTGTGTGGTTTGTGCAAGGGGCAGTTTCTCAACTCTCTTTGGAGAATCTTCTTCGTTCAGACTCTAGTTTCTCCAGATCCAAGGGTTCTTGGACCTCAGCACAGTTCACATTTTGGGCTGGATAATTCTTTGTTGTGGGAGGATGTGCTGTGTATTGGAGGATATTTAGCAGCATGTTTTGCCTTTACCCAGTAGATGCCAATACCTTTCCCCCAGGAGAAACAACCAAAAATGTCCCTAGAACATTGCCAAATGTCTCCTGGGGGGTGAGAACCACTGATTTCATTACCAAAGGATCTTGACCTGGGTTTAAGGAGGTTCATGGACTTGAATAGAGAAAAAACTACATCTTTATTTTTATCAATCTCTAAGCTTTAGCATTTCTAAATGTGAATTCACATTTAGAATTATGGGATAAAACAAAACTCCAGTACTTTCTATGTGAAGTTTCTGGGACTTTGTCAAAATATGAAAAACTATTATTTTCATATTATGTGGGTGTTGTTTCAACTTTCTCAATTTACATTCATCACTACTTCAAAGTTGTGATAGTTTTTAGAACTGTCACTAGATCTTGTCATTTAACACATAAAAAGACATATTATGAAAGCACACATTTGTTTTATAAATATTTTGATAACTTCATGTCAATATAATTGATTTCCTTTTTAGTTCTATGTACTTCTATTTTATGTGTTTAAAAACATTATTCCAGTTAGGCATAGTGGTACACGTCTGTAGTCCCAGCTATTCAGGAGGTTGAGATAGGAGGATCACTTAAGCCCAGGAGGTCACGGCTGCAGTGAACTGTTTGTGCCATAGCACTCCAGCTGGGGCAACAGAGCAAGAACCTGTCTCAAAAAAAGGAAAGAAAAAACACAAAAATTATTCCAAGAAGGAGTATGAAGGCTTCTCCAGACTTCTAAAGAGATCTGTAGCACAAAAAATGTTCAAAACCCTTCTGTATCCAATACGATTTCTGAATCTGGAGGGAGGTTGGGCCACACGCAACCAATCAGCCACTTACTGTTGACTACAAAGCAGGCCCATGAAGATTTAATTTTGGCCGGTCCTGCAAGCTGTTTCCCTGATGTGCGTATCCAGCGAAGCCTTTTTCACCCCAGATATTGTTGTGACTGGTCCTTGGTTCTGGTTTGCATGTCCCCTTTTCTCCTGGCCTTGAACCGTCTATGGTGGGATCCAAGATGTGATGAGTGAAGAGCCTCAACTGCCCCCATGTTTGACAGCAGAGAGAGAGAAGCTGGCTCCAACCACCCCCTCCAATTGGCCTTGGGTTCATCTTCAGAAGAGCACTTGAGCCTCTCTTTTCCTCTGGAGCCACACCCAGCTAGTTGAAGGGAGATAAAGTGGGTGAATCATAACTCTCTGGAGGCGGGGTGGCTCCATGCCACTTTCAAAACAAAACAAAACAAAATCCAATTTGAACTGGCATGTTTGGTTGTTACCACCAGGCAGGGTGTGCTACTGGAATCCAGTGAGTAGAGACCAGTGATGTTGCTAAACATTCTACAAAGACCACACCCCCCCCACAACAAATAATTATCCAGCTCAAAATGTTAACAGTGCTAAGGTTAAAAGGGGTATCATTAGACCCTGTGACTGTGAAGTCCAGGGGTGCAGACACTTACCCTGTTATCATCCTTCCAGCTCCATTTCTCATGTCTCAGGTTGCCTCCACTTCCACCCCTCCCAGATCAAAAGTGGATGTTGTGGTCACATACCTTACCTTGACACACTATACCATCCAGAGGGAGAGAACATCTCTGTCCCAGCATTTCCACCAGAGTCCTGAGGTTCTCTCTGACTGGATCAGATCCACACACCCTCCAGGAACAAATCTCTGTAGCTAGGGACATGGAATGCTTTGACTGGTTTGGACTTGGGCACATGTTTCCGCAAGAGCCAGGGCTGAAATCCATTTACCTTGAAAATAGAAAATGAGAGCCATTCAGAGGGTCTGGAAAGGGGAGTGATAAATGCTGGAATGATAATCAACAAATACCAAATGCTCGTCTTTTCCCAATTCCCCTTTTGCTTTCTGGCCATTTTGCATGTAGTCCAGCATCTTTTCTTTTTTCTTTTTCTTTTCTTTTCTTTTTTTCTTTTCTTTTCTTTTTTCCTTTCTTTTCTTTTCTTCCTTCTTTCTTTTCTCCTTCCTTCCTTCCTTTCTTCCTTTCTCTTTCTTTCTTTCTTTCTTTTTCTTTCTTTCTTTCTTTCTTTCTTTCTTTCTTTCTTTCTTTCTTTCTTTCTTTCTTTCTTTCTTTTTCTTTCTCTCTCTCTTTCTTTCTTTCTTTCCTTTTCTTTTCTTCTTTCTTTTCTCCTTCCTTCCTTCCTTTCTTCCTTTCTCTTTCTTTCTTTCTCCCTTTCTTTCTTTCTTTCTTTCTTTCTTTCTTTCTTTCTTTCTTTCTTTCTTTCTTTCTTTCTTTCTTTCTTTCTTTTTCTTTCTTTCTTTCTTTCTTTCTTTCTTTCTTTCTTTCTTCCTTTCTTTCTTTCTTTCTTTCTTTCTTTCTTTCTTTCTTTCTTTCTTTCTTTCTTTCTTTCTTTCTTTCTTTCTTTTTCTTTCTCTCTCTCTCTTTCTTT
>NW_012101296.1:551514-597297 GCF_000951045.1 Mandrillus leucophaeus
TTTCCTTCCTTCCTTCCTTCCTTCCTTCCTTCCTTCCTTCCTTCCTTCCTTCCTTCCTTCCTTCAGACAAGGTCTCACTCTGTTGCCCAGGCTACAGTGCAGTGGTGTGATCTTGGCAACTTCTGCCTCCTGGGTTCAAGTGATTCTCCTGCCTCAGCCTCCAGAGTAGCTGGGATTACAGGCGTGCACCAGCACATCCAGCTAACTTTTATGTTTTTTGGTAGAGATGGAGGTTTCACTGTGTTGGCCAGGCTGGTCTCAAACTCCTGGCCTCAAGTGATCTGCCTGCTTTGGCCTCCCAATGTGTGGGAATTGCAGGTGTGAGCCACTGCACCTGCCCCCACCATCTTCTCTAGTAACAAATTGGAAGGCTTCAGTTATGACCTTTGTTTTTCTAATGGAAATTAGCTCAAACATGATGAGTAAGTTGGGAGAATGTTGTCAATATTTAGTGCCGGTTGGCCAGGTTGTTTTCTCTAGTATTTTCACATTTTGAAGTGATCTGGGGGCAAATTTTCTCACAATTAGACAGCCTTAACAATATAAGAAGATCTTAAGAAAAAGCTGACAATCCTGTGCAGGTACCTTCCTTGAGTGCAAGTAGTGGTGGATTTGGTGGCTTCCACTGCATGGAGCTGTCTGGGGAAGCTGAAGATGCAGTTGAAGAATCTGCTTGGATTGGAGCAATGTGCTCGGCTTCCTTTCTGTACCAGGACCTACAACCTCACTGAGCTCACCTCCTGCTACTCTCCCATTCACCCGTGCGGCCCCTGGCCTCCCTGCTGCCCGCTGCCCATGCCAGGCCCTTCTCATCTCAGGGCCTTTGCACCTGCTACTGTTCCCTGCGCTGGCAATGTTTCTGGATCTCTACATGGCTCACTTCCCCATCTCCTTCAGGTCGTTGCTCAACTGTCGTCCTCTCCTTGAAGCTTTCTTTGACCACCTCTGATTAAAATCGCAACCCCACCTGGACATTCCCTGTCTCCCTTCTCTATATCATTTTTCTCTATAGCTCTTAACATTATATCACAAATCATATACATTTTTAAAACCTATTTCTTTGGTCTACTGTCTGTCTTTTATCCCCACCATCTTTCAACTGTAACATTTGTGAGGGCAGGTATTTTTGTCTGTTGCATTCCCTGTGGCATCTCTAGGTCCTAGAACAGGGCCTGGCGTAGAGCTGAGCTAAGTGAGTATTCATGGCATGACCCAGTGAAATAAAAGTAGCGGGATCACCCAGAAGCTTCATTTCCCGGAGATGTGAGATCCAATCTGGTTGGTAGCCTCCTTTCAGGATTCTGGGCCAATCCATTGCATTTCTGTAGAGCAATGGGCTGTTTTTTCATCTGGTTCCACGTGACAACCTCAGGTGGTCATTGGCCCTTCTTCTTTTTGGTATAGATCTTACTTTTTCCAGAACAATTTGGGTTTACACACAACTTTCTGTATCTCCCTTTCTCTGTTTAAATAGACAAAGAAAAATACACTATGTTAGGGACTAACATCAGATTAATAGAAAAAAAAGACACCTGAATACATCTATGGAGAAATACAAATCCATATTTTATAAACAGATAAATACTTTGGGCCGGGCGCAGTGGCTCACACATGTAATCCTAGCACTTTGGGAGGCCAAGGCGGGTGGATCACCTGAGGTTAGGAGTTTGAGACCAGCCTGGTCAACATGGCAAAATGCCATCTCTACTAAAAATACAAAAATTAGTTGGGCGTGGTGGCAGGCACCTGTAATCCCAGCTACTTGAGAGGCTGAGGCAGAAGAATCACTTGAACCTGGGGGAAGGGGCTGCAGTGAACTGAGATCGTGCCACTTCACTCCAGCCTGGGCAAAAAAGCGAAACTCCATCGCTAAGAATAATAATAATAATACTTCATAGAAGAAGCTGATTATTATGTCTACAGCAGGAATGGAAATTTCCTCACACTGCTGTTAGATAGAGCCGTAGCTCTTTTATTTTGCCTGTAACTTCTGTAGACTTCCTCATGTGTCCCTACTGGCTGGGTAGGGCTGGGGAAACTTGATTGAGCTTAACCCTACAACTTTAGCTCAGTGCAATAATGAAAATATTCTCATTCAGTAAAATGGGTAGGCTCTCAGGTCTTGCTTTTCCTTTTCTATTTCTGCCCAACATAGCATCTGGGTAGGGTAGGGAAAGGGGTAGCTTTATCTACGAGTGACATTCAACATAATTAACTGATTTGACACAATCCATTGGAGTGGATTCTAACAGCTAGCAATTAGCAGCCCTTCCAATGCAGACTGTGACTCTCAGCCCTGGCAAGGTGACCTCAGAGTGGTGAAGTGAAGTGGAAGGGCTGTTTGTGTTGGAGCTGTGTCCCTTGGCACCACTGGTCTCCTCAAAGTTTCTTATCATCCTAGTTGCTGCTTACCCTGCTAGCCTTCGTAGGTGGAGTTGGTGACTGGTGTGGACTGGTCTTTCCTGACTTGGCCAGGGCACAGAAGTTCTCCCTGGCTGACTTAACCTCACCCCAGCTCTTGCGGGCACGGCAGGCTTATGGTGTAAGTTTAGTCTCTGCCACAGCCTTCATTGGCCACTCAGCCTGGGCTGCAGGTCACCTTGCTCTTGAAGGGTGAGTGCCATGTCATTTCTCTGGGAAATGACTCAACTCAGCTGCTTCCAGAGGCCCATCTTGAGCACATGTGGGAACTTCTGGGTCCTGTCCATACCACACAGGGACTGAGAATACCTCAAAAAGCTAAAACTTGACAATTTTGCACTCCTGTCTCTACCCTCACTCCCCTGCTGAATCAGGCTGTGCTGCAGAGTTTATCCATGGCTGCTTTCCAGACAGTTTGTGGGGCAATTCCCTCCAGGAATCCGAACATGAGGCAGAATGCAAGCCTCCCTGCCCTTGCCAGTACCCTCTACCTGGCCCTCCTGCCCCTGCAGTATCTTTAATCCCTCTAACATCACTCTCCCTGTTCTGCCCGCAAACCACTGGGCTGGAGAATGTGGGTGTTTCACTTCCTCTTCCTGGTGCGGTTTTCACACACTAGAATGATCTGAAAGCTTTTCAAAAACACCATTGCCCATGTCTCACCTTCTCATCCCCCTCCATCCCCCCAGTTCTGATTTAAATGCTCTTAGGGGGACCCAGGCATTGGTAGTTTTAAAACCAAGCACCCTAAGTGATTCCAATGGGCAGCCAGGGTTGAGCGTCGCTGTTCTGGGGCAGTTGTTCTTAAACATCCCTGCTTATTAAAATCTTCTGGGAGCTTTAAAAAATCCTGATGCCCAGGCTGCACCCCAGGCCAATTAAATCAAAATATCTAGGGAAGTCTCTGGTATTTTTAAAGACTCCCTGGGCTATTCCAATGGCAAATGTGAAAACTAGGGTTCTTCTAAGCCAGTTCTTCTCAAACTTTAATGCATTAATACATGCAGTCACCTGGGTACCTGGTTAAAACATAGATTCTGATTCAGGAGATCTGTGGTGGAGTTTCAGATTTTGAATTTCTAACAAGCTTTTGGGTAATGACACAGGTGCTGGTCCTTGGACCATATCATTCCTCCCAGGGCAGCATTTGTCCCCAACTCCCTTAACTGACAGGATTTCAGGAAGAGGAAAACTAGCTTGTGGGTAAATAGAAGTCTTCTAAAAGGATTATACTCATAATACATGGCAACAGACAGCTTCCCAGTGGACGCTGGGTTTATATTCCAAAAGTCACCCACAACTCTTTATTCTTCATGTTTTGGAAGGCTAAAATACTCAATTTTTTGGACCCTCTCATAGCAAGCATACCACATGAGAAAGTTCTGTGTAGTGAGATATAGCCAGAAGTGCCTGGGTAGGGCTTCCTTTCCCAAATACAAAGCCCATATCTTAATAGAAGGAAAACAATGTTTGTGTCTTCCTGCTTGGAATATGGCTTTGGGACCTGGAAGTAGAGCACCCATCTGTGACTCTGAGGAAACAGGCGTGAAGATGAAGCCCTGGAGACAGGATTGCCAAATAAAATATGAGACAACTGGTAAATACGAATTTCAGATAAAACATGAATCATTTTTTAGTGTAAGAGTTGTGGTCACCCTCCATATTGTCGTCAACCCCAGAAATGGATGAACCTCTTACCCCAAATTTGGTTCAAAGATTGGGATTATTGATGCCATACCCCAAGAGGATATGAAAAGGTTTATGACTCAAATAATGGGGCTTTCTGAGGAGCACAGGGCAGGCTCCAAAGCAGGTCTGAAAATAGGTTGAGCGAGTGGGGAGGGCAGGCTGCCTTGCGGTTTTATGAAAGGGCTGAGGCCAGTGTGGTTTGAACTTCCAGTTGTCACGGAAGAAGGGAATGCTTTCACTTTCTTATCATCTTGACCAGGTGTAGGGCAGAAGGGGCAGGGGCATGTCGGGGCTTGCAAGTTGTCAGCAAATATGGAAAACAAAGTCAGACTCTTTATTGCCGTAACTATGTTACAAATATTTTATGGGACATGCTTATACTAATTTTTTTTCATTTTTTATCTGAAATTCAGGTTAAACTGGATGTCCTGACCTGTGTTTTTATTTTCTAAATCTGGCAGCTCCACCTATGAAGTAGAAAAATAAAAGAAACCTGGTCCCTCCTAGTGTTCTTGAGATGTTGCACTGATTCTGAGTTGCTCACTTCCAGACTTGTTATATGAGACAAGGCATTGGTGGTTTTAAAACCAAGCACCCCAGAAATCAGAGTGCTTTATTTAAGTCTTAAGAAACAGGACTTAAGTCTTATTCCTAAGTGTTACATTTCTTTTGACTCTTCTGATGGCAGCTAGTGGGCTATCCACTTAGAAATCTTTATCAAGCCCTTAATTATATTGATGATTCTAATAGGAATGGCTATTGTGGATGCCAAGGACGGCCAGCATTCAAATGCAGCTTTGCTACCTCCTAGCTTCCTAAGTTCTTCACCAACTTGTGCCTCCTCTTCTGTAAAATGGGCATGATAACCCATATTTCACAGAGGTGTTAGAATTAAATAAGATTGTGCATGAAATACTTAGAACAGTCTCAATACTTGATAAGTCTTAGCTAATATGTACTTATTTATTTGAATTAGTTGAATTGCTTGTAGTGAAAATGTTATGGACTGAATATGTCCCCTGTCTCACCCAACCAAATTCATTATGTTGAGATCCTAAGCCCTAATGCAATGGTATTTAAGATGGGGTCTTTGGGAGGTGATTAGGCTCAGATGAGGTTCTGAGGGTAAAACCTTCATGATGGGATCAGTGCCCTGATAAGAAGAGATGTCAGAGGCCGGGTGTGGTGTCTAATACCTGTAACCCCAGTACTTTGGGAGGCTGAGGAGGGTGGATCAAGAGGTCAAGAGATTGAGACCAACCCTGCCAACATGGTGAAACCCCATCTCTACTAAATATACAAAAATTAGCTGGGTGTGGTGGCACATGCCTGTAGTTCCAGCTACTCAGGAGGCTGAGGCACGATAATTGCTTGAACCCAGGAGGCGGAGGTTGCAGTGAGCAGAGATCATGCTGTTGCACTCTGGCATGGCGACAGAGTGAGACTCTGTCTCAAAAAAACAAACAAACAAACAAACAAAAAAAAGAAGGTGCCAGAGAGCTTGCTCTAGTCTCCTTCCCAGCTCTCCCTCCCAGCTGGATGCACAGCAATAAGGAGGCTATCTGCAAGCCAGGAAGAAAGCCGCACCAGAATGGAACCTTGCTGGTGCCTAATCTTGGACTTCCAGCCTCCAGTGTTGTGGGAAATTTCTGTTGTTTAAGCTACCTAGTTTATGGTATTGTGTTAATGGCAACTCAAGCTGACTAATGCAAAGATATTCTATGTCAATTTTCGTGTAAATACCTTAGATATGTTATTAATAGCATTGTTGAATTCCTTATGTTTTTCAAGAAAGTATAACTCTCATTGTTAGGGGAGGGTGGGAGCAGATTATGTACCTTATTTCAAAGATGGTCGAAATCTAAGAAACTGAGAACAACCACAACCACAGAATGTGTATATCATTATTTCAGCACTTTTCTAAAAGCAACTCTGAAATTGGGATGTGACTTCTAATAGGCAAGGTCTTGGATTAGATCTGTGGTTTTCAACCCTAGTTGCATATTCAAATCACCTGGGGAGATTTTAGCAAATATTGTTATCTTGATCCTATCCACCCTCAGATGTTCTATTTAATTGGTCTGAGGTGGGGCCCAGGCATGAATCAGACAGACCTAAGGAACAAGTAATTAAATTAATTAATTAATTAATTTGTTTGTTTGTTTGCTTGAGACAGAGTCTCACTCTGTCACCCAGGTTGGAGTGCAGTGGTGCAATCTTGGCTCACTGCAACCTCTCCTCCCAGGTTCAAGTGATTCTCCTGCGTCAGCCCCCTGAGTAGCTGGGATTAAGGGCGCCTGCCACTATGCCCAGCTAGTTTTTGTATTTTTAGTAGGGATGGGGTTTTGCCCTGTTGGCCAGGCTGGTCTCGAACTCCTGACCTCAGGTCATCTTCCTGTGTAGGCCTCCCAAAGTGCTGGGATTACAGGCATGAGCCACCGCCCCAACAGGAATAGGTAATTTTAAAGTAGATTTTAAAACCCTCGCAGGTGAAGGTAAATGTATAGCCAGGGCCAAAAACATTAGATTAAATACTTTATAAACAAATGTTTATTCTGGGTTGAGGCTTCTTGTGAGGTTTTTTAAAAAGTGGATCAGGATATCCACTTCTTGTGAGGTTTTTTAAAAAGGGAGAAGGATATCCCCTCAATGCTGATGACTAACAGCTTTTCAATAGGCTATCCCTGGTTAACTTCGCAAGTTTTATCTAGTTTCCCTGCTAGTTCACTGACGGACAAGGGTTAAAAGCAGTTGTGTCAGCCCCTAGAATAGCTACGAATCAAAACTAAGTAGAGCAGAGGGAATACAACGCTATGTAACAGAGAGCCAGAAACCCTCTCAGGGAGTTGGTGGCTTCTCCTCACTTGATTTCAATAGTATCAGGACTCTGGAAAAAAATACTAGAGGTGCTGAGAAACTGGTGGAATTCTATACCATGTATCTCATCAGGAGGCTGTGCTATATGCAGAATTCCATGAAACCTTAGCAAAGAGTCAGAGATTCAAGTATTTTAAAAGGAGATTTTTTATTTTGTGGAGTCTGCTGGTTGATTCGAGAAATGACAATCAGGTGAGTATATTTCTGACTAAAGTCAGTGTTATCTGGTCTATTTGTTAATGAAATTGAGCATGTTTCTGCTTAGCTATGTATTTTGCATCTCACCCTTTATGTTCTCATTCATGATGGCGAAGTCACCTTTTAGAGACATCAGACACATACATGTATTTGATGGCAGTGTTTACTCTTCACTCTGTTGGACTGTGAATTGTTCAGATATTGTGAAAGTAGATCATGTATTTACATTGCAGGTATTTCCTTTCTCCAGCCCCTGCTATCCCACACTGAACAGCCAAACAAAGAGTGTAACACTTTATCTAGTTTGACCAGTTCCTCCACGCTTTTTACTTTTCCTTTTTGCTGCAGGTTAATCTTCAATCCGCAGGTCTCCCTGTAAGAAGTGGAACTGTTTTGTGTAACCTGAATTGCATTGAATCCCTTAGGTCTGTCTGATTCTAAACCAGTTTGGTTCTTACAGTGAGAAATCAACATGGCACTGATGCTGGTCCTTTTTGCCCAGGTAAACTTGATACAGTCTGTTTCAGTATTGGCTGAAAAGACCAAATCACCATTATTTAAATTCATGCCCTGAGATCCTGAAAGCAGAGACTCAAAACTGATAGAAAGCCTTGCCTTTTAAAAATGTGCATGCAAGACTACTCAGAAGGAATTAAGTTCGAGCAAGCTAACAATGGTAAACAAAGCCTCATTTCATTCTTCCCGTGAGAATTTGCTTTCTTTTTCTTCCAAGTCTTGCCCATTCTAACCCAGCTTTACAGTTCCATGGGTTAAGGAGAGGAGACATTTCTTTTATTGAAATACATTTTTATTGAAAACTCTTGTTAATACAGTGAAACATTAGCAGTGAACACAAAGGCAAAAGTGAATTGAGCGACAAAGAGGCCTTTTGAGCTGAAGGGCTGAAACCGCCTTTGCAGAATATAACTAAGAGGACTGTTGCGGTGAAAGATGTCTGACCTAACTGACTCCATCTTGCTTCCAACCTCCAAGCTGTCCTTGTTCATTCCTGGGCATAGGCCGAACTAACTTTGGGAGGAACTTAGTTTACATTTTAACTTTGAAGCAAAAATGCTAACAGCCCTTTCCCAAAACAAACCCTTTCTTGCCTGTGGAATAGACTGCCTTTGTAGGACTAAAGAATTCACCACAAAATTATAAATTATGGTTTACGAGTCATGCAGCTGGATGCTACAAAATTCTGACCCTCCCCAAATTGCTCCTGGGGCTAACATCACTACTGTAAAACCTAAGATCAGTGCTTGAGAGATTTTGTAGACCCTGCACCTGGTGGATCAGCTGGCACCACCCAGATGGATACACTGGCTCATCGGGTCTTGTGGCCCCAACCCAGGAACTGACTCACCACGAGACAGCTTCTACTCCCTATGATTTCATCCCCAACCCAGCCAACCAACACTCCTGACTCACTGGCCCCCCACCCACCAAATTTTCCTTAAAAACTCTGATCCCCAAATACTCAGGGAGACTGATTTGAGTAATAAAAAAACTCCTGTCTCCGCACTAGCCAGCTCTGCTTGAATAACTTTCTCCATTGCAATTTCCCTGTCTTGATAAATTGGCTCTGTCTAGTCAGTGGGGCAAGGTTGAAACCACTGGGCAGTTACAAAGGTATTTTGCCCAGTCCTGAAACAATCTGTGTTATTGGCCTTGAGCTATGGGACATGTTTGAGTTTATTTTTTGGATGTTTGCGAGGCACAAATAACTCAGGGAGGAGCCATATGTCATTACCCAGGATCCATTCTAGAGGTAATGTAGAGATTTTCTTTTTGTTGTTGTTGTTGTTGTTGTTGTTTGGAGAATGGAGCTTCACTCTTGTTGCCCAGGCTGGAGTACAATGGCATGATTTCGGCTCACCGCAACCTCCACTTCCCAGGTTCAAGCAATTCTCCTTCCTCAGCATCTCGAGGAATTACAGGCACATGCCACCAAGCCTGGCTAATTTTTGTATTTTTAGTAGAGATGAGGTTTGGTCATGTTGGCCATGATGAAACCTCCAGGCTGGATGAAACTCACCTGAGCTCCTGATCTCAGGTGATCTGCCAGCCTCATCCTCCCAAAGTGCTGGGATTACAGGTGTGAGCCACTGGACCCAGCCTCTTTTGGGGTCTTTAGACAGAGTTTTGCCCTGTCATCCAGGCTGGAGTGCAGTGGCGTGATTATAGCTCACTGTAGCCTACAATTCCTGGACTCAAGGGAATCTCTTACTTCTGTCTCCTAAGTAGTTGGAACTACAGGAACATGCCACCACACTTGGCTAATGTTTTTAAAAATTTTTGTAGAGATAGGGTCTAGTTTTATGGCCCAGGCTGGTCTCAAACTCCTGGCCTCTAGCAATCCTCCCACCTTGGCCTCCCAGTGCTGGGATTATAGGCTTGAGCCACTGTACCCAGCCCCTAGATAATTTAAGCAAAGCTGTAGTTCCACAGAGCTAGAAGAAAACTCACTGAGGGTTTATAAAGCATGGTGCTAAATACATTTATACTAGTTATTGTTCTGAGGGGAGATTTTATTATTAACAGCTTTGAGCTTTTGTTCAATTTGAAGGATTAGAGTTTCTTTTAAGGTGCTTTTGTTTAAGCTGTTACATGGGAGATGGTCTTGCAGAGAGGCTTTTAAAAACAAATTTCAATTTCAAGGGAAGTGATATAGCAACATTAACATCAGTGCAGTTTTTTTGTTTGTTTGTTTTTTGAAACCCTGAAACGTTTTTTATTTTTTGAAATGAGTCAGAGTCTTGCTGTGTTGCTCAGGCTGGAGTGCCGTGGCACAATCTCCGCTCACTGCAACCTCTGCCTCCCAGGTTCAAGCAATTATCCTGCCTCAGCATCCCAAGTAGCTGGGATTACAGGCGCGTGCCACCATACCTGGTTAGTTTTTTATATTTTTAGTAGAGACAGGGTTTCACCATGTTGGCCAGGCTGGTCTCGAACTCCTGACCTCAAGTGATCTGCCCTCGGCCTCCCAAAGTGCTGGGATTACAGGCATGAGCCACGGGCCCAGCCTGAAACTTTCCTTTTAATCTCAAAACAAAATGGCAATACTTTTGCCATTATATATGCTTAACATTTATAAACTAAAAACTGAACTCAAAAGCATGATTAAATCACATTTTATTGCAAATGAAAAATATACAAACATTTAAGATTTATAAACTTTCTAAAATGAACAGTATAAACACTTGCAAAATATAAGACTTCATGAATAGTTTATTCAAAATATTTGAGAATATTTCATATATTCATATGTTTTTCTGCAAAGCTTTGTTGGAAGGGGAAAACAGCATTTAGTTCAGTTTTTCTGGTTTTATTAAGAAAAATATTTTTGTTGGAATACTTTTGTATTGGCGTTGAGATAGTACGATGAATTCACTTTCACTCGCATTATTTAAAATGAGATAATGTGGCAAATTGAGAAATGATGAATGTATAAAAATCAGCACTCAATGGTCCCTAAGTCTCTAGTGACAAGACTGTAAGAATTCAAATGCTGATTCAAAGAAAAGTAAATTTTACTAAGTGCCTATTATCAAGCATAATGCCAGATCCTTTCCATATATTTAATACTTTAAAATATGTGTTAATTTCATGTGCTAAATCTAAAGGGTCTTATGAAAATTGTGGAATCTGAACTTATAATAAATAACCATTGACCTAAGAATAAAATTGTAAAACAAAAGTATAATGAAACTTATATTTACAGAAGTAGGAATATCTTTCCATTTGTCCTGTGTGAGCACAACTTTGTAATCCTTAACGACACACATGCAGATATTTGCGTAAGAAATTTTAAGATATGTACATGATGACAAAGTATTAAATATATACATAAGCTACCAGTTAAGACTAATAGTCTGAACATAGGGATCCAACATTTTATTCTTCCTTAGACAGTATCTTCCCATTTGGGATTTCTTTTTTTTTTTGAGATGGAGTCTTGCTGTCACCCAGGCTGGAGTGCGGTGGTGAAATATTGGCTCACTGCAACCTGCCCCTCCTGGGTTCAAGCAATTCTCTGTCTCAGCCTCCAGAGTAGCTGGGATTATAGGCACCTGGCACCATGCCTGGCCGATTTTTGTATTTTTGGTAGAAACAGGGTTTCACCATGTTGGCCAGGCTGGTCTTGAACTCCTGACCTGATGATCTACCCGCCTCAGCCTCGCAAAGTGCTGGGATTACAGGTGTGAGCCACTGCACCCAGCCAAAAATTTTTTAGTGTTAGATTTGCAATAATAGTTTTGTTTTTTTTAATGCATTTTTAAAAATGCATCAGTAACTTTTATGTAGACAGTTTTCAAATATTTCATTGTTTCTCAGCATACTTCAACTCATTAAATATTTCCCAGTCTTCCTCCTGGGCATGCATACATGTCAACACCAGTTCAATTTCCTGTCCAGGGTACACAATGAATCTTGTGTTTGGGAACCTTTGACCTGCTCATAACGTACCAAGGGCAAACAGTTTGTAAAAGGTGACACAAAGAAATGTCTGAAACTTAAATTCACCAGAACAGAGAATCACCAGAGTCCCAGGTTGGATGTCAAGAAAAATGCCATTGATTTCCTCACCAGGAAGGTGTCCTAGAGAGATCAATAACGTTCTTAATATTAAAAGAATATTAAAATTTCTGCAATTTTCAAATGCCACTTTATCAGAAGATACTATTCTGGGGCAGGATCTCACTCTGTCACCTAGGCTAGAATGCAGCGGTGCAATCATAACTTACTGCAGCCTTGAACTCCTAAGCTCAAATGATCCTCCTGATTCAGCCTCCTGATATTTTTTACATTTTTTAGAGAGGTGGGGTCTAGCTTTGTTGCCCAGACTGGTCTCAAACTCCTGGCGATTAGAAATCCTCCCATTGAGCCCCGCACAGTGTTGGAATTACAGGTGTGAGCCACTGCCTAGCCAGAAGATACTTTTCCTACAAACTTGTGTTCATAGCTTATATATCTGATATACAAGTAAAGTGAAACAGTAATCAACAGAGTAAACACGTATATGACCTGAGGTATCAACCCATGGACCTTCCATGGATTATTGATTTTCAAAAACGTAGAATGCATTAGAATTGCACTCAACACTAAACTATGCTGAAAAGACTATAATGGATAATGGAACATTAGGGCCTTGCAGCCATCTCAGGTAGGTTGTCATTGTGAACATCAGTCATTGTTTAACAGAACTGCGGAAATGCCGAAGTCAGTTTAATTGAATTCCGAATAATAAAGTTTACCATTATTACCTTGGGTAGTCTTGAACTAGCTTAGAAACAAAAACCAAACCTAATAACATTTAAGGTTAGAGCAGAAAAACATTCAGTCAACCTGCTTTTTTTTTTTTTTTTTTTTTTTTTAAACGACAACTTTTTGGTTAGGATTTTTGTTTTGAGAAAAATAAGATTAGTATAAAAATAAGATAGCCAATTTATTTTCCATAAAATCAATGTGACAGAAAATCTGTCCATTACATTAAAGACCACCAAAAATGTTATTCCTGCCATGCATTTGAAATGAGAGAGGAAAATTTTATAAACGTTTTAATGTGCAAAAAAGGTATTTTCCTGCAGTAGCCCCTGAGATCTTAGTATTTTGTTTGCCAGGAAGTTAACTTTCTATCCTATTAGAATATACCTATTTTTAAAGGTTAGTAACTAATTATAATTTCCTTAATAAGGGTGAAAGTGCAAAATTTCAAGAGAGCCCTTGTGATAATTTGTTCAGATTTTTCACAAAGATTTTTCTAGTTGCTTCCAGTCTGTGGAAAACCCACTCTTTAGGGTTAAAACATTTGCGAGCAATTGAAGTGTAGGATACAATCCTGAATAATGTAGCAATCTTTTACAAAAATCTCTATATCAACAAGAAAAATAACCTTTAGGATAATACTAAAAGAAAGGAAAAAAAAAAAAAATGAACATAAGTGACTCCAAAGCTGAATTCACCCGGACTTCTTCAGAAACTCCATTTTGTCCTGTGTCTTCCAGACCTGAGTTAATTAATGGAACCTGTGAAAACAATCACGTGTCTGTGTTTTTGTGAGAAGAAAACGTTTTCCTTTATGTGAAGTACTTTTCTCTTCCTACGTTCTCCCTCTTTAACTGGTAGTAAATTCCTATGGTATGTCGGTGAGTCACAATTCATAAACTCTTTATGGGTGGCTGTGTCTTGTGTATTCTAGCCCACTAACAAATAAAGCAGGCTTTTTTTTTTTTAATTTCTTTTTTCTTAAAATAACGAATTAATTATCTAGTTTAAGAAGGAAGGTGCAGAAGGAAGAACAAAGCACCTGTGATCTCACTTCTCAATTAAAAAAAAAGTTTTTTAAAGCAAAAGCCCCTTGCCCTTTTTCTTCTTTTTTGAGACAGGGTCTTACTTTGTCACCCAGGCTGGAGGGCAGTAGCGCAACCTGGGCTCATGGCAGCCCCAACCTTGCAGACTCAAGCGATCCTCCCACTTCAGCCTCAAGTGGTTGGGACTATAGGCATGTGCCACCATGCCTGACTAATTTTTGTATTTTTTGTAGAGACAGGGTCTCGCCTTGTGGCCCAGGGTGGTCTCAAACTCCTGAGCTCAAGTGATCTGCCCGCCTTGGCCTCCCAAAGTGCTAGGATTACAGGTGTGAACCACCATACCTGGCCTCTCTTCTCAGTTTTAATAATTTGAAATTATGACTGAACGGAGAATATGACTGATACTGTGTCTGTCAGAACACTGCTAACTTTATATTGGTGAATGACTGTGAGTCTAAAAATAGCCACCAAAGAAATGAAGAGCCACCTGGCAGAGACAAAGATATTGTGACCAGAAGAAGGGGATTATTCTGAGACACACATAGCACTTTGACTTCTTTGATCCTTAGAGAGTATTTCAAAGTTCGTAGAAATGAAAAGCAGCAGAAGTCTTCTGGAGGATAATCAATTTGATTTTCAAATTCGACTGCCAAAAAAAGGGCATTTTTACTTGGCCTCACATCTAAATTAGTTAGAAAATGCTAACTTTCCTAGCATTTCTTCCAGGAAGCAAGCATTCATTTTCCTCTTCGTGTGTCTCATATTGGTTAAAACTCAGTGTTTCTAGAGACTTCAGTCATCAGTTCTACTAAACAAGGTAACGTCATCATTGTATCCCGGGGCTGAACACTCCAAGTTCTCTAGTAAAACATAATTGTTTTCACTGACATTCAGAGAGATGGCTTCTTTCTTAGCAGTGGATGTAAGCTCACTCCAAGTAATGTCAGTATTTTTAAAAGCATGTAGAAGGAAGATGCCAATGATAATAGTGAAGAATCCACTCAGGGTCCCAATGATGTCTCCAGCTGTCATGCCATACCACTCTTGGAATAAGATGGCAGAGCAAGTGACTACCATGGATGTGAAGAATACATAATAAATGGGTGTCACAAGAGAGGTATTAAAGGTGTCCAGTGCCTTGTTGAGATAGTTAATCTGTGTAGTTACTGAAAGCACAAGTACAGCCAGCAAAACAAAGACCAGGGGATGTTTGTAAACTGGCTTCCATTCTATCAGCTCCTTAATGGCAATTCCCAGGCCTTTGACAGAAGAAACTGAAAACGCTCCAATCAAGGAACAGATTGAAATATAAACCAATATATTGGTCTGTCCTTTCTTTGGAGCCACAATCAAAATCAGCACCAAGGAGATCACAGTTATGATCACAGCAAAAGAAATAAACCCTGTTAGGAGGAGAAAAGAATTTGACGTTAGAAAATGCACACAGGATTATACCTTTCTGAAATCTTGTTAGTCATGAGTTTAAGAGCATAGGTATTTTAGAAATAGAAGTGAGATCAAATTAAAAACAACATTATATTGCATAGCTCTCAATATTTTACGAAGAATTTTCACAAACGTATCATTTAAATGTCACTAATACCACTATGAGCTAGGGCAAATATTATCAGAGTAATTTTTTATTTTCAGAGGAAGAAAGTGGCAAAGATTTGATTTTGAATATGTCTCTTGCCTCTACCATCCCCATCTCTCCCTTTCATTGTGTAAGACGGGAAGCATGAACACAAAAATAAGTTCTGCCATCTTTTCAGGAGAAATAATAATCAAACCTCACTGTGTCTCACAACCCACAATGCAGCCCACAATGTAGAAAGTTTATTACAATATTATTACAGATACTATTTGGTGAGGAGAGAAAGTGGAGCAGAATTTGAGTGGTTCTTTAGGGTGAATCACAGACCTGGGTCTCTCAATTTCATTTCCATTTCATGCAAAGATGTGACTTCCTCTTCTTGTGGGGCATGGATAACCATCACAGTTGACCCCAATATACTTAATATGCAGCCTATTTTCCCATGAATGTTCAAGTGTTCGTTTAAAAAGTAGGAAGATAATATTGCACTGTTGGGAGAGAAAAAATAAAAGATCACTATAGTTCAATTACCTTTTGATCCCATGGCAGCTCAGAAGTCACACTGTGGTACATGCCACCATATATCCCAATGAGCTGACTGGAATACGCTATATGACACTGAAAACCCGAGATTGGTTTGAAACTCAGGACTGATGGGCAAATATGCTTCATTGTTTTTATATCTAAAAAGCTATAATATTCTATATCTTATAATCTTCCAGTGATCTTACAAGAGGTTCTACTCAAGTCATTTTCAATTTACCCATCTTTTCCTGTAAAGCCAAGCAAAATAGAAAATCTTTTATTTCTTACTGGCATGATACATTTAGAATATGTATGCCCATGGATGTTTCAAAGAAAGATACATTCCTAAAGAAAAATTACTCTGCTCAGGGCTAATAATCAGCTAGTTCATACCACTACAATCAAACGGACCGGGGGTATTCAATCTTTTGGCTTCCCTAGGCCACACTGGAAGAATTGTCTTGGGCAACACATAATACATACTAACAGTAATGATAGCTAATGAGCAAAAGAAAAAAAATCACAAAAAAACTCATAATGTTTTAAGACAGTTTACAAATTTATGTTGGGCCACATTCAAAGCTGTCCTGGGCCACATGCAGCCCATGGGCCATGGGTTAGAGAAGCTTGATGCAGATTTTCAAAATATCAAAATACTTTACCACCTGCTACTGCTCTGATACTTAGACCTATCCGGTACTCCTAATGTTTCAGTTGCTGTGTTTTCTGCAAACCAGCCTTCTTCCTCTAATGCCCTGTATCCCCATGAAGGCAATTAAGTGCCCATCTGTCCTCAAGATTATGATCAATTAATTACCAGGTACTTTCCTAAAGTTGCCCTCATGTGGCCACTTGTAGGACTGCAGCCTTAGTGAAGACTACTATTACTACTACAACTAGCTATTCATTGCATAGACAAGTGTTCGAAGTGCTTTATGTGTATTAACTCACTTAATTCTCACAACAATCCTATAAAGAAGCTAAAAAGAATTTAGTAGGCTCAATCATAAGTTTTCTACTAGAGGTTGATAACGAATAGAAAAGAAAAAGACAAGAACAGATAAACGTGTATATGCTTATTAAACACATTCATTTGGGATCATAATAAACTCAGAAAAATTAGATCCACATTCCATGAAATAGGAAAATTATTCCTGTTTCCAGTACTAAAGATACCGGGTCTCCAAACAGAAGTATCCAGCAAACAATGCAAGAATTTTAGTGAGAGTTAAAATTTAACCAAAACACCATGCTTTTAAAAGTCCTCTGATAACTACAGTCATTAACCACTATGATGAGAAAAAGAATTGACAGGACTCTGGCAATTTGTTCTGATGAGAGATTTAAAAAATCTTCCATGCTTCATTGCATTGTTACAAATGTAAAACACATTTATGTTAGTAGGAAATCAAACTCACTGTGTCTTAGGTTTTTAAAATAATAATGTGACCGTCTATTTCCTATTTCTACGGTTATTGTCTTCTCAAGTTATTTTTGTGATTTCAGGCAAGAAAAAGTATTATTCTCACTTTATGAATGAGTAAACTGAGGCTGAGTGACTTGTCCAAAGCTTCCCAGGAGTCTCAGAAATAATTTGGGTTCATCTAGACTTTTAGAGCCCAGGTTGGTCCAGATTTGTGTGTTTGCTTTTAGATATCCATAGCTGTATGTTTCTTATGGTTTAAGTTTATCTTGGTCTTAAAATACCTACAGAAGCCAAGTTCCTTGTCGCTCACATACCTTATAAGAACACTCAGAGCACCCAGAGGGGTGACCAAGGTGGCAGGTGCAAAAGCATAAGCAGCAAAATTTGCAGCTTCTCCTGCTCCCACTAGAAAGCAAGCAGAGATATTGACATAAAAAATGGGCTTGCTTGTCAGAAGAGAAAAACAAACGAGTCATGCAAAGCAGTGGACTTTTAACCCAAAGACATGGGAAGATGTAGCTAAAAAGAATGATGTAACGTGTTTTATAGCGGGTAGGAGATAATTAATATTAAGAGATGCAGACAAACTGTAATACCAGGTGATACAAACTCAAAAGATGCAAAAAATGGTGACAGATGAGTACCCATTTTAAATGGCTTTCAATGGAAATTTTTAGCTACTGAAGACACATTTGGTGACTCTGATCAACTCTAGTAGAGGTAGCTTTGTAGTAAGCAGATAATTCTTTCACTTGCTCAAGAATACCTACAGTTTTGTAGGTTACCCACAACCACCAAAACCAGTTTGGAAAATTAGAATGGTTAAACCTGGTGTGTGGGTAGGGAATAGCCAGCAATACCCGCCACAGTCCCATGAAGTTAGATATGCCTCTATTGTAAGTGATCTACAAGCAAGTAACAGTATCTCAGTAGCTTAACAAGATCCAGGGAGCTGTTTTAAAGTCATGATATGCTCCTGAATGTAATCTTTTTCTTATCCGAGGAACTCTAGACTTGCATGATATAGTGTGCTATAAATAACTTCTAGAGTGAGAGAAATCCCTTCAAGAGCTGGGCTCTTGTACTGGGGCCAAGTTATTCTCACAGAACACAGCTGGAAACTTGCCCACAGAATGTAGTATTTCATGCTGGCAACTACACCAAGCAAATGCTTATTGTAGAGAGAGAAAGGAACACTAGCATAATTTTTTTCTTTTTCCATTTGTCTGGCTGCTATGCTACATCCCCCCAAATCTATAGGAGTACTCACCATTAGGAAAACATCATTAAACAAATCTAAACTTACAGAACAGAATAATTAGGACATTGCTCTCATCGAAGGAACCATGGCGAGGCCAGTGACTCATACCTGTAATCCTAGCACTTTGGGAGCTAGACGGGAGCAGATCACTTGAGGTCAGGAGTTCGAAATCAGCCTGGCCAACATGGTAAAACCCCATCTCTACTAAAAATACAAAAATCAGCCAGCTGTGGTGGCAAGCGCCTTTAATCCCAGCTACTCTAGAGGCTGAGGCAGGAGAATCACTTGAATCTGGGAGGTGGAGGTTGCAGTGAGCCACTGCACTCCAGCCTGGACAACAAGAGCGAGACTCTGTCTCAAAAAATAAAAAACTAAACAAATAAAAAGAAAAAAAAAAACAAAGAACCGTGGCAGTTTTCTTGGAATATTAAGGTTTCCTTGGATATTTTATATTATTTATATTTTATCTTCATCTTTCTTTCCAGGAAAACATTGACTTCATGATTAAAGTACTGTATGTATGTCACTTACTTAATCTCTAAGGTGTGCTTTTCTCTCTTCAATACTGACATAAACATTTTTACATGGTGAAAGCAAAATTGCAAATGTAGTCACATAATATTCTCCTTATAATTTCATTATAAAGTATGGGTAGAGGGTGGGGAGATGCAAGTAAAAGAGAAAAAGAGAATGATCCAAATACCTATCTGGAATCTTCCCAGACAGCCCTGGTCAATTTTTATTCAAATAGATAAAGTGGATGTAAAAGCACCCTAAAAACTGAAGGGGGTGGCCGGGCATGGTGGCTCACGCCTGTAATCACAGCACTTTGGAAGGCCGAGGTGGGTGTCCTGAGATCAGAAGTTCCAAGACCAGCCTGGCTAACATGGTGATACCTCGTCTCTACTAAAAATACAAAAATTAGCTGGGTGTGGTGATGTGCACCTGTAATCCTAGGTACTCGGGAGGCTGAGGCAGGAGAATCGCTTGAACCTGGGAGGTGGAGGCTGCAATGAGCCAAGATTGTGCCATTGCACTCCAGCCTGGGCCACAGAGCAAGACTCCACCTCAAAACAACAACAACAACAAAAAACTATAATAAACAAACACTAAAGGGGCTATACATATTTAAATTATTTTCATTAATCACACTTTTAGACTCCACCATTTATTAAAGAAAAGGTACCCAGTTCCTTCGCATAACAGGATCTTACAAATACTGAAATGTGTTGCTTGGTTTGGGGAAATTCAGGGAAGCTTTAAGACTCCTGGCTACAGAGGGAATTTATGATGCCCTTTCTGAGGGAAGCTTCCGTTTTGGGATTTAAGAAATTTCACTTAGTGGGGAGACTGAAGTCAGCAAACGTGGCTGAGGGAGATGAACACTGCCTTCTATTTGGATATCACATTAGCATTTAGAAAGTGCTTTCAGATCCTACAAAGTCTCGTTTAATCCTCACAGCAGGTCTGGGAGGAAGGAGAGTGCTGACAGCCCTCATTTCTTCTCCATTTGTTCAGTACCAAGCAGCCACAGAAGCCTTTCACTTATCCATGTTGTTGTCCTGGCAAGGAAACTGTACTCGTTCTTGAGAAAATATGTAGTATATATAGTCACAGGTTCAAATTAGGAGGTGGGAAAACATGAAAGAAAAGTACTTTTCTCTATTGTTATGGTGAAGAAAATAGCAGAAGTCTGTGGTTAAAATACAATATTTGAAAGGTCAACGTTTTCCCTTGCATTCCAAGACAGTACTGAGGGCACAGGTGGTGGGAAATAAGAGTAAAAATTAATTTATTCATATATAATAGTATATATAGGGCAATATATTATACCAACACAAAAATTTTTAGGCTTAAATTCCATCCTTGTTCCATTCTTGACAGGAAGATTAACCAATTTTGAAAAATTTCATATAATCTATTTACTGTCTTACAAATGAACAGTATTCTCAGTATTAAAAACTTACTTGACAGCAATCCTACCCACCAGAGCCATTCCTTCAGGTAAGAATGTCCACCTTGTCCTAAAATACAAAAAATAAAAATTAACAAAAAATGAGTTCTACACTGGAGGAAGGTTTGAAGAATTGACTTCTAGGAAGCGTACTGGATTATGGTTAGAAAAGTTAAGTCAGTAAACTAAAGTCTCTTAGCTTATTTACTTGGTCATTTCCAAAGCTCTTTTAAAGCTTTTTCCCCCCCAGTTTACAATGATTTAACAAATCCCCTAATGGATTAATTGCATTTATATTTTTTTCCACGTTTCTCTTATAATGCTCTCATGAACCTCCCTACACATACATCTTTGTAACACTGGAATGATTATTTCTCCAGGATAAATTCCTAGAAGTGTAATTGTTGAGTAGGAGGAAATGCATTTTTTAAAGAAATTGCCCGCCAGAAAAGTTATGTCAATTTTTTAAAAAACTTTGCAAATTTGATAGTCTTAAAATGGTATGTCATTTCAATCTGCATTTTTCTGTTTGCCACCCATTTTATTCTTTTATGAATCAGGAGTTCATTTTTGTTTTATTTTTCCTGATTCTTAAAAGAGATTCGGGGTACAAGTGTAGTTGTGTTACATCAATGTATTGTAAAGTCTGGCCTTTAGTGTATCTATTACCTGAATAGTGAACATTGAACCCAATAGGTAGTATTTCATCTCTCACCTGCTTCTACCCTTTTACCCTCCCACCTTTTGGAATCTCTAATGTCCATTATTCCACTTTAAATGTGCATGTGTATCCACGGTTTAACTCCCACTTACAAGCGAGAACACGCAGCTTTTGATTTTCTGTTTCTGAGTCACTACACTTAGGATAATGGCCTCCAGTTCTGTCCATGTTGCTGCAAAAGATATGGTTTCATTTCTCTAACAGCTAAGTAGTATTCTATGGTGTCTGTATATAAATAAACCACATTTTCTTTATCCAGTCCTCTGTTGATGAGCACTTAGGTTGATTTCATGACTTTGCTGTTGTGAATAGCAGTGTGATAAACATTTGAGTGCAAGTGTCTTTTGATAAAATGATTTCTTTTCCTCAAGTAGAGGGACTGCTGGATTGAAGGGCAGTTCTATTTTTAGTTCTCTGAGAGATCGCCATATTGTTTTCCACAGTGGTTGTACTAATTTACATCCCCACCAACAGAGTATAAGCATTCCCTTTTCTCTGCATTCTTGCCAACATCTGTTGTTTTCTGACTTATTAATAATAGCCATTCTGACTGGTGTAAGATGGTATCTCATTAGGTTTTAATTTTCCTTTCTTTGGTGATTAGTGACACTGAACATTTTTTCATATATTTGTTGGTCGCTTGCATGTCTTTTGAAAAACGTATGTTCATATCCTTTACCCACTTTTTTATGGGTTTGTTTTTTTCTTGTTGAGTTGACTGAGTTCCTTGTAGATTCTGGGTATTAGACCTTTGTCAGATGCTTAGTTTGCAAGTATTTTCTCCTATTCTGTAGGCTTTTTACCCTGTTGATTATTTTTCTTGCTCTGTAGAAGCTTTTTACTTTAAGTCACATTTGTCTATTTTTGTTTTTGTTGCATTTCCTTTTGAGGACTTAGTCACAAATTCTTTGCCTAGGCCAATGTCCAGAAAAGTTTTTCCTAGGTTTTCTTCTAGGGCTTTTATAGTTTCAGGTTTTACATTTAAGTTTTTAATCCATCTTGAGTAGATTTTTGTATATGGTCAGATATAAGGTCCAGTTTTGTTCTTCTATATGGTTCTACAATTTTTCTTGCACCATTTATTGACTAGGGCAGCCTTTCCCTAGCATATATTATTTTCAACTTTGTCAAAGATCAGTTGGTTGTAGGTATGTGGCTTTATTTCTGGGTTCTCTATTCTGTTCCACTGATCTATGTGTGTATTTTTATACCAGTACCATGCTGTTTTGGTTATGATAGCTTACAGTATAATTTGAAGGTACTGTGATACCTCCAGCTTTGTTCTTTTTGCTTATGATTGCTTAAAACTTTCTGTATTATGTTTCCGTGTCACCTTTGCTTTTCCACAAATGATAAGTTTTTCTTAATTTGTAAGAAATTTTATTTAATCATCAGGTTCACCATATTTACGTTAGTCAGATGTGTGGACACAAATACTTCATTTCAGCTATGGTTAAAATTAAAAACAGAAAACATAAATAGTAAATTACATTGGTACTAATGAGGACTGTAAAGGGAAGAAGATGGTTGACATAAGAGCTTTTGAGAGTTTGGATTAGTCAATGAGAGAATAACAAGCATCAGGTAGATGCACTCTGCTTATTTTCTACCTTGTCATACTGAAATCAAGTTTCTGTTTCATCTACTGAAAAGGACAAAATGCTTTTAAGGTATTCAAAGGGTTATCTTCCTACTACTCTAATCTATAACTTTATGTCATTATATTTACTATAGAAAATGGAATTTTCTTATGAATTTTAATATACTTAGCCCTCTGCATTTGACCTAATTGATTTTGTTATAATTAAACAGGATATATATGCTATGAAGACTATTTTGCAAAGTAGTTAACTGTGCTTATTTAGGACTTTCTCCGTAAGAAATTGGCAAATAACTAACTTGGAATCATATTACAACCCTGGACCTGACTATTGTCTAGTTGGTATCTCTTTGGGTACTAGCGAAATAATATTTATTTATGTATGTTTATTGGTCATTACATTTGCAAATAACTAAGTTGGAATTATGTTACCACACTGAACCTATTGTCTAGTTGGTATCTCTTTGGGTACTAGTGAAACAATATTTATTTACATATGTTTATTGGTCATTTGCATTTCTTATTTTGTTTGTTTCTTGTTTATATGCTATGTCTATTTTCTGTTAGGGTACTAACCTTTTCACTTATTGACTGCAGTTACTTTTTATATATTATGAAACTATACTTTGTCACATATTTCATCATATTTTCCCCAATACATCATTTACTTTTTAGTTTCAGTTTTTAAACTTTTTCCATATAGGATTTTTTTCTCAATCTAGATAATCTCTTCCTTTATATAAAATGAATTCTTTATCTTTATGCTTAGAAAAGGTTTTTTTTTTCCCGATTATTTCATTTTTTTGGCCAGGCGCAGTGGCTCACGCCTGCAATCCCAGCACTTTGGGAAGCCGAGGCGGATAGATCATCTGTCAGGAGTTCGAGACCAGCCTGGCCAACATGGTGAAACCCTGTCTCTACTAAAAATACAAAATTAGCTGGGCGTGGTGGCGCATGCCTGTAATCCCGGCTACTTGGGAAGCTGAGGCAGGAAAATCGCTTGAACCTGGGAGGTGGAGGTTGCAGCAAGCCAGAGATCATGCCATTGCACTCCAGACTGGCCGACAGAGCAAACCTCTGTCTCAAAAAAAAAAAAAAATTATTTTTATATTAAATTCTAACCTATCTGGAATGTATTTTGCTGAATGGTGTGAAGTAGAACTTTCATGTTTTTCTCCTCTAATTTTTCCCAATTGTCTCAATACTTGGAATGATTTGTCCTTTCTCCACAGTTTTGAAATGCCACTTTTTAAAATAACAAATTCAATTGTTATATATACTTGGGTCTGCTTATAAGTTTTAAATTATTTTATGATTTTGTCTCCTTTAATGCCAGTATCAAATTGTTTTAATATAGCATATATTTTCTGATAGTACAAATCTCATCTCAATAGTACTTTTATAAGCTTGCTTGTGTAATTTATAGTCTTTAGTTTTTTTCCATATGGATGTTAGAAAAATGCTTAGATCTTAAAGTATACTTGATGAAAATGAATAGAAAACTCATTGTTAATGAAGGAATATTCAGGCAGACCTACTCAGCATCTTAAATGTCACTATAAATAGCAGCCTAATTCTATTGTTGTCCATTTATTGATTTAATAAATATCTATTAGGTGCCAAACACTGCTAGGGAAGGTTCCCGTTCTTGAGAATCTACTATCAATAAGCAAGTAAACCTATCAACAACAATAAAGAATACATGTACAACTAAAAATTATCCTAGGTACAGTGAGGGAAACTATTAGTGCAATGACAGAGAATAGTGGGGGTGGGGTGGGGAGACCTGCTGTTAGAGAATGGTCAAGGAAGGCCTTTATGAGGTGATGCTACTCACACTGAAGTCTGAAGGATAAGTCAGCTAAATGAAGGGCAGGGAGAAGAGTTCCAGGCAATGGGAAAAGACCTGTGGGTGGGACAGAACCAGACCTATTCCAGGAACAAGAGAAAAGTAGGTGATGGGGAGAAAAGCAGAAGTTGGAGAGGTGGCAGAGATCAGACACTGGGAGACACAGCTGACTCCACCAAGAAGATAGAGACTAAGATAAACCAAGCCAGTGAGTTATTATTACTGTAGCCTGGGATAATTTTTAGTTGTACGTGTATTCTTTTTTATTGCTGATAGGTTTACTTGCCTTGATAGTAGATTCTCAAGAACAGGAACCTTCCCTAGCAGTGTTTGGCCCCTAATAGATATTTATTAAATCAATAAATGGATAACAATAGAATTAGGCTGCTATTTATAGTGACACTTAAGATGCTGAGTAGGTCTGCCAGACTATCCCTTCATTAATCATGAGTTTTCTATTCATTTTAATCAAAGACCTAAGTATTTTTCTAACATCCATATGGAAAAAATCAATAACTATAAATTACACAAGCAAGTTTATAAGAGTAGTGTTGAGATGTGGCCTTATAACAGGATCATTTCTGCAGTTAGAAACTTAAATTCATTGGTTGCATGTGTTTCTTACCAGCTCTAGTAACACCCTTGCTGGCCAGTTGCAAGAGGCCCTTCTTTTTCAGGATGAAGCTGGAGCCAATAAAAATACTTGAACTTACTGCCAGTACCAAGCCCACATAAAGACTGTATTTGTTTTCTACATTTGCTGAAATGCTCAAGTTGTTTATGCTGGAATTCAGGTCCGTGTAGAGCACAGGAGAAGCCAGCAGCTGTGAAACATTTGTGATCTCACACCAAGCCTGGAAGGAGTTTGGACAGACCAGAGACAGCACATATCCTGGAAAAAAGGAAAGGAGAGAATGTCAGGAATGAAAGGGAGAGGTATTAAGGCTTACTGGCTTTCTGCAGGAAACAGAGCCTTGAGTGGATGGTACTGAAACATTTTACTACATGCAGGGAAGTCCTTAACAGGTGGCCCACAGGCCTACAGACATTGTCAAATTGGCTTACACAGATTTTTAAAAATGATTTTAAAGTGTTTAGCTGTCATCACTTAAAAATGAACAATTTCACATGAAAGCCTAGATTCCCCCTATAAATTCGATCTGGCAACACTTGTGTCTTTGTTCTGGCGAATCAGCAACTTGATGGAGCAGTGAATAGCTGTTCAGACCTGGCTTGTGCTCAACAGTTCAACACAGCCTGTCACATCCCCTTCACTCTGCATTATCAGCCTGGCTACTGGAAAGCAGGGCTTGTGGGGCCTGAATGTAGGGAGGAAGCATAGCACCCTGTCTAGAAATCACATTGCAAGAAATCTATTCGCTGGGTGTGGTAGCTCACACCTATAATACCAGCATTTTGGGAGGCCAAGGTAGGATGATTGCTTGATTCCAGGAGTTTGAGACCAGCCTGGGCAACATAGTGAAATTCCATCTACATAAAAAAAATTGAAAAATTAACCAGGCATGGTGGCGCATGTCTGTGGTCCTAGCTACTCGGGAGGCTGAGGTGGGAGGATTGCTTGAGCCCAGGAGGATGAGGCTGCAGTAAGCTGCGATTACACCACTGCACTCCAGCCTAGGTAACAGAGCAAGACCCTGTCTCAAAAAAGAAAAAAAGAAAAAAGAAATTGGCTGGGCATTATGGCTGTAATCCCAGCACTTTGGGAGGCCAAGGTGGGTGGATCACTTGAGATCAGGAGTTCGAGACCAGCCTGGCCAACATGGTGAAACCTCATCTCTACTAAAAATACAAAAATTAGAGGGGCATGGGCATGGTGGTACGTGCCTGTAGTCCCAGCTACTCTGGAGGTGGAGGCAGGAGAATCACTTGAACCTGGGAGGCGGTTGCAGTGAGCTGAGATCATGCCACTGCACTCCAGCCTGGGTGACAGAACGAGATTATCTCCAAAAAAAGAAGAAGAAGAAGAAGAAAGAAGAAGAAGGAAGAGGAGGAGGAGGAGGGAAGAAGGAGGAAGAAGAAGAAAGAAGAAAGAAGAAAGAAGAAAGAAGAAGAAGAGGAAGAGGAAGAAGAAGAGGAAGAAGAAGAAGAAGAAGAGGAAGAAGAAGAAGAGGAAGAAGAGGAAGAAGAAGAAGAAGGAGAAGGAGAAGGAGAAGGAGAAGAAATCTGTCTAACTATTTTGGTGGGGTGTGAGTCATGAGTCATTTGATGGGCATGAAGAATTATATATTTCAGAAAACGTTTTAAAAGTGAGTTTAGTTTTCTGTACCACTTTCACTGATTTTTCAGGTCTATTAATACACTGTCTCCTAAAGAAAATAGAATCTAATAAAAAATGAATTAAGTATCATTAGGTTTTTTAAAAAATGAGATTCAAAGAAGTATGTAAATCCCCTGAACCAAGTCCACTATTATAAATGTCTTGGAATTTTGAGGCTAAACACTAAAACACAAAATGAAAACAAAATGAAATGAAGTTTTACACTATGTAAGAAATTTTTGTAATCTGTTCTCCACTCGAAAAGACACCAACAAGGTGACATTGTGACAAGATGTTCTGTCTTCCCATCTTTTTCCCTTTAAAAATGGCAAATTCTCCCATTATGAATTACCCTAAACAAAAGAGGGTAAAGGAAAATTAATCAGATACAATTTTGTAATTCAATTTTTAGAAAAGTTTTACATTTCAAAAATCTTAAGGCATATAAGCAACAAAAGGCTGTTTGATCAAATGATGTCTTAGCAACAAGACTTCCATAAGTGGACCTATATACCTCTGGCAAAGCTTCATGAAGCCACCTGAATTTTACCACATGCAAAGTTAAGAAACACCCATGAAGTTCAGGTCTGGAAAATAATAAAATAATGGAATTCAAGGTTTTCATGACTATTATTTAATTTATTTCTGTAATTTGAAAATGACCCAACTTTGCTTCAGAAATCCAGAATAGTTGGACATGGTGTCCCACCCTTGTAATCCTAGCACTTAGGGAGGCAGAGGCTAGAGGTTTCCTTGAGCACCAGAGTTCAAGACCAGCCTGGGCAATATAGCGAGATCTCCACAAAAACAAAAAAACAAACAAACAAAACAAAGAAACAGAAATCCAGAATAAACTCAAAGTCAAAACTAAATATTCTAACTGCTGCAAATTTTCATTTCTTTTTTTTCTGAGACAGGGTCTCACTCTGTCACCCAGGCTGTAGTGCAGTGGTGCCATCACGGCTCATTGCAACCTTGACCTCCTGGGTTTAAATGATCCTCCCACCTTAGCCTCCCAAGTAGCTGGAACCACAGGCATGCACCACCATGCCCAGCTAATTTTTAAATTTTTTTTGTAGAGATGGGGTCTCACTACATTGGTCAGGCTGATGCTGCAAATTTTCAAGCAAGTTAGCCCTTAGCAATCTTGTTCCACACCACGTTTATCTCATTTAAGCCCCAAGAAGGGAAAGTGATTAAGTATATTTTTGTAAGAATTTTGATTACACTCATTCCTGAGAAAATATCGGACCTGACTTACCAGTGAATTCCATGACTGCATTCATGTCATTTACTATGCAGTTAACATAACCATTCTAAAACTTTGTCTCTGAAATCAGTGTGGGTGGATCTCATTCCAGTGAAACAATATTCCTTCTAAGTTGTTGACATAGCAAAATGTTTCTGACATTGTAGGGGGTGTGGGAGCAGAGGGTCATAAGGGAGATCAAATGATCACTGTTGCATTTTGCAAGTTCTCATTGTAACTGGCAGGCATGAATGCTCCAAGTTTTATGGCAGGAAAAATAATAAAAATCTTGTCTGGTTACTGACCTTAGGACTTAAATTGTTTTATGCTTTGGGAACATGTTAGGGAGAGAGCCTACGGCAGATATGACTGAAAGAGGAAAGAAAGGATGGGTTAGTGGATGTGGAGTGGCCTATGGGAGAAGGGGAGAGATGGGTAATGGAGGTTGTGTGGGCAGGGAATTTAGAGTGTTTTAAAGGAATCAAAGACATCTGAAGTCACAATTGGCTTATCAAGATTCAAGTAAGCACAGTAATTTTCCAGGGAGTTTAATGTAGACTTTATTCCACAGAAAGAGAACATCTACTACATTCATTATTTTTCATTTTTAATAGACACCATCAATAGTCCTCTAAAGTGACTATACCAAGGTATACTCTTGCTAGCCAAGAACATGTATTTCTTTTTTGATGTTATTTTTCTAAATAGAAAGTAATGAATATTTAGGAAATACATGTTATAAATATATATATATACACCAATGTATCAAACAGCTAATTTAAGAAATAAAGCATCACCCCTCAGAGTTCATAACTATCCTGATTTTCTCTTTAACATTCTTTTGCTTATAAAAAAGATTTTCTCCATATATCTTGAAAATGTTTTTGCCTCTTTTTGCACCTAAGAAAATGTAATGATAAAGACATTGTTCTTCGGTGACTTGTTTTCGAGATTCATCAAGACATGATGCATGTGGCTGTAGGATTTGTTTTTCCCCCACTGTTCTAGAGAATTCCACTGTATATCACACAATTAATTTTTCTATTTTATAGTTGGTTGATAAGTAATTTACAGATCCTACAAACAGTACTCCTAATGTTCTTCTATTATGTTGAACTATATGAAATTGATAACTGAAAAATTTGAACCCTATGACAAGTAGTTTCATATAGATCAACCTAATATTTATCTTCTACATACAGGTGTAATAGTTTACATACACACAACTTTAACATTTAAAAATGAAGATCTACCATCTATAATCATGGGCAAGTTGAGTAATGGCTCTTGGTTTCAGTTTCCCCATCTGTAAAATGAGGGACTTTGACTCAGTGATTCTAAAGTTTGATCATAATCTATGTCTGTTCTCAGAATTACTTACATACTGGTGCCTCATAAATGTTGCTGATGGACCAGTTCTAAACTCATAGACACTGACAGACGGGAGATAGTTTAAAGAAACTGATGCCAATATATTAAGTGACACTGGCCAAAGTTATGTAACTGCTAAAACCAGGGCCAAGTAACCCAAATCCCATCCAGCATTCTATTTCAGAAAAATAAAAACATAAAGTACAAGAAAAAGCCAGTTGAAATTTATTATTCATTTATATGAGGATGAAATGCTTTAAATAATTTGTCAAATATTTGCCTATAGAGAATAATAATATAAATAATAATTTAAATGGTCCAGTTTATTACATGGAATAGAAATCTGGTTTTAAGAAAGTCAATGATTGTATAAAACTACCTTTTTAATCACTGCAAGATATTTCCTGTTGGGGGTCTCACCATCTATTCTATTGTGACAGTTTGGATTATTATTCATTCAATATTCAGCCCCTACCCTTCCCAATGTGGGCAAAGGTGCTTCACCTGATGTTGGGCTGAAAGTGATTTGGTGGCCAATGGGATGTCAGCAGAAGTGATATGAAGCTAGATTTCAAAAATGCTTATGTGGTTGGGTTTACTCATTTGCATCTCTGTAATTCCCTGAGGAGTTGCTCTCCCTTCAGCCTCAGCACTCAAATGAAGACACATGGAGCAGATCTGAGCTCATCCCACATGAAGGAGCCAAACCCAGGTGGACGTGTAGCCTGAAGCAGAGACACATAGGTGAGCCCCATCTAGGCCAGTCAACCTTCAGTTGACCTAGAAACCTAAGCAAGAATATGTGATATACCTGCCTATTCATATTAGCATAGGAATGACTGAATGAAATCTCTTTATGTCTGGTACAATTTATTCTCCAAACACTAATCAGTGGGAAGTAGGTTATATCACTCCCTGGCTTAATCCTCCCTGTGCCCTGTCATGGTTTTTCATCTTAACAAAATCTCAACTCCTCACTAACTTTGAACTTTAAAGCTTCTCATGCTCTGAAACTGCCTCATCTCTGACATCATATTGCATTACTCTCCCTCTCACCCCTCTCTGAAACACTAATCTTCTTTTCCTTCATTCAACAAATATGTATGGTGTACTACCTGTTGGGCATTTTCTAGAATCTGGAGACACAAAAATGAACACAACAGTGTTCCCTCTCTCTTATATTCCAGTAGGAGGAGATAAGATTAACAAACAAATAACTATATGTATGTTAAGAGTGCCATGGCAAGTAGTAAAAGCAGCATCAAGGAATATATTTTTTTTAAAACAGGATTAAACAAAAGAGCCTCTCTGCTAAGTTTAAAAGCAGAAACCCTGAGGGGTTGAAGAAACTGCAGTCAGCCAGGTTACCTGGGGTGACAGAAAGGGAGATGGTATGAGATGTGGCTAAAGAGTAGGTGGGAGAAGGATCAGGTGAAATGAACCTTTAGACAAAGTAGGTCTGATCCTGTTATTCCTCCTTCCAAAACTCCGCACGGGCTTCCCTTCTCATTCAGAAAAAAATCCCAAATTCCCACTATAGTCTATAAGGCCCCGTGGAATCCTGTCTCCAGCTGTCTAATCTCATTCCCCACTATTGCCTTTTCTTCTGTTCCTTTCATAGAATAAGTTCCTTCTCAACTTAAACTTTTTAAAAAGCAGCCGTTCCTGAGCCTGTTACGGAGTGCTGGCTGGCATAACTAGCTTCTTCTAAGTGAGAGGACTAAGCAACTCAGAGAGGCCTTCCCTGCCTTCCCAATCTAAAGAAACCTCTCACTTTCCATCATATGTTCCCAATCAAATAGACTTCCTCATACAGCTTAATTACAGTTTTATAACAACCTTCATACATGTTTGAATTTGTTTCTTTTAAAGATAATTTTGGATTAGAGACTCTTTTGAAGCATCTGTAGCTTTAAAAGTCAAAACTAATGTGGGGTGAGGGGTGGCTCACACCTGTAAACCCAGCACTTTGGCATGCCAAGGTGGGAGGATCACTTGAAGTTAGGAGTTCAAGACCAGCCTGGTCAATACAGTGAAACCCTTATTAAAAATACAAAAATTAGCTGGGTGTGGTGACATGTGCCTGTAGCCCCAGCTACCTGAGAGGCTGAGGCAGGAGAATTGCTTGAACCCAGAAGGTGGAGGTTGCAGTGAGCCGAAATTGCACCACTGTATTCCATCCTGGGCGACACAGTGGGACTCCTCCTCAAAAAAACAAAACAAAAACAAAAACAAAAAAACAAAAAAAACCAAAAAACAAAAAACAAAAAAACAAAAAAAGTCAAAACCAAAGTATGAAATTAACTTTTTCTTCATGGAAGTTCAACTGGAATGCTCTATCTTCAGATCTCATGACTGACACCTTGTCATTTGGGTCTCAGCTTGAATATCACTTTCTTAAGGGGCTTTCATTGAATACCCAATCTAAACATCCCAACACTCTTGATACATTACTGCTATTATAATGATCTTTTAAATTACTTTGTTTCTTGCATAGTAGCTGCCATCTGGACAGTAAGGTGCCTGAGAGCAGGAACCTAGTCCTAGAGTCTAGGACCAGACTTGCAGACCCCTTTATTCTAGCACCTATGCCACTGCTTGGCACATGGGACTGTTGTTATTTGAACGAACAAGTGAAATTTTGAGTCTTTGTTTACTCCATGTCAAGCTCTGAGTGGTATAGTTCATATGTAATCCCACCTGTACCTACTCTTCAGAACTGTAAACTGGAGGGATGATCCCCAATTTATAGACAATTTACAGACAGGCAAAAGGCTCAAGGAAGCTAAGTTACAGCTCAGACTGTCTGATGCCAAAGCCTAATCTCTTCCCACTACTAATAACGTGCATTCAGATTTCTAAGTCTTTCTCACCAGCTTTCCACACAATTAATTACTATGGTTAATCACAGGTATTAAGCCTGGAGCTTAAATGTTTCTTGTTGGAACTCAATGAACAAGCAAAGCAGGAAAAATATCCGGAAGCTCAAACACTTTAGTGGGTGTAATTCATATACCCTCCTTACTTACAGATCCTTGGGTAAACAAGGGTGGGTGTGTTAGTAACCGTCGGATTTGCTGGGTTAGAAATTATTTAGAAAAAGGGCACACAACCTGACTGTCTAGGAAATAATTCTAGATTCAGCTGCCTTACAAATTTTGTCTTTTAATAGTTTGTGAATTGTTCACACATTTTTTCTCTTTCTGAGAAAAAATGGGACTAGGGAATAATTCTAGATCCAGCTGCCTTTAAATTTTTGTTTTTTTAATAGTTTGTGAGTTGTTCAGGCGTTTTTGCTCTTTTTGAGAAAAAAAGACTAGAAGATAATTCTAGATCCAGCGGCCTTAAAATTTTAGTTTTTTTTTTTTTTTTAATAGTTTGTGAATCGTTCAGGCATTTTTCTCTTTTTTTGATGTCTCTTCTCTTCCTTGCTGGCATGGTTTTGACGAGCTCACTTGTTAAAAAGGAATAAGCTGGAAAGTCAAGAGGAGAGGAAACCAGGGAAGTTGCAGGCACCTTTGCACAGGTGTATATGTATATACATACATACATATATATGTAAGGGAACTATAGATATGTATGTGTATATATATAGTTCTTACCATGCCTTTCACTGCCTCCCTTCCCCTTTACTGCATTACCAGGTAAATTAAAAAGCTGCTTTCCCCTGGGTACGGTGAAAACCATCATTTCAATGTATCCACATCCTTCCAGTCGCTCCCCCTACCCCCTTCCTTACTTTTATCGGGGCCTTCGGTATGGAGACTGCAGAAAGCCCACCAGTGTTGCGAACACCTGGCGAAGGGCAAGGAGCCTCGGCCAGAGATTTCACAGGGCTCAGCCGGGAAGCAGTGGGAAGAGCCTGCAAACGAGGGCTCCCGGTTCCCGGTTTCCTCTCCAGTACGGCTCTCGCCTTAAGCAGCCAAAAAGTGACTGCACAGCGAGTCAGACAGGCTCGTGGGTTTGGAGACCTTTTCATCTCCAAGGAAGAGGAGAGATGTGGACGGCCCAGACTTGCCCAGCGCCCACCCTCGCGGCCCCTGGCTCTCCTCTCGCGGTGCTAGATCCCCGGGAGTCAGAGGAGGGCGCAGCGCAGAACTCCCACGGGCCCCCCAGGCAGACACGCCCTCTGCCCACCGGGTGACGTCGGCCCCAGACTTTGGAAGCCAGCCTGAGTCAGAGGAAACGTCCTTCTCAGAGGGACTCGGGATTCTTCCCATAGCATTCTGAGTTTCCCAGTTCCACACGCAGCACGCGGTAATTTACACGGGTCGGCCTCGCGAATCGAGTGGGAATCTCATCTGCCTTATTCCACTCAGGTTCTCCAGCACAGCCCGAATCGCCTAGGCACCCCTAAGTAAGTGCTGAACGCCTGGCTGGACGGCCGACTGACCGAATGAATGAATGAGTGAACGACTACGTTAAGAGTCGGTACATCCCCCCTTCCCAGTCTCCGCCAAGTATCCGGGGACCGCCCACCCGGTCTCTTGGCCACCCAGCTGCTAGGTCCCTCGGCCCAGGGCAGACACAAACCTTCTTGGCAGGGCTCTCCAGGCGGCAGCCTCACCTGTGCCCCCATGGCCCCGGGAGGGGGCTTCCGGAACGCGGGCGCTGGCTCCTCACCTGGGCCTCTCCTCCACACGCACCCGCGGCGGACCGGGCTGCGGCGTCTAGGAATGGGGCGCCCTGACCCCGCCCCCAGAGCAGCCTCCGCCAATGGGCATGGCCAGGCGGGGCCTCAGCGCCAGCCGCGCCCCGGGGCCTGGGGCTTGCTGCGAATTCTCAGCGGCCCCACAGGCCTGGGGCGGCCCGTGATAACTAGTGTATCTGGCAGGAGTAGCAGCTGCCCCTTGGCGCGGCTGCTGGAGCCGCGAACTAGAGAAACACAGACACGCCTCTTAGAGCAACTGCGTCTCTCGGAGCGTGGAGCCCGCCAAGGTAACTCCGGGAATTGAGTGGAGTGGAGGCTACGCTGAGGCCCCCTTCTGGCTCCTCTCTGGTCGAAAAGTCTCCCCGGCTAGACAGAGCTCTGCTGCTTTTGGAAGCCTTCGGATGTTAGTTGCTTTGCACCGAAGCTGCTGACCTCTGGTGTTCTGCGCGGATTGCCAGGCTCAAGTTTATTTTGGGGGCTGTAGAGCAGACTTTGCCCTTCTGTGCTGTTATCAGCTTCTGTCGCTGTCCGTCCACGCCCGCTATATCCATCCACTCCCCATTCCGTCTCCAGCAGGCAACTCCCGCTACCCTGCCCCATTTTCTGGGTCATAGAGATATTCGAAAGAAACCTTTAAGGGAAAAGCAATGCCCAAACTGGAAAGACCTATTCCCACAAATTATTAATAACTAATGTTTATGATATCCTTGTTATACCATACATATGTAGGCACATTATGTATTAAATCTCACAGCAATCTATTAACGCTCAGTTTACAGATGAGGGATTAGAGGCAAAGAGTGAGGTTAAGTAACCAAATCAAGGTTGGAAGACTTGACAGCAGGTATTTATGCAACAAAGAGTGAGCAGGGCTGCGGGGTAGCTCACGCCTGTAATCACAGCACTTTGGGAGGCCGAGGCGAGTGGCTCTCTTGAGTCCAGAAGTTCGAGACTAACCTGGGCATCATGGTGAAACCCTGTCTCTACAAAAATTAGCCAGGTGTGGTGGTGTACTTCTGTAGTACCAGCTACTCAGGAGGCTGAGGTGGGAGGACGGATGGCTTGAGCCCAGGAGGTGGAGGCTGCAGTGAGACATGATCGAACCACTGCACTCCAGTCTGGGCAACAGAGACCCTGTCTCAAGAAAAAAAAGGCGGGGGGTGGGGTGGCGGTGAACAATTCGGGCTCAAACCCTCACCAGGGAGAACTGGGGTGCCTTTGTGCTCTGGCATTTTAACACCGAGGAAAATATTCTCATGTACTCAGGTAGCCTTTGTTCTAGGTAGGCATGAACAGTGCTATTAATTTTATTACCTAAGAGTTTCATAGCAGAGGCCTCAATCTTGTTTTTCTTGTTCTTAGGCTGATGAGAGAAGAGCTAAGAACAAATTAGTCAACATACCAATCCAAGGCATCCACTTTTATAATACATGTGGATGACTTTGCAGAGAAGGAACACCATGGAGAGTGGAATAGGTGAAAGTTGAAAGCGAGGGAGATTTATGCCAATTTTCCATAACAAGCCTTAACACTTAGACTTCTATTTAAACGTTTTCTTTGGATTTCCAACTTAAAATTTTGTCTTTATCAAAGATTGGTAATGATGGTAAACGTGATCTAAGGTGCTTATTTTTTATTTAACAAACACTTGGATAGCATTTACTATGTGGCAAGCACTATTCTAAACTCTTTGTAAATATTTACTTTGTAAATCTTCATGAAAATCCTGTAAGGTCGATACTGTTACCCCCACTTTACAGCTGAGGAAATGGAGCCACACAAAGATTAAGTAACTGGCCTATGCACACATAGCCAGTAAGTGTGGAACTGAGATGCTAACCAAGAAAGTTGGGCTTCAGGTATGTGCTCTTAACCCATTTGGTAATTGGACATTAAAAAATAAAACTAAAACAGACTTTAAAAAATGTATCTTTATTTAATTCCAGTTGCATATTAAGGTCTATTTTAGGTAAGAGGTATTTTGTTGTAGTTCTTGCTTTTCAATTCTGAAAATAAAGAGAAAAACATTCAGAAAAAAATATTTAAACTTATTTAAGACCACTGTTTTTCCAGTTTAAATGTTGCCTAGCAGAAATTTAAAATGTATATTTTCCTTCATTGACAATTTCTAGATGACTTTGGAGATTACCGTTATAGTACCACATACTGTCTTTAATGACATAAATTTGGAAGATATTTATTCCCTCCCAAAAGCATGTTGTTTGTTTAACTAAAAGAAGAACATTAGAAAAATCTCCAACTTACCTATTCTTTGATTCTAGGAAAATTCCTCTTCTGACTCAAAAATTAGAATGCGATAATAAATGAGACCCTCTAAAATGCCAACTTCTGTTTTATCGGTCTTTGTGCTAGGACACTTAGACCCGGGGGTGATGGTCAAAATAAATAATGATCAGTAGAGCCTTAGGGCCTCAAGGGACAAGGCCACAGGTCTTTAGAGCTTGGGGAGGTCTGGGAGGGTTCCTGCTGTGTCAAGGTTAACCCCTGAGTTGCTACATTGTTGGGAGGTCTGAGGTTTCTGTGGCTAAGAATAACATGACTAGGCAAGAGGGGTGGTAGCTGGGGAATAGAAACCACCTTTGCAAAAATTGTATCACTGAGAAAATTTTAACAGTAAGCTGAGCTAATTCATCCTCCATCTTGCCTTTCCCTTAATTATTGCTGGGTTATTGGGATGTGAAAGGAAAATAAATCTTGGAGCCCCCAAATCACTAAGCTAAAGGGAAAAGTGAAGCTTGGAACAGCTTAGGGCCAACCTGCCTCCCATTCTGTTCAAACTCACACCTCTGCTCACTGACATAAATGCATATCTGATTGCCTCCTTTAGAAGGCAACTCAACTAGCCTTAGTCAGAAACTGAAAAAAATGCAACCATTTGTCTCTTATCTACTTATGACCTGGAAAGCCCCATCCCTGGTTCCAGTATTCCTGCCTTTGCTTTGAGTTGTCCTGCCTTTCCAGACAGAACCAATGTTCATCTTGCATGTGTTGATTGATGTCTCATATGTCCCTAGAATGTATAAAACCCAACTGTGCTCTGATCACCTTGGGCACATGTCATCAGGACCTTCTGAGGCTGTGTCATGGGGTTGCATCCTCAACGTTGGCAAAATAAACTGTAAATTAACTGAGACCTGTCTCGAATTTTTGGGGTTCAAATTTTGGTAACCACAGAGGGATTCTGAGTGGAGATGTCCCTGACCTTTGACAAATCTCCTATCAGGGCTTGGTACCAGCATGAGCTAATTTTATGACTCAAACCAATAGGACAATTTGCTGAAGTCTGAGAGCATCCCCTCCAGAGATTTCCCCGAATTTGGTCAAGATCTAAATTTTATTTTGCTGTACAACTCCTCTTTTTTGGAGTTTTACTTGCTTCCATCAAGAAAGACACCTTTCCTGTTTCTATGACATTGGAAGGCAGGTGACTCCTTTATGGAGTTTGGCTCACTTCCAACAGGGAAGAGGAGTAGTTTTTTTTTTTTTGTATTTTATTTTTTATTTTGTTGTTGTTGTTGTTGTTGTTTTCCTGCTTCTTGAATGGTAGAGAGCAGTCTATAGCCTGAGACTTGTCCCTAGGTAAGTAACTGAATTGGGGTTTGTCTTGGTTAAAGTTAAGATTAACAACCAACTGGTCTTAATTTCTCGTTACCATTAGAGCACTCAGTGATCATATAAATTGTGCCATTGTTTGTTTTGCTTAATTGTTTTTTTTTTGTTGTTGTTTATTTCTGTTTTTTATTGTTGTTTTGGTCTTTTTCCCATTGGGTTTGATCAACTCTATCCAACTTGATCAAATCCAAAGGAAAGTTCCAAATTGTGGGGAAGAAGGCCTGAGAAGTCACTAAATTCTAAAAAAAAAAAAAAAAAAGGTGGTGTGGAGGGGAGGAAAAAGGAAAAAAAAAAGAGGAAAGATTTTTGATTTTGACTACTAAAGGGACTTTATTTACATAAAGCCACCTTTTTGTTAGCCAGGCCAAACTGAAAGCAATGGCTGTCCTCCCACACTGCTAAGGTCCCACCTGATAGCTAAGGTTGTGCCTTTTTTCTTTGTTTCCTACCAAAACAGCCCTGGGTTTGGTTCCTAAATCAAGCCCGTTCTGGTTTGATACTTGGTACTTCTGAAATAGCAGCAATTTGTCCTAGCTGAAATATAGTGAGGACTAAACTGATTTTTTTATCTTGCCCAAATTCCTGTTTAAAGTGTCTGCGGAGTCATGTCCTACAAATCATAAATTCTCATCATAAGGGTTTTATTTAAGCCTATATATCGTGATTTATTTTCCAACCTGACTCTGACGTAACATTTTGAGACAAGGAAGAAAAGCAAAATTATTTTACCCTAAAACACGTTTCTTTGCCATATCTTGAAATGGCCCTGCAAAGCGGTTCTTTGTAGGGGAGAATTTGCATCTTTAAAGAATCTCTGTTAACATAGCTAGATCTTTTTCTTCCAGATCCTCCAGATCCTAAAGCGATTAACTAAGATCTGAATAGGAAACATTTGTCATCTATTGTCTCTAAGGGCCGCCACTATTAAGACTTCAAAAGAACTTTGGTCTCCGCAATCTTTATCTTAATCCAAACATTCCCTTTCTATGAATCCCATGTCTTTAGGCAAACTCAACCAATTATCAACCAGAAAATGTTTAAATTGGCCTACAGCCTGTAAGCCCCCCCACACCCACCTAGTTTTGAGTTGTCCCACCTTTCTGGACCAAACCAATGTATTTCTTAAATGTATTTAATTGATGTCTCATGCTTCTCTAAAATGTGTAAAACCAAGCTGCGCCCTGACCACCTTGGGCACATGTTCTCAGGACCTCCTGTGGGCTGTGTCATGGGCCATAATCACTCATATTTGGCTCAGAATAAATCTCTTCAAATATTTTAGAGTTCAACTCTTTTCACTGACAATAGTAATGAGATTTTAAAAGATTTTTTTTTAAAAAGGAACTCAATGGTTAAAAGTCAGCTTAATCAAAAAGCTAACATCCAAGATGTGTGTGGGTGTATGTGTGCATGTGTGCACGTTTGCCCTAAAAGTGTTTTTTTTTTTTTTTTTTTTTTTTTTTTTTTTTTTTTTAAGTAAACTTTTTTTTTTTTCTTCTTAGTTGACTGAATTCTGTTTTTTTCATTAATAGCTATTGCAACCAAGGCTACTCTGGGGTTTCTAAGTAAGAGCGTAGTTTAGACACTTAGAAATGCCTTTGTTTTTAAAGTGCACTGTAAAAGCATCATGTGGTCTAACCTTAAAATAATTATCTTGTTGGAGACCCAGGATTCAGTGTGGGCTCTGCCCAGAGCTTAGAGATCCAGTTAAACAATAAATAATCCCTATTTAAATAAAGTAGGTCTCCTTATACAATCCTATGATAGATTTCTGTAATTTTATGTTTGATTTGGCATGCATTGTCAATCTCCCTGTAGCATTGTAAAGGTAAACTGAGGCTGGAGCCGAACCGGGAACGAAGACACAAGGCAAATGGCAGTGAGAATAGCCTTTATTAGGACTTGCGGGTGAGGTTCCTCGGTCCAAAGGTGTGGGCCGAGGAAGTTGCGCTGAGGGAGGAGGGTAGGGGCTTTTTATAGCCTGAGAGGTAGGGAAGCTGGTTGTACAAACAGGGCCTGGGGGTCTTGAAACTACTAGGGCAGGAGTCAAGTAAGGGTCATGAGGAAGGGGTCTTTGGAAACTGTTAACCGAAACTGCTGTTTACCAACTTCTGGAATGCAGGTGAACTGCAGGTCATGGGGAAGTGTGGTTGCCCAGCCGGAACCTCTGACGTATGCAAGTCTGCGGCTGTATTCAAAGAGGAAGGGAAGTCTCGAACAAAGGGCCTGCTATGCCGGGTGGCACCGCCATGTCGGGTCTAGATCCCTGCCTAACAAGCACCACCAGACTTTTTCTCTCTATACCTTAGGATGTAAATTTTGCTATTTGATTTTCACCTGCATTGTTTCATTTAATATTGAAATTTATGGCTATTTAGCTGACAACTGCCTAGTGTTGTGAAACAGGTTATCAAAAATCTGAAAGTCTAAGATAGAAAAAAAAAGGTCTTTATGAATCTATAAGATGTACTTCTATCGACATGCCTACTATGTCTATGTATTTATGTGTTGAGTACACAATGTTTCACTACTGAAAATATATAAAAGAGCTCTAATTAATTGGCTTAAAGAAAAACAGAAGCACTTAAATCAATTACTTTATCACAAAAAGGAAAGACTAGTAGAATGCTTTTTCTTTTTCTTTTTTTTTTTTTTTTTTTGAGATGGAGTTTCACTCCTGTCACCCGGGCTAGAGTGCAATGGCATGATCTTGGCTCAATGCAACCTCTGTCTCTTGGGTTCAAGCAATTCTCCTGCCTCAGCCCCCCATGTAGCTGGCATTACAGGCATACACCACCACACCTAGCTAATTTTTGTATTTTAGTAGAGATTGGGTTTTGTCATGTTGGTCAGGGTGGTCTTGAACCCCTGACCTCAGGTGATCTGCCCACCTCGGCCTCCCAAAGTGCTGGGACTACAGCATGAGCCACTGTGTGTGACTGTCCAATGCTTTTTCAAGTTTACATGACTTAAGTAAAATCTTTTTTTTTTTTGAGATGGAGTCTGGCTCTGTTGCCCAGGCTGGAGTGCAGTGGCATGATACCAGCTCACTGCAACCTCTGCTTCCCGGGTTCCAGTGATTCACCTGCCTCAGCTTCTGAGTATCTGGGATTACAGGTGCGCACTACCACACCCAGTTAATTTTTCATAGTTTTAATAGAGACGGGGTTTCACCATGTTAGCTAAGCTGTTCTTGATCTCCTAACCTCATGATCTGCCCACCTAGGCCTCCCAAAGTGCTGGGATTACAGGCATGAGCCACCACACCCAGCTGTAAAATCTTTAATAAATAAGCTAGCTTTAAAATTATTGATAAAGTAATATTAGAAATGTCTTAAGAATTGCCAGCATACATTTTTGTTTGCATTTATTAATCAAGCAATTTCATACTTATCGCTGCCAAATACTGTAAGGTGTCAAAATTTGGCATAGGGGTTACAAATCTATAAACCCAGCCCAAGATTGCTTTCATAACCTTTAATACATAAGACATTGCTATTGGTTTAATGAAAATAGCCATATCTTGAATTATTTAGTAAAATTACCATAACTTCTAATATTGTGGCATTAGGCAGTCTAATCCACAGGCAGCAAGGAAATTTGTTTGGGGGAAAGGACTATTACTGTCTTTGTTTCAAAGTTAAACTATAAATTAAATTCCTTCTAAAGTTCAGGAATGAACGAGGACAGTTTGGAGGTTAGAAACAAGATGGAGTCAGTTAGGTCATGTCTTTTTCACTGTCTCAGAATTTTGCAAAGGTGAGTTTCATGACTTTAAATGATGACTATCACAGTTTTCATAAATAATGTAGGTAAATGAATAAAAGAAAATAGATAGATGTAATGGGATAAACACTTGTAGACAAACTTGTCATAATTTAGAATCTAAAGTTATACTAAACTATTCCATTATTTAGGCATTTTCCAATAAAAATATATTGTAGGAAAACATTCTTTATAAAAAAAAGTGTCCTTTTAAAAAAAGTGGACAATTTTTTTCTAATTCAAAGCTTCAAGGTTATGTATAAAATAAGGTAGAAGGAACCAGGAAATAAGAGAGATGTAAAGAAACTTATAAAAATGAAGAGGTATATTTTGGTAAGAAAGATTAAAGAAAAATAATTTTATATGAGAAAGAATCCTACATGGTAAATTTAGACCTAGAATAAAATGACTGATTGTTTAAGAAAGAGGGATATTCAGGACAAACCGGAAAGTCCAACATGTCATGAATGGTCTGGGTAAGTCACAATGAAAGAATTTATTTAAAAAATCCAAAAACTTTTGTATGATCAAGTTGTCTGTAGTTAAAGGGAAATTATAATGGTCTTTCCAGAGACTGGGTTTGATGTAAAAAAAACCAAAAACAGTTATATAGTAAAGAATTGATTAGAAAAATAAAAGTTCCTTAAGGTATTGATTTACTCTTAATAAATTAGAAGAGATTTTATTTATATCTTAACCTAAAGTTAAACCTTTATTGCATCTTGCCATTTTTGGTTTTCTCTCCCCTTTTAAAAGGAGTGAAATAATAATGCTGTATTTCAACTCATATAAGTTTTTGTTTCCTCAAGTTCTGTTTGCTGTGGCCTGATGCTGACAATATTTTCTTAAAGATCTAAAGGAAATGTTTTCTTCCAACATAGTGTTCTGTACACTGCAGAAGGTCTTTTCTTTTGCCTTTTGGTAACTGGCCTAACAGATTTTAGGTTTTATAAAAATAATTCCTATGACATTATTATTAAGTTTTGGTTTGCTTAGGAAAAAAACTGAGATTAAAAAAATTTTTTAAAGTAAGGTTATTACATCCATGTATCTTTCTGTATGTGCTTTTAAAGTACTTGTGACATTAAGTTACAAGGCTTTGACTCCTGGGTCTAAAAAGGACACCAAGTCCTGCTAAATCTTAAAACACCAACAGCAATTAAAGCCTCATCTTCAGGCTCCCTTGATTGGCATCAGAATATGCCAATCAAAATAAACTGGATTCCTGAGACACAGGGTCAGAAATTAAAGCCATTCAACTCCTCAAAGTCCAGGGACTATTGTGGAAGAGGTGGGCATGTGAGATTGTAAGGGCCAATTTTAAGAGATAAAATAAGTTCAATTTCTCTCTAAATTAAACATTAATGTCAAAGACACACTTATTCAAGACCAGCATATGGGCCCCTGTGTCAAATTAACAAGACTTAGTTGAGGCATTAACCAACTCCTTAATAAAGGTTATGAAGGTTATAAAAGGCTTATGGAAGTTAAATTTTATGATCAATGTTAAAATTTTATAGATTGTTTATAAAATTTTGAAAAACAAATTTAATTGGCTTCATGCTGTTTTTATTAGAGCTAATTGTTTAGAAAATTAAGTGTCCTCTCTCAAAGAATGAAGGTTTTCACTTTTTTTTTTTCTTTTTGAGATGGAGTCTCGCTCTGTCGCCTAGATTGGAGTGCAGTGACCGGATGGATCTCAGCTCACTGCAAGCTCCGCCTCCCGGGTTTATGCCATTCTCTTGCCTCAGCCTCCCGAGTAGCTGGGACTACAGGTGCCCACCACCTCGCCTGGCTAGTTTTTTGTATTTTTTAGTAGAGATGGGGTTTCACCATGTAGGCCAGGATGGTCTCGATCTCCTGACCTCGTGATCCGCCCATCTCGGCCTCCCAAAGTGCTGGGATTACAGGCTTGAGCCACCGTGCCTGGCCCACTTTTTTTTTTAAACCCTTGAGTTATCACTCTGGTTAAATGAATGACTTATTTTATAATAACCTATAATCCTATTTTGTGATATCAAGTGTTTTAAACCTTTGATATTTGACAGACTTTCCAAAATCAAATTATAAATTATGTCTTTTTTTGGCTGGGCATGGTGGCTCACACCCATAATTCAAGCATTTTGGGAGGCCAAGGAGGGAGGATCATTTGAGGTCAAGAGTTTGAGACCAGCCTGGCCAACATGGTGAAACTCTGTCTCTACCAAAAAATACAAAAATTAGCTGGGCATGGTGGCACATGCCTGTAATCACAACCACTGGGGAGGCTGAGGCAGGTGAATTACTTGAACCCAGGAGATGGAGGTTGCAGTGAGCTGAGATCATGCCACTGCACTCCAGCCTGGGTGACAGAGTGAGACTCTGTCTCAAAAAAAATTTATGTATTTTTTTGAACTAATTAATCCTTTAAGATATTATTAATAGGTTCCCTAAAGTCAAAAAATGAAATATTTGGTTATTTGGTATAAAAATTATAAAGGAAACACTGTCAAATAAGAAATGGTGTTTGGTTTTCTTTGGGCTATATTTGTATAAAAATGTTATTGGTATGTATTCTAAAATTATAGAAAACTTCTATAATTCTGATATGACTTAGTGTATATTATCAGTAATAAATATAATTGTTATGTCAAATTATTGTGTGCAACAGAGGTAACAAATTTCCTTGTCAATTGTGTCTTTGACTATGGCTGCCCTAAATCTTTTTGTCATCCACGCACAATTATTGTCTTTTTTGTTTCTCTTTAGAAGGTGGTTTTATAAAACTCTAACAGGTGCTCTTGAATGCAGGTTTCTGATAACTTTGGAGATTGTGACATCAGAATAGATGAAAAACTTCCAGGACTCATGGAGAGATGAAATATTCATGAATATCAAGCAGAACAGGAATTAACTGCATGGACTAAACTAACAGAAGTCTGAAGTAATCTGTCTAACTTTTTGCTTAAAATAGTGCTGATCCTTTTGTTTTTCAAAGCCAAGAAAAAGTTTAAGCTATTTACAGCTTTTAGCAATTGAGCAAGTATACTCCTATGAATAAAATTTGGAGCATATTTCTCTCTTGGTACCTGATTTCTACAGAATTTGGAAACTATTTGTGAGTATTCTTAACTTATAACAATATAGTTATTTGTGTAGATGCAATAAGAATCTGTTTTCATTTGTAACAGGACACAATTGGAGAAACTAGTTATTTTAACAAGGCTCTTTACAGGGATGGTGTGCTTTGCTTTAAGGAATCAAACTTGACTTATGGAATCAATACAAGCCCCTTGGGAAAACTGACCTCATACCTTTGTCTACACAGTCCCTGTACAGGGTTCCTGACCTATGGTGAGTAAAGAACGTCACTTTCTGACAGGTTCAGGAGCCCCAGGTTTATCTTGGAACCTCAAGAGGAAAAGAATTCACCCAACTCATAGGTATTTGATGGTACAAATCCATGACTGGGCTTGACTTTAAAAAAGTCTTCCCTGAGATTTCTTCTATGGAATAAATTTCCATCAAAGCCAATTTAAAAGCCTGTGGAAAAAAAAAAAAAAACTATTCTTTTTGCACTGTAAACAAATAATCAGGCCAGGTATAATAAAGCAAGTCAGGGTGGGTGTTCTGGCTCACACCTGTAATCCCAACACTTTGGAAGGCTGAGGTGGATGCATCATGAGTTCAGGAGTTCGAGACCAGCCTGGCCAAGATGATGAAACCCCATCTCTACTAAAAATACAAAAATTAGCCAGGCTTGGTGGCATGTGCCTGTAATCCCAGCTACTTGGGAGGCTGAGGCAGGATAATTGCTTGAACCCGAGAGGCAGACGTTGCAGTGAGCTGAGATCATACCACTGTACTCCATCCTGGCAACAAGAACAGGACTCCATCTCAGAAAATTAAATAAATAAATAAATAAATAAATAAATAAATAAATAAATAAAAATAAAGCAAATCAGTCCTACCATGATTTGTCTTTAGTAAAAATGAGAAACTGGAGAGAAAAAATTATATTTCAAGAACTATAGTATACTTGTTCTTAGATTCCAGTCTTGCCTAATGTTTTTTCAATTTTTATTATTTTCTACAGTTTGTACCAAATTCTAATTTTTCTTTTTTTTTTTTTTAATATATTTTAAGTTCTAGGGTACATGTGCACAACGTGCAGGTTTGTTACATGTGCCATGTTGGTGTGCTGCACCCATCAACTCGTTAGCACCCATCAACTCATCATTTACATCAAGTATAACTCCCAAGGCCATCCCTCCCCCGTACCCCCTCCCCATAATAGGCCCCGGTGTGTGATGTTCCCCTTCCTGTGTCCAAGTGTTCTCATTGTTCAGTTCCCACCTATGAGTGAGAACATGCGGTGTTTGGTTTTCTGTTCTTGCGATAGTTTGCTGAGAATGATGGTTTCCAGCT
>NW_012101296.1:600584-659465 GCF_000951045.1 Mandrillus leucophaeus
TTCTCAGATCTCAACCTTGGTGTTGGGAGATCCACTGCTCTCTTCAAAGCTGTCAGACAGGGTCATTTGCATCTGCAGAGGTTTCTGCTGCTTTTTGTTTAGCTGTGTGCTGTCCCCAGAGGTGGGGTCTACAGAGACAGGCAGGCATCCTTGAGCTGCCGTGGGCTCCACCCAATTCGAGCTTCCCAGAGGCTTTGTTTACCTACTTAAGCCTCAGCAATGGTGGGTGCCCCAGCCTTGCTTCTCCCTTGCACTTAGATCGCAGACTGCTGTGCTAGCAATGAGGGAGGCTCCGTGGGTGGGACCTTCCTGGCCAGGTGTGGGATATCATCTCCTAGTTTGCTGTTTGCTAAGACCCTTGGTAAAGTGCAGTATTAGGGTGGGAGTTACCCAATTTTCCAGGTGTTGTGTGTCTCAGTTCCCCTGGCTAGGAAAAGGGATTCCCTTCCCCCTTGCACTTCCCAGGTGAGGCAATGCCTCGCCCTGCTTCAGCTCTCGCTGGTTGGGCTGCACCAGCTGACCAGCACTGATTATCTGGCACTCCCCAGTGAAAGGAACCCAGTACCTCAGTTGAAAATGCAGAAATCACCCATCTTCTGTGTCACTGGTGCTGGGAGCTGGAGACTGGAGTTGTTCCTTTTCGGCTATGTTGCTCCGGTCCCTTCTCTAATTTTTCTTGACTGCAAACCTTCAAAATAATGCTTTCAGTTTCTTTTCCTTCTTTTCCCCTCCTATTTATCCTAATTTGGAGTCACTGAAAGCTAAGCTGTGCATTCATAAAACCCTGTGAACAGAAGCTAGACAACTTAAACTTCAGAAGAAAATAACAACAACCTATTTACATACATAAGCCACTTTCTACCTATCTATTGATGTTGGTACTTCAGAGTAATGTGGCCTATGTGCATTTTCCAGGATTGTTTCTTTGTTCTTGTTTTTCTCCCTTCCTCCCCCTATTTTCTCTTTATAGGATACGAGACTTCACAACCTGCTAAAAATGAGCCTTCATAAATAACTCAGGACCTACTCATCTAGGAATAAACCATCCTAGCCATGAGAGATCAGACAAAACCTCAGACCGGAGACTCATTTTCTTCTAAAATGCTTTCTCCAAATGGTTTTTTAAAAGAAAGTGTGGGAAAATGTGAAAGGAAAATAAATCTTGGGGCTCCCAAATCACTAAGCTAAAGAAAAAAGTTAAGTTGGTAACTGCTTAGGGCCAACCTGCCTCCCATTCTATTCAAAGTCACCCCTCTGCTTACTGGGATAAATGTACATCCGATTGCCTCTTTTGGAGAGGTTAATCAGAAACTCAAAAGACTGCAACCATTTGTCTCTTACCTACTTATGACCTGGAAGCCTCCTCCCTGCTTCCAGTCTTCCTGCTTTTGCTTTGAGTTGTCCTGCCTTTCCAGACAGATCCAGTGTTCATCTTGCATGTGTTGATTGATGTCCCATGTGTCCCTGGAATGTATAAAATCCAACTGTGCTCTGACCACCTTGGGCACATGTCGTCAAGACCTCCTGAGGCTGTGTCATGGGGTTGTGTTCTCAACCTTGGCAAAATAAACTTTGTAAATTAACTGAGACATGTCTCAGATTTTCAGGACTCACAGGGCCAAGCTAACTTTGGAGGATATTTAGGCTATAGTTTAAATGATAATCTTATCCTAAAATTCATTCACTTTTGTAAAGCTAATGGTAGGCCATCAGTCTGTGGGGATGAGGGGAGCCTGAGTCCTGCTAAGGTGCAGACATAAACCATTGCCAGCCATTATTCCAGAGGTTATAAGATATGCAGCTTCCCCAATTACTCCTGCAAATAACATCAATATTGTAGAACCTAACACTGGCCTTTTGAGATATCTTTTTGGGATTTTTAAAAAATTTTTATTTATTTTTATTTTTATTTTTTTGCGTGTCTGACACCCACGGCTCCACCTGGACCAGCCAACCCAGCTCATGTGGTCCCACCCAGAAGCAATTCAGCCCACAGAAGGACAGCTTTGACTCCTTACTATTTCATCTCCACCCCAATCAATCAACAGCAAGCACCTATTACCTGGTCACCCCCTCCTTCCCCGCTTTGAAAAACCCCTGACCTAAGACCTTTGGAGGAGATCATTTGAGTACAAACTCCATTTCCCATGTGGCATGACTAGCCTTATGTCTATTAAACTTTCTCTACTACAATGTTGTGGTCTGTCTTTATGTAGCATGTAGGAAGAACTCCTCGGGCAGTTAAAAAGTGGGACTTGAGGCAGTTTGCAGAAATGTTGCAGTCCAGCCTAGTACTATACCTAGCCTACACTTGGTAATTTTTTTCTCAATCAGTCTGGTTAGGAGGTTATGAATCTTTACAAGAACTAGCTCTTACCTTTATTGATTTTCTTTATCCATTTTTCAATTTTCATTGATATCTACTTTTATTTTTATTACATCCTTCATTCTACTTGGAGTTTAATTTGCTATCCTTTTTCCAGTTTCCAAGGTGAAAGTTTAGACTTTGATTTTAAACCTTTATTCTCTTTCAATACAAATGTTTAAATCTAGCATTTGCCTCCAGATACTGCTTTAGCCCCATCCCACAAATTTTGATATATTGTGTTTTTATTATCATTTATTTCAAAATATTTTAAAGTTTTCTTTGTGTTTTCTTCTTTGACCCATGGGTTATAAAGGAATGTGTTGCTTTATTTCCAGATAACCGCAACTTTTCTGGATATCCTTCTGTTATTGATTATCAGTTTAATCCTCTTTTGGACACAGAGCATGTTCTGTACAATAATAGTTATTTGAAATATATTGAGATTTGGTTTATGGCCCAGCATATGATCTGTCTTGGTGGATGTTCCAAGTTAAATTGAAAAGAATGTGTATTCTGCAGTTGCTGGGTGTAGTGTTTTAGGAATGTCAATTGGGTTAAGTTGCTTGCTCTAAATGTAGTTTATTGCCAATTTTTAAATTTGTTTAACCAATTAGTAAGAAAGGAGTGTTAAACTGTAATTGTGGATTGGTCTATAAATTTGTGCTGCCAGTTTTTGCTTCATGAATTTTACAAACTTGGTCATTAGATACAAACACAAGTAGGATTATTATGTCTCCTTAATTAATTGACAATTTTATCATGATTAAATGTCCCTGTTTATTCTGGCAATACTTTCCGGTTTGAAATTTACTTTGTCTGATATTAATATAGCTAAATCAGCTGTGTTATTAGCATTTTTTTTTAAACAGAGCCTTGCTCTGTCACCCAGGCTGGAGTGCAGTGGTGCAATTTTGGCTCACTGCAACCTCCATCTCCCAGGGTCAAGTGATTCTCTTACCTCAGCCTCCCAAGTAGCTGGAATTACAGGTGCATGCCACCACACCTGGCTAATTTTTGTATGTTTAGTACAGATGGGGTTTCAACGTCTTGGTGAATAGGCTGGTCTCGAACTCCTGGTCTCAAGAAATCCACCTGCTTTGGCCTTTCAAAGTGCTGGGATTACAGGCCTGAGCCATCATGCCCAGCCTATTAGCATTTATTATGACATGCTTTTTTTCCCACTTTACATCTAACCTGTGTCTTTATATTTAAAGCTTATTTCTTATAAATTACATGTAGTTGCATTTTACTTTTGTAACCAATCTGAAAATCTTTGCTTTTAATTAGGTTTTTAGTCTGAGTACATGTTTTATAAAAATTGATGTGGTTGGATTCAAGGCTAAATATTAGTTCCTTTAATATTTCTTATAATGTAGAATTGCTGGCAATAAGTTCTCCCAGTTTTTGTTTGTTTGAAAAAGATGTATTTTGCCTTTATTTTCAAAAGCTATTTTCCTAGGTACAAAAGTATAAGTTAACAGTATTTATTTACTTTCAGCACTTTAAAAATATTACTTTGTTATATTCTAAGCTTACATTGTTTCTCATTTACAAGTCTGTGATTATCCTTTCCACTCCTCCTTCCCCCACTGTATGTAATGTGCCTACTTTCTCCCTCTGGCAGTTTAATTTTTTTAAAAAATAACTTATTGTTGCCAGGTGCAGTGGCTCATGCCTGTAATCACAGCACTTTGGGAGGCTGAGGTGGGCAGGTCATCTGAGGTCAGGAGTTCAAGACCAGCCTGACCAACCTGGAGAAGCCCCATCTCTCCTGCAAATACAAAAATTAGCTGGGGTGGTGGCGCATGCCTGTAATCCCAGCTACTCGGGAGGCTGAGGCAGGAGAATCACTTGAACCTGGGAGGCGGAGGTTGCGGTGAGCCGAGATCATGGCATTGCACTCCAGCCTGGGCAACAAGAGTGAAACTCCATCTCAAAAAAAAAAAAAAAAATCACTTATTGTTAGTAATGGGGCTTTTGTTTGCCTTGAAGTGATTTTCTTTGTTTTTTATTCTGCTTGGGGTTCATTGAAATTCTTGAATATGTCATTTTATACTTCTCATCAAATTTGGAAAATTATTGAACATTATTTCTTCAAATATTTGTTTTTACCTCCTCTCTTCTAGGGTACCAATTACACATATTGATCTAATTAATATAGTTCCATGAGTTACTAAGATTCCAATGTTTTATCTGTTTTTGCTTTATTTTGGCAGCTTCAATTGCTATGTTTTCACATTCACTGATTTTATCATCTGCCTTTTCTATTCTACTGAACACCATCTAATAAATTTTTAATTTCAGATATTTTAATTTCTGGAAGTTCTGTTATTTTTTCCTATGTTTTAAATTTGTTGATTGTATACATGATTTATTTTGAATTCTTGAGCATATTTATAATACATATTTTAATGTCTTTGTTTGCTAATACCGTTATTATTATTATTAGTTGTGAAATGAAGTCTCTCTCTGTTACCAGGCTGGAGAGTGCAGGAGCATGATCTTGGCTCACTACAACCTCTGCATCCTGGGTTCAAGCGATTCTCCTACCTCAGCCTCCTGGGTAGCTGGGACTACAGGAGAATGCCACCATGCCTGGCTAATTTTTGAAGTTTTAGTAGAGATGGGATTTCACCATGTTGGCCAGGCTGGTCTCAAACTCCTGACCTCAGGTGATCCACCTGCCTCGGCCTCCCAAAGTACTGGGATTACAGGTGTGAGCTACTGTGCCCAGCCATATTCCATGATTTCTGTCACTTCTGGGTATGCAGCTATTGACTGATTTTTTTCCTGATTGTAGGTCACATTTTCCTGCTTCTTTATGTGTCTAGTAATTTCTGATTGAATGCCAGACATTATTAGTCCATATTGTGAAGTGTTTGGATTTTATTGCCTCCTTAGGAGATGGAATTTGAATTATTTGGAAATTAGCTTGATCCTTTATGAGCTTCTTTTAAGACTTATATGGCAGGTTGAGAGTATCATAGTTCTTTTTTATCTGCAGGAAATATGTTCCAAGACCCCCAGGGGGTGCCTGAAACCATGGACAGTACTAAATTTTATATATACTATGTATTTTTGCCTATGATAAAGTTAAAATTATAAATTAGGCATGGAAAGAGATTAACACCTGATAATAAAATTGAACAATTATAACAATATACTTTAATAAAAGTTATGTGAATGTGGTCTCTCTCTTTCCCTCAAAATATCTTATTATACTATATTCACCTTTCTTGTGATGATGTGAGATGATATAATGCCTATGTGATGAGATGAAGGAGATGAATGACTTGGCATTGTGAGGTAGCATCAGGCTACTACTGACCTTCTGATAATACATCAAACTTATGAATTGTTTATTTTTGGAATTTTGCTTAAATATTTTCAGACTATGCTCAACCACAAGTAAATAAAATTGTTGAAAGTAAAACCACCAATAAGGGGGTACTGTATCCTTTAACCTAGAGTTAGGTTAGCCCTGCTATTAAAGTGTGGCTTTTCATGTGAGCATTTATATTATTTTATTTATTTATTTATTATTGAGATAGAGTCTCACTCTGTTGCCCAACTGGAGTGCAGCGGTGTGATCTCTGCTCACTGCAACTTCCACCTCCGAGGTTCAAGCGATTCTCCTGCCTCAGCCTCCTGAGTAGCTGGGACTACAGGCATGTACCGCCTCGCCCAGCTAATTTTTTTTTCTTTTGTATTTTTAGTAGAGACGTGGTTTCACCTTTTTGGTCAGGCTGGTCTTGAACTCTTGACCTCAAATGATCTGCCCACCTCAGCCTCCCAAAGTGCTGGGATTACAGGCATGAGTCACCATGCCAAGTCCATGTAAGCATTATTAATGCCTGAGGTCTTCACTGAATCTCTCCAGTCTGCAGGTAGTAACTTGAATATCTCCAAGGTCTGTGTGAGTTTTGGGATTATTTAACTGTTAATACCTTGGCAGTTATTCTTTGTTCAGTCTGTGGAGTTTTCATTTATGCATGTCCAGATTAGCATTCTACAAAGATTGGAAAAGACCTCTCCACAGATTTCTGGCTCTTTCTCTACATTGCTTCCTCTTCTCTAGTACTTGGCTCTGAAAATTCTAGCTACTTCAATCTACAAGGTCATATTTCTGATTCCTTAGCTAAACAAGACTGCTGGGCTGTGCTTGGTTTCCTTTTCTCATGTCACAGATTAAAAATGGTCTTTGGACAGGTTTCAACTCATTTTCCCCCCATTTCTCTAGTGTCATACTTCTGTTGTTGTTTTGTACATTTTGTCCAGTTTGAAGTCTAGCTACTTTTTCATGAGCAAAAACTTAGACTACAGTATACAGATGTTCCTCTACTTATGCTGGTTCATTTTATGATTTTTCTACTTTATGGTGGGTGTATTGGGGTATTAAATGCATGTTCAACTTATGATATTTTCAGTTTATGATAGGTTTATTGGGACATATCATGGTCCTACCAATATGTGATGGAGGCCCCTGGAGGCCCCTGGATGGAGACCCCTGGAGGCCCAGCTGTAAAATTTCTCTCTTTGTACTCTTTCTCTTTATTTCTCAATTTAAGAAAATTGAAATTATATCAAGCACTCTCAGGCCACAGTGAAATAAAACCTGAAATCAACTCCAAAAGAAACCTTCAAAACCATGCAAATACATGGAAATTTAATTAAAAAAAAAAAAAAAACCAAAGTATACAGGCAACAAGTAGTACAATGAGTGGAATGGTACCTCACATCTCAATACTAACATTGAATGTAAATGGCCAAAATGCTCCACTTAAACGATGAAGAATTACAGAATGGATAAGAATTCACCAACCAACTATCTGCTGCCTTCAGGAGACTCACCTAACACATAAGGACTCACATAAACTTAAGGTGAAGGGGTGGAAAAAGACATTTCATGCAAAAAGACACCAAAAGCAGGCAGAATTCTTATATCAGATAAAACAAACTTTAATGCAACAGCAGTTAAAAAGACATGATAGTACCCTGGTAAGTGTACAACTCCCAGAGGTAGGATTGTATGTGATCAAAATTTTATTTTATTTACTTGTTCAGTGATTAGGGAATTCTGGGGACTGATTTCATATAAACTTAACTTTCAAGGGTCTGGTTTTACAGATTGGATGCTCATGTTCTGTAACTAGTAAGTTTCCCTCTAAACAAATCTACCTGAGAAGCTAAATTATAACCAAAGATAGTTTGCTCATTAGCAGGAATCTAACCATAGATGGAGCACTTCATTTTTGGCAGTTTACACATTAGATTGATCATTTAATTAAAGAAATCACAAAGGACATAACTTGACCTAGGTAACACAGCTAAGCAGGTAGAAAATTTGAGATTTTAACCAAAGTTTGTCTAATGTCCCAAGGTGGTACTCTTGACTAGGCAAATTGCTTTTCACAGTAGGGGATCTAATGAATACTCCCTTGCCCAGTGTCTAGCATATAATATCCTTTTTTTAAAAAAAAAAAAAAAAAAAAACTAAAAACAATAACATTTTCTTAATCCTGTACATTCTATTTAAAGTTGACCCTTGAACAACTTGGGCTTGAACTGCAGGGGCCCACTTATATGTGGATTTTTTTCAACCAAACCAATCACCACGTATACCCAGGGATAACTACTGTGGATTCAAGGTCTCTAAATGAGGAAGAGTTAATAGGTACTAAATAAATGTACACTGAATGAATGAATATATTGACTCACATTAGCTATTTTGAGGAGGCAATTTGATGAATTATCTCATAAAATAACACATTTGTATATATATATACTAAATTATGATATTATACTAAATACAATATAATTGAGTCCTGGACCCCCAGACTCTGCCAATATAATCTGTATGAGAACCTTTGCACTCAAAGGGCTGTGGAAGGCAGTGTTGTTTATTTCATTATTATTATTTTTTTCCTCAACCCATTTAAGGTGGAGTTTATCTTACTATTAACGTTGCTACTCTGAGAGCTGTATAGCCTCCATTTCCTCTTGTTTGGAATCCTAAGTACAAAAAAATACAGAAGTGTTTCATTCATTCATTCCAATGAATATTACTGAGGCACTGACGTGTACAATGCCTTGTTTTCCTTTTTCTTTCTTTCTTTTTTTTTTTTTTTTTGAGAGAAAAAAGCCTACAATGCCTTATTTTTCAAATAGAACTCCTAATTCCCCTCTACCCCAAGCTTGCTTTTCTTTGTGTCCTTCCTGTATCATCAAATTGCAACCTCTTTTTTGGTAGCTTTAATTCAGAAAGTCCACAGTCATCCTTGACTTCACTCTTTCACACATACCCCACAGACAATCAATTACCAAATCTCTGTCCTTAAAATATATCTGGAATCTGACCTGTTGTCACTACTTCCACTTGTACCAACCTGGTCTGAACCATGCTCACCTCTCACTGAATGAATTACTACAGTTGCCTTGCCTCCTGACTGTTCTCTACCTGATCTATCTTCTAAGACCTTAACTCTTTAAATCCCTCTTCCCCTTGCTTCCTCTAACTTAGCCACAGTGGCTTCCCTGCTTTTCATTAAACACTCCACCACAGTCCTGTCTTTGCACATGTTGTTTTCTTGCTGGGCAAACTCTTCCCCTAGAAGTGGGCATGGCTACCTCTGTCTCTATATTCAAGTCTCTGCTAAATGAGGCCTTTCCTGAAAACCCCATCTAAGATAGTCCTGCCCCACCCCATATCATTTTCTATTTCTTTCCCTTGTTTTCTTCTTTATCATATCAACTTTGAGTGCTTATATGTTTATTACTTTATTTATTGTCTTTCCCACCTTATTAGAGTGTATGCTCCACAAGGGCAGAAATTAGTTTTGTTACCTATTGACTCTGCAATGCTTAGAAGAGAGCCTGTCACTTAATATTTACATATTTGTTGAATAAATGACTATGCATGGTATAAAACTGCATGCTAGAGATACAGTAATGGACAAGTAATGGGCAACATAGACACGGTTCCTGATCTTATGACATTTACAGTTCCTACAGGGGAAATAGATATTAAACAATTAATTACATGACATTTAATGATTATGGTTATAAACATGAAGGAGACATCATTGAGCACTCCGGCTGAAGATCTTGGTGTGTAGGAAGACAGACTATCAAATATTTGATAACTTAGGATCAAGAGCCAGAATCCCTCAAATCATATAATTTTTGAAATAAAAATACAGAGAATCAGTGTCATGCAAATGAGCATCTATAGTTAGAGGTAGTTTAAATAGGATTATAAAGATTTAGAGGGAGCTGACAAAGCAAGACAGGGAACAAGATTAAAAGTAGCCTATTAAATAGATAATCCAATGCAGCTATGTTCCTTTTATCAGTCAAGGTTACTGCAGGTACCAGGAAAAGAAATCCAGTGATAGGTAGACAGGGTCAAGCTAATCATGCTTTGGAGGGGAAAACACAACACAACACAACTCAACACAACACAATACTCTTACCCTTTTAAACTTGGAAAAGTCAGAAAAATATTGTAGTATGTAAGTTTTATATATGCACATGAAATTCCTACTTACTTTCAATTTCAGCAAAAAGATAATCTTCCTAAAGCCTTCCAGTTCAGTTCCTTTCCTCCCCCAATTTTTGGGCTCCTTGTATGTAATCGCTCAGCCTTTTATCACACTGTTTTGTAATCATCTCTCTCTCTCTCTCTTTTTTTTTTTTTTTGTTTGCCTGTATCCTGCCTCCGTGGAGTCTCTGAGGAAGGAACTTTTGTTTGTGCCTCGCAGAAGAGTGCCCAGCACACCGTAGATACTCAAGAATTATATGTGAAATGAAGGTACAAACATTTGAGCAAATTTTACGCCTTTATGAAGGATTGTTATTTTGCATTATTAAACACTCTACACACATGAAAACAGATTTTCATTAAAAATGAAAATACTGAATGAAAATTGAAAATAAATTGAAATTACTTCACCTGGTTATATTTTGCTAGAATTATATAATACATTACTTAGAAACAACGTATAAAAATAGCTTTGTGTGTCTTTTTTTTTTTTTTTTTTTTTTAAACAGAGTCTCACTCTGTCACCCAGGCTGGCAGTGGTGCAGTCTCGGCTTACTGCAATTCCGCCTCCTGGGTTTAAGCCATTCTCCTGCCTCAGCCTCCCAAATAGCTGGGATTATGGGCATGCACCATCATGCCTGGTTCATTTTTGTATTTTAGTAGAGATGGGGTTTCACCATAGTGACCAGGCTGGTCTCGAACTCCTGACCTCAAGTGATCCACCCACCTCTGCCTCCGAAAGTGATTACAAGCGTGAGTGAATGCACCTGGCACAAGTTAGTTATTTAACAGTCACAGATATCTGCTTACGAAAACTCCCGTTGCAGCATTTTGGGTACAGTTAAGCCCTCAGCAATATGCTGCAAAGCTCCAGTTTAGGTGCTCCACACTTTATAAGGAAGGAAAAGGGAGAGAAAGCACAATTATGAAGTGTCCTCTTTATATACTGACAGTGTGTGAAATGCTAAATCCATTTAAGTCTCATAAAACCCTAATGAGGTAGATGTTATTATTTTCATTTTACGAATAAGGAAATTGAACCTTAAAAAAGCTAAGTAATTTTTTCAAGACCACACAACTAATACACATGATCCCAGGAATCTGTAATATTCAGTTCATTCTTAAATATGGTTTTTTTTTGGGGGGGGTGGGGAAGAGAGATCAAGGAAGTGTGAGAGCTAGTAAAGAAGGCAATAATTTGCTTTATTTTTGAGATAAAGCAAATCAGTTATTTGGAATATGGAGAGAGAGAGATTCATTGTGGAAGAGCTGTTTTATAATAACAAGTTCTATAAGTTTCATGATATTGACCGAGATTTAAGTTGGCTGGAGGAAGAAAGGTTCACTAGAATCATTGCCCTGTTTTATTTAATTCATTAAAATCATTTAAGAAAGTTTCAAGTAACAGGAAAACCATGAAGAAAATGAATATTCATGGCTACCTATGGGAGTGAATTCTGGATCTTGTCATTTTGATTTCTTTATAGATATGTTCATTATAATTACATCATCTGTGTATGAGGTAAGTAGGACTGCAAGAAGATTGCTCTAATTAACCCTGGTATATTTTCTAACCAGAAAATATATCTTCCACTTCTAAAAAGAAACCATGTAAATTTATGACAATGCAATTATTGTAAAATGAAGTTTAACTTTGATATTTGTCTTTTTAAAATTATGATAGCCTTTTCTCAAGTATTTACAATGCTTTAGGAACAGTAATAATGCTTCATATTACTCTGTTTCATTTTAATCCTCACAACAAACCTACTAGATATTATTATGCTCATTCCATGAAAACTGCAACTGAGGCCCAGCAGTTCATTATCATGCTCCAAATCGCAGAGCTAGTGAACAGTGGAGCTGAGATTCAAACTCAGTTCTGGGACTACAAAACCCATATATTTAAGGCCAGGGAGATATCACAGAAAACTCCCCCAAAGTGGATAACAACAGTTGGCATTAGAGAGGCTGAAGTAAAGTGAACACTGAATGTAAGAGCAAAAAGGTCTTCCACATTCAACAACAGGCAGTCATTTTCTGAAGACCTTAACTCCCCAAGAAGCAATATCAAGTTGAAAATATGAAGGAGATCCACAGAGGTCTGGTCTGAGTACTTTCATGAATGCTAGATCCAAATTGGGTGATTAAAAAACATTTCTTAGATGTGAGGGACAATTATATGTATTTTATATATATATATATGTGTGTGTGTGTATGTATGTATTTTGTTTGTTTGTTTGTTTGAGACGGAGTCTCAATGCCTTGCCCAGGCTGGAGTGCTGCAGTAGCACTATCTTGGCTCACCGCAACCTCTGCCTCCTGGGTTCAAGCTATTCTCCTGCCTCAGCCTCCCGAGTAGCTGGGATTACAGGCATGTGCCACCATGCCTACCTAGTTTTTGTATTTTTAGTAGAGATGGGGTTTCACCATGTTGGCCAGGCTGGTCTCAAACTCCTGACTTTACGTGATCCACCCCGCCTCCACCTCCCAAAGTGCTGGGATTACAGGCATGAGTCACCGCACTGGGCCTCAAGGGACAAGAATATTATAAAAAATAATAGTGGGCATTATCAAATTTTTCATTTGTATGCAGGTAAAGTGCTAAGAGTTTACAGGTGCATTAAATGCAAAGATGAGGAAATTGAATAACAGTTGGTGAAAAATGTTTTTCTATACAAGAATTATTTGCTATCGCTGTTAGAGGCAATTTGCTGAAATAGGCGACTTGACTAATTTTCCATGTTTTTACCTTCCAGATGCCAAAAGTACTGTGGTGCTCTGAAGTCAGACAGGCCTAGACATAGAGGTATCAGATAAAAAACAGAATACCCACTTAAATTTGAATTTCAGATTTAAAAAAAAAACAATTTTTAAAATGAGTTTGTCTCATGCAATATTTGATATATACTTATACTGTACTTTTAGTTGCCAAATCTAGTAACCCTGTCTGGGTGTGAATCACAGCTAACTCTGATACGGTAGTAGCCATTGTGACACTGGGTAAATGACCTCATCTCCCAGCCTTCATTTTCTTCTTCAAAAGATGAAGTAGATACCTTTTCTACTTCACAGGATTGTTTTAGGATTTGAAAAAAGTTAAGCTTGTTCTCTTGATAATTTCTTTGTGTGTCTGTTGATTACTTCATGCGTTTCCAAATATTTACCATTAATTTCATAGAGATAGATTTAAGGCACTCCCATGGTATTCAAGGCAAGGGGCTTATTCTTTTTCTTTTTGTTTTTTGTTGTTGTTGTTGTTTTTGAGAAAATGTCTCACTCTGTTGCCCAGGCTGGAATGCAGTGGTGTGATCTAGGCTCACTGCAACCTCCGCCTCCTGGGTTCAAGTGATTCTCCTGCCTCAGTCTCCTGAGTAGCTGGGATTACAGGCACCGCACCACCACACCCGGCTAGTTTTTGTATTTTTAGCAGAGACGGGGTTTCATCATGTTGGTCAGGCTGGTCTCAAACTCCTGACCTTGTGATTTGCCCGCCTCAGCCTCCCAAAGTCCTGGGATTACAGGCATGAGCCACCACACCCCGCCAAGGGGCTTATTTTCTTAAGCAGATTATGTAGTTTAGAGAGGAGCATAATATAAAAGGACGGACACAATAAAATTTTAGCATAAAGCTAAATTGTGGCACAAGAGGCCACGTGTGTTAATTTGGGAACTTTTATAACAGAGATGGATTTATCAAAAACATGTATACTAGCTGCCTAAAGGTATGTGTTTAAGTACAAGATTGCAAAAAATTAGATAGAAATGATATATTTGGTAAATTTTGATTTACCAAATTTACAACTAATTTCATAGAGATAGGTTTAAGATACTGCCATGTGAGTTGAAAGAAAGCAGTAAAATACAAATGCTAGTGATTTATTTAACTTTATAAAGTCAAACAGAGGTAAACATAAATTTTCTGAAAGTTATATTAACAATATGAATTTAGAGTCATAAAAATGTTAATACACTTTAATCCAGTCATCTACTTTCTAAGTAAACACTAATTAGTCACAGAGGTACATAATGAAGAATAAGAATATGTATTTTGAGGCTGGGCTCAGTGGCTCACACCTGTAATCCTAGCACTTTGGGAGGCCCAGGTAGACGGATCACTTCAGGCCAGGAGTTTAAGACCAGTCTGGCCAACCTGGAGAAACCCCATCTCTACTAAAAATACAAAAATTTCTGGGCTTGGTAGCCCACATCTGTAACCTTAGCTACTTGGGAGGCTGAGGCAGGAGAATTGCTTGCACCTGGGAGGTGGAGGCTGCAGAGAGCCGAGATGGCATCACTGCACTCCAGTCTGGGCGAAAGAGTGAGACTCCATCTCAAAAAAAAAAAAAAAGAATATTCATTTTGAAATGTTTTAGACCAGAGGAAAAAATATCCAATAATAGGAAAATGAATCAATAAATTATGGTATAATGAAATACAATAGAAGATTATGTAATCTTAAAAAGAATGCATTAGATACTTAGCAATATAAAAATTATCATAATATAATATTACATAAAATCAGAATAATTTTAATTTTAAAAATATAATGGTAGGTATAAGAAAAATGTTAATATTGGTTATCCCAAAATAGTAAGACTATGTTTCCATTTTCTTTTCTTTCTTTCTTTCTGTAATATCTTTTTATGAAGCATGTTTTATATTAGAAACAAGAATTTATTTTTACAATTCTGGAATCAGAAGTCAATTTTCCTAAGGTACACAGTACTCCTCTAATTTTCTCTGCTAGGCATCTTGAGGTGCCTCCTCTTTTGAGAGCCTCTTACACCCACTGGAGCTGAAACCATTCAACTGAGGAAGTAAGTGTTACTCGGTTGTTCATTGTTCAGCCGGAAAAACATTGCAAATACTGGAGAATGCATGATGTATTTTTGGAGCTAATAGATGGAAATAAAGGCAGTTTTGCTAAATGGAGACAGTATTTATTTCATGTCATTCTGATTTTCAGCCATAAGCAAAAGTTTTGTGAGTATGTAGCCTGTCATATATTGCATAAAACAGTTCTTAGGGAAATTTACTTTTAGGTTATTAGCGTAACATTGAGACACCAACTGAAATATTGTGATGATTTTTGTGCATCAAAAGTATGAATTATACTTTCAGGCAAGCTCAGCTTTATCCTATTTTATTTCTTGACCAGATATGTGTCAAATATGCAATTACTCCATAAAATACACAATTAAAAGATCAATGAATAATGAAGCGCATCCTATTAATATTTTAAATAACTTTTAATATCGTGGCACTATATTTGAAAATGTAATTATACTTTATAGAAAACCTAGACACTATTTTCAAGATTATAACCCTGGGTGAAGTTGGAAGTATAATTTTAATAAAATTCATCAGGCAATATTACCTTTGGTTTACTTCCAAAGTTGTTGAGAGGTATAGACTTGAGAACCCCTCTTTTATTCCTAACTCTCATACATATTAATAGGCTCAGACTCAAGCAAAGGATAATGATGTTGCTGTTATTTTCATCCACGTGTAAATCCGCAAATCCAATGCTGAGTCATGAAAATCCTACTTTGACAACGGGACAGAACTGTTTATTACCCTGGGAATGATTTTGAAAACTAGCCATTTGTGTATCTTTAAGGAAAGGGAAAAATCAGCATGCTTATTATTTTTTAAAAATTGGGGCCTGGATTTTGATGATGTCAAGATTTACAGTATATCCCTGTTTGTTTTGGATACACCAGTGACTTCCACTTCTAGAAGACAAAGTTATATTACTTAAACAACCAAAGGTAAGAACCCAGTGATAATGGTAGTTATATTTTTCACAAATGCTTATACTTCTGTTTTGACTCATTGAAGTATCAGCTTTTGCTTTGCTTCTCATGTTATGTGCTCTCTAGATACAGATGATGGTTGTATTTTTGTTAACTTCTCTGTCTTTTGAACAGGTAAGTGAATACTCCACCTGGCAATATGATTCTGCTAATCTGAATATCACAACATAGTAAACGCTACCTGCTTTTCACAAATTTTAGTTTAATTTTTAGAAGTCAAAAACAATACCTTTGGCAGGTATGTTTTTCCCCAAAGGAAGTGTCATATACTGATTTTTCTTTCTAAAATATTTGGAGATAGGACACTATCAAACTCATGTAAATCTTAAAGAATTCACTCCTAAAAAAGAGCTCCCACTCACTGGGAACTTAAGTATCAGATACTTTATCAACATTATTATAACAACCTGCAAATCCCCTTTCAGAGACGAATAAGTGGTCTAAAGAGATGAATAAGTGGTCTGAAAAGATTAAGTGCCTCATCCAAGGACACAGTACTATTCTATGAAGGAGCTGGAATTTAAATCACCTTGCCTTCTTTTAAATAACTCTCTATGATAAACATGTATGTTTTAATCAGAAAAAACATTATTGGCTGGGCCTTGTAGCTCACACCTGTAATGCCAGCACTCTGGGAGGCTGGAGTAGGTGGATCCTTGAGCCCGAGAGTTCGAGACCAGCCTGGGCAACATGGCAAAACCCTGTCTCTACACAAAGTGCAAAAATTAGCCCAGGTGTGATGGCATGTGTCTGTAGTCCCAGCTACTCAGGAGGCTGAGGTGGGAGGATCACTTGAGCCCAGGATGTCAAGTTTGCAGTGAGCTGAGATCACACCACTGCACACCAGTCTGGGTGAAAGAGAGAGACGCTATATCAGAAAAAAAAAAAAAAGGAAAAGAAAAAGAAAAAACTGTTATCAATTATCAATTACTGTCATGTTTTTCTTTAATTAAAAATGAGTACTGCATTCATCATGTAATAAGATTACATGTTTTAAAATATCAGTGATTTCATTCTATATTGGAAAGTCGAACACTCTTAAACCAAGATTTTAAAATGTTTCTATCAATAAAGATATATCTTATAATGGGCTTTTTACATTTTGACTTATTGTTTATATATAGTTTAATCAATTTGTTCAATTACACTCATTTTTTCACTTGGCTAACACCCATAAACACCAATCACTCATTTCATGGTCATTTTCCTGCTCAGCAAATAAAAGAGGGTGGAGAGTGAAGTATCAGGGTGTCAATGAAATTAAAAGGCCTATTATTTACCTGCTGCACCTTATGTCCCATAGAGAATACACCCTCTTTTCTCCACTCTGGGAATATTTATAAACATTGTTAACAAAAATAATCTCAGTAAAGCAAAAAACTATACAGGCCACAGTCAAAGTTAGAAATTAATGAGAAAAGTATAAATTACAGAACCTAGGCCTTAGATAAAATTTTTTTTTAAAAAAGGAAAAGAAACCTCTTTAATTGAAGATATCAACAAAACAGCCATTGAAGATCACTCTCTTTTACATGGAGGTAATTTTTTAAGTTATAAAGTTAATGTGTTGAAAACTAAAAAGTTTGGGTAACATAAATTATTTTCTACAAAAACAAATGTCAAATTTAAGTTAAGAATCAAGAATTAAGTTGACTAAAAATCGTGAGCAAAATTGAAAAAAGTGTCCAAGAACTACGTCCACAAAAGCTACTGTACCCTAAATATTTTTTACTTATTAATTTATTGAACAAATATTTATTTAGTTCCTACTCTAATGCTAGGCATTTTCCTAGGCAGAAACTTTCCTTTGTTTTCCACTATATCCTCATCAATAGATCAAAGGAGTAAATCCATAGGATGCTACAGCCGTTTACCTCAGGTGATAGTATGTGACATTTGGGCTGCCATATTTTATAAATTTTGGGTATAGCATTAAGCAGACTTTCCACAGCTGGTCCTTTCTTACATCTCCTTAAAGTAGAAATATAATGTACTTTCCCATGAGCAGACAACCATTGTGCCAAGGGTTTTTTTTTTGTTTTTTGTTTTTTGTTTTGAGATGGAGTCTTTGTTGCCTAAGCTGAAGTGCAGTGGTGCAATCTTGGCTCACTGCAACCCCTGCCTCTTGGGCTCAAGTGATCCTCCTGCCTCAGCTTCCTGAGTATCTGGGATTACAAGCATGAGCCACTGCACTTAGCGAATTTTTGTATTTTTTGTGGAGATGCGGTTTTGCCATGTTGCCCAGGCTGGTCTCGAACTCCTGAGCTTAAGCAATCCTCCATGTCTGCCTCCCAAAGTGCTGGGATTACAGGTGTGAGCCACCATGCCAGGCCTGTGCCAAGATTTTGAACAATGCTAATATAGCTACTTAATAGTCTGGGACAAGTGCTTACCGTTACAGGTAATGGTTCTCAAATGTTACCTTTCCAATGTACAAATCAACTTGAGCTTTAACAATTTTTATAGCTTTAGTTGATAAAAAGGTAATTGGTTAAATTCAATGAAATATTCTTGATAAAATAGGAAATTTGTTATAAAGAAACTTCCTTGACAAAATAAGAAAAGATTATCTGAAATTAATGGGAAAAATAGGAGAAATTCTAGAGACTGAACCAAGAAGACAAGGAGTGCCTGAGAGAATATCTATTATTTAATATTGTTCTATAAATTCTACCCAACACAATAAAACAAGAAAAAAGAAGAAGATATATACTTTGAAGAGAGAAAATTATCATTACCCGTGGATAATATGAGTGCTTATCCAGAAAACCCACATGGATCAATTTGAATACTATATTAAAACTGATAAGATAGGAAGATGATAGGCTACAAAATAAATATATAAGTAATTTTCCTCTAGACCAGTAATAATTATTAATAGTTAGACAGTATAATAAAACAGATTTTATTTAGAAATAAAAAATTTAAATACATAGAGTACATTTATTAAGAAATGTACCTAGCTTAATTAATAAAAATTACAAAGACATACAAGGTAAATTTTAAGAAGTAAATTAGTAAATGAGAAGACATCCCTTGTCATGTGATAAAAAAAATTTAATACGTTAACAATTGATTCTCCCAAAATTAATCCAAAAATTAACAAAATCTCTTTAAAGTACATTGTGAGAGTTTTTTTTTAGGGGACTTGATAAAATTATTCTAAAGGAAACTGGCAATAATAAATGTATACACTGTACTGTCATAGGAATCATTAAAGAGGATAAAAATCACTTAGGGCTGGGCGCGGTGGCTCACACCCCTAATCCCAGCACTTTGGGAGGCCAAGGTGGGTGGATCACCTGAGGTCGGGAGTTTGAGACCAGCCTGACCAACATGGAGAAACCCCATCTCTACTAAAAATACAAAATTAGCCTGGTGTGGTGACGTATGCCTGTAATCCCAGCTACCTGGAAGGCTGAGGCAGGAGAATTGCTTGAACCCAGGAGGCAGAGGTTGCAGTGAGCTGAGATCGTGCCACGGCACTCCAGCCTGGGCAACAAGAGTGAAACTCTGTCTCATGGAAAAAAAAAAAATCACTTAAATGCAATCATTAAAGTGATAAGTGTAGATGTATACTTTTTTTTATTAGACTTGCAACTAGTGTTTTGTGCAATAACATACAATAATTTCAAAAATTTTGTTGCTTTTTATGAACCTGTATAAGGCACTGTATAATGTTCTGGAGACATTAAATGAACTGTAATAAAAATTAGAGCTCACTGTGACCTTCCTCAAGTCTGGGGGAGAGACACTGACATAAATGGATCATGATAAAATAATGAATCAGTGCACTGATGATAAGCTCTCTGTATTATGTGAGTGTTGAGGGGAAACCATGAGCACTCAGACATCCTAATTCCAGCAGTATTAGTCTTCTAGGGCTGCCATATCAGAATACTGCAGGCTGGTGGTCAACAAAAATTTCTTTCTCACGCTTCTGGAGGCTGAAGTCCAAGATCAAGGTGCCAGCAGTTTTGGTTTCTTCTGAGGCCTCTCTCATTAGCTTGCAGATAGTCATCTTTTCGCTCTGTCCTCCCATAGTCATTCCTTTGTGCATATAATCCCTCCTGTCTCTTTACATGTCCACATTTCCTCTTCTTATAAGGACACCAGTCAGATTGGATCGGGTCCACCCTAATGGTCTCACTTTGACTTAGTTATCTCTTTAAAGGCCCTGTCTCCAAAAACCATCATATTCTGGGGTTAGAGCTTCAATATATGGATTTTGGGGGGACACAATTCAGCCTGTAACACCAGCCATTAGAAATATTTACTCTTTTCTTCATTCTTTACCTTTTACACATACTGTTCCCTCTGTCCAGAAAGCTGATTTCATCTAATGTCTGGCAAACTCCTGTTCATCCTTCAAGATCCAATTACATGTCCCCTACTTTGGGGAGCTCTGTGATTCTCCCACCTCTAACAGAGTTGGCCTATGCACACATGATATTGTCACATCGGATTTTTATCACTTGCAGGTTTCTTTTACTAATTTCTCTAGGGCTGGAAGCCTGTCTTAATCAACTTTCTATTTTCTTTTCTTTCTCATTTCCATACCTCAGCAACCTACATGATGCTGCTGTCATAGGGGGCGCTCAACAAATGTTGAGAAGCAAAAATATTAATGAAATACAGATTGGATTACATGTTATCTGTAAATTGTTTGCAAGTGAAAATATCAAAACTTTAAATGTACCCTTTTCAGAGATAAGGTATAAACTTGGGAGAGAAGTAGAAACAAAAGGTTATACAAAATGCTGAATGCTTACAGTGACTGACAAAATCTCCACGGAATTACAGTCAAGGGAACCTCCCTTGCTGGGTTCTAAGTATCTGCCTTTTTATATGATTACTTACCTTTATTGTTATTATTGAGAAATTTGCATTTACCTTCTCTCAGGGGATATAAAGAGAAACGAAGTAAGTTTCTTGACCTTAAGAAGCTTACAGAACACTGGGAAAGTGAGACATTCACCTGTACCCATAATAGATATATGTGTAAGAAAGTAAATTCTTAGGGAGAAAGGAGTGATTTAAGATATAGGAAATGCATGCAATGGATGGTGCCATCACAACTGATTTCACGGGCTTTTTAAAAAGACTTTCCAAAACACCTGTCATCAGCATGAATTTCTAGAGAAATTTCATTGTGATACAGATATTGGGTTGAGGAACCCTAACATAAAAGGCAGGGACTACTTCAGTTCATCAATATTTAATAATTTTCATAATCAAATATTCAGAATTCTGAATACTTTCTGATTAAATGAAGGTAGAGAAGTGGGAAGGATAACACACTAAGGTCTCCAACCATTGTGCAAAGTCTTTGTTCTTACTCTTGATCGTATAACATATCGGTTTTAAAGTAAACTTTCTTTGATAATGAAGAATCTTGTGATGCCCCAGGATCATAATTAATATATATGATTTTATAGTTCTAATAACTTTATTTAACAAATATTCGTTGACAAATATTCCCAGTTCTAGACACTGGGATTATAACAGGGCACAAAAACAGAATTCTCACTCTTATTATGCTTACATGTTCTGGTGTTTAAAACACTCTTACATCACTTTGTGTTCTTATAAAATATTTTGCTTAAAGAAAGGAGTATTGGAAAATATTTTGGGTTACTTGTTGGTTTTAGTTAATTGACTTTTGATTAATTGAGCTTTTTATTGTATAGTAGATACTACTTTAACATTTTCTGTGAATTGTGAAGATGATGATAATGATTATGATGACAATGATCTCTTTGGTAAAATTGTTTCTTCCTGAGCAAGTATTGGATTTTCTTTATACATTGATAACAGTTTGACCTACCAAGTGTGGCAGGTCCCTGTGTTTGCCGGGGAAACATAGCAACAGTGTTTTGTCAGCTCTGTTTTACTTTTTCATGAGAATTACAGCTGGCTTATGAGCCTATAAGGATAATTATTATTTTCTTCGATGGTTGCTTTGACAACATTAAAGTCTCGAAGTGGTATTTCAGGGGAAGAGATTAAAGAAAGATTAATCATTTTAAGTTTCTTTGTCTCTTTAAACAAGTTGATGGTTCTCTCTTTGTGAACTTAGAGATCACATAAGAATATTGTCAACTAGTATTTGTATAACTTTTCACAGCCTTCAATATTGCCTTATACATATTTTTCATTACCTCCTCATCGAGACTTATTACAATAGGCAGGGCAGGTATTATTATCTCCACTTTACAGAAGAGAGGACCCTGCAATTTTTGTCAGGGTTTCACAGGTAATTTGCTACAGAGCTAGGGCTAGAAACTAAGTCCTTGTGGAAGAAGTGATTGCTATTTTCAGGCACTGGCTGTTTCTCTTTGGCAGAGCAGGCACAGCCCATTCTAGAAGTTACACAACTTCCTGAGCATTGTTAAATGTTAAAAAAACAAACTTAGCCCTGTAATGAAATACTGAGATGGACAGAGTGAGATGAAAAACATTATTATGGAAAATGTTTATTTTAAATTTATTTTTACCATGCTATATAACAGATCTCTAGACCTTATTCCTTCTAACTGAAACATTGTATCCTTTGACCAACATGTACCCTGCCCGATAATGGAAAACATTATTTTAAAGCAAAGGTGCTGACACAAATGATTTTTGATATTAAACAGACTCCTATTTTAAAAATATGACTTTTTTCATTTAGAAGTATATTAGGAGGAAATATAGATAAACACAAAGAAGAAAACAAAAATACCGATGATCCCATCACTAAAAACTTGATGTTTAACATTAAAGTGCTTATTATTTCTATGTACATATATACACTTTTAAAATAAAATGGTATGATACTATAAATATTACTTCACAATTTGCTTTTTCTTCTTTAAATTTTATTTTTAAAGTTCTATTTATCTATCTATCTATCTATCTATCTATCTATCTATCTATCTATCTATCTATCTATCTTTCTACCTGTCTAGAGACCAGGTTATGAGACTGGCTAATTTTTGTGTTTTTTGTAGAGATGAGGTTTCGCCGTGCTGCCCAGGCTGATCTCAAATTCTTGGGCTCAATAGAGCTGCCCGCCTCAACCACCCAAAGTGCTGGGATTACAGGTGTGAGCCACCACGCCCGGCCACAATTTGCTTTTTCTACTTAGCAATATATCATGAACATTTCTTCAAGTTGTTCGGAAGAATATGAGAAAAAATATTGAAATATATAATTTTATTCTAAAATTAATGTGTTCATTCTGTAAAATTGATATAAAACAGAAGTATATAATCCTACTGTCCAGAGGTAGCTATATAGTTTAGTGCCTACTTTTCTGCACTTTTTTTTTTAAAAAAAAAAACAAATCCTGAAGTTAACTGGTTGGTGGATTAGAATACCTTCTTTAGAAAAAGTTTGAGCTAATGAAGAAAAGAGCATCATTTATTTTACAAAGGTATATATTTTGCTTTAAATTTCAATATAGCAAATAATATGTAAATAACAAATACATCATTTGTAATAATCTTTAGGGGCATTCACACAGAATACTACTCTGGAAACCACCAGCATACAGGAGCCTTCTGTATGTTGAATAATCTTTGGCCATCTTCAAGTAATACCTCAGTGGTGTGTGAGTGCTCTAAGCTGCATACTATTTAACTATCCTTGTTTAAAGATGGTGCTTTAGGCCAGGCGCAGTGGTTCACGCCTGTAATCCCAGCACTTTGGGAGGCTGAGGTGGGTGGATCACCTGAGGTCAAGAGTTCAAACCAGCCTGGCCAACATGGTGAACCACCCCACACCCCATCTCTATAAAAATATAAAAATTAGCCGGCTGTGATGGTAGGTGCCTGTAATCTGGAATCCCAGCTACTCGGGAGGCTGAGGCAGGAGAATCACTTGAACCAGGGAGGTGGAGGTTGCAGTGAGCTGAGATCATGCTACTGCACTCCAGCGTGGGTGACAGACGAAGACTCCCTCTCAAAAAAAAAAAAAAAAAAAAAAAAAAGATGGTGCTTTAAAGTCTGTGTACCATATCAGCCTTTCAGACTGGATTTCTCAATTCAGTTTGTAATTTTATCCAGAAGTAGTTTACTGCTTGGGTGATGTAATACAACCTATATGTCAGCCATAAACTGGTAAACAAATATTTGTTGTGAAATGACTTACGGGATTTACAGGTTATTAAAGTACACAAATGACTTTAGTAGATGGCAGGATTTTATGCTTCAGAAAGGTAAAATTAAATTGCAGTTAATAGTCAGAGGACCATAGTCAGAGGTACATAGTTACTTGTGGGACAATAATAATGCTTGACACCTAGTAGGTATTTCTTAAATATGTGTTAAATATTGAATGAATTAAAGAACCCAACTCAAAAAAGCAGACCAAGAATATAAACATGTAATTCACAGAGAATAAATCCAGATGATTAATAAACACATGAGAGTTTGTCTAACTTCACTAGTAAATATGAATCAAAAACCATAGGGTAAAAAATGCTCACCCATCAGACTGAGGAAAACTTTAAAATCTGACAACATTAAATGTTGGTCAGGGTATGGGAAAAAATGATATACTTCCATAGGTCTAGTAGAATTCAAAATGATACAGTAACTTTGGGCAGCAATCTGGCTGGCTCTGGTGAATTGAAACTAGGACTAGCAGTTCCACGTCTGGAAACATACATGAGAACCACTCTTGCACATGTGACTAAGGAGACTTAGTCTCCTAAATCTAGGGATTTTTATTGCAGCATTGTTAGTAAGAGCAAAGAAATGGAAACAACCAATCCTTCATTAGTAGAAAAGAAATAAAAATAGAAAAGGGGAACAAAATATTATGTATTTATACACTAGAATATTAATGAACAATATTGTAAAATGAAATAGCTCTATGTATATTAGCATAGATAATTTCCAAAATGGTTTCAGGTGAAAAAAGCACAAGTTGCAGAATTATGCATAGAGGAAGATATTGCTTTGGAAACTTAAAATACACGTGCAAAACTTTACATTGGTTATGAAAGCTTATATAGGTGCGTAAAAGGATGAAGAATTACCCTGAAGGATATACACCAAACTCACAGTAGTGACTGCACCTAGGGAAATAAGAAAGAGACTGGCAGGTTACGGGTTTTTTTTGGTTGTTGTTTGTTTGTTTGTTTGTTTTTTCAGACAAAATATTGCTCTGTTGCCCAGGCTGGAGTGCAATGGCATGATCTCAGCTCACTGCAACCTCCACCTCCCAGGTTCAAGTGATTCTCCTGCCTCAGCCTCCCCAGTAGCTGGGACTACAGGCGCGTGCCACCATGCCCGGCTAATTTTTGTATTTTTAGTAGAGATGGGGCTTCACCATGTTAGCCAGGCTGGTCTGAAACTCCTGACCTCAAATGATTTGCCCACCTTGTCTTTCCAAAGTTTGCTGGGATTGCAAGCTTGAGCCACTTTGACTGGCCGCGGTTTGTTGAAAGAACTTTAAATATAAAGTTTTATTTTTTTCACGTGCCATAAAAGGACTGACAGTCAATTTGACAGAAGTCAACAGTTCTTAATTCCTGGTGGCAGAAATATGAATGATATAATTCATATTTTATAGTTCATATAAAATGAATATATGAGTATTTCATAATTCATATATAATGATATGCTGTTTTGTATTTCGAAATGGGGGTCACTATATTTATTCACTAAGTAATTAATTTACATGATACAACATTCAAAATGTATAAAATATATACAGTGAAAGATATTTTCCCTTCCACTCCAATTGCCCAGTCCCATACTTCCCCTTCCTCAGAGGCAGACAATCACTGTTACCACTTTCTGGTTGCATTTTTCCAGAGAGATTCTCCCCACTCCTTTATGCACAGCACACACACACACGCAAATATAGATATTTACATATATATGTATATTTCCTACAAATGGTAGCATACCAATTTTTTTTTTTCTTTTTTTTTGAGACAGAGTCTCGCTCTTCGCCCAGGCTGGAGTGCAGCAGCACAATATCGGCTCACTGCAGCCTTTGCCTCCCGGGTTCAAGCGAGTTTGGGCTAATTTTTGTATTTTTAGTAGAGATGGGATTTCAACATGTTGGCCAAGCAGGACTTGAACTCCTGATCTCAAGTGATCCACCCACCTTGACCTCCCAAAAAGCTGGTATTACAGGTGTGAGTTTAAGGATTTCCAATACCTTTTTTTCCTTCCAAAAAGAGGTCCCATAGATGGAATACAATATAGTATATAAAATATAAAAATAACAAGGTACCAGAGGTAGGAAGACAGGAAAAGGGAGGGAAGAAGGGAGATTGAGACTGTGGCAGAAGAAACAGCAATAATTCAGTAGACAATGGAGAAATCTTTTTTTTTTTTTTAATGGAGTTTCGCTCTTGTTGCCCAGGCTGGAATGCAATGGCACAATCTCCGCCCACCACAGCCTCCACTTCCCAGATTCAAGCTGTTCTCCTGCCTCAGCCTCCCGAGTAGCTGGGATTACAGGCATGCACCACCACACCGGACTAATTTTGTATTTTTTTTAGTAGAGACGCGTTTTCACCATGTTGGTCAGGCTGGCCTCGAACTCGCGACCTCAGGTGATCCACCTGCCTTGGTCTCCCAAAGTGCTGGGATTACAGGCGTGAGCAGTAATCCTCGCAGGAGATAATTTTGTCAGTTGTGGGGTTGGGGGAGGTGGTGGTGAGATCAGGGTATTGAGTACCCCAGCTATGCTTTTCCCGTGGGCTTGCCTTGTGCTGGCTGTGTTCTTCAATGTTAAGTCACTGTCCTGATAGTTATTCTGCGTAACTCCTCCTCCATCCAGGGCCACACCAAATTCCTCTTCTTGTCCTTGGATCCCAGTGGTAGTAACAGTTTGGCTACTTCTAACCCGAGGTTACTGCACCATCCTTTGTGGTTTCCCTATACTAGTATCTTTGTAAATAGTCTCTTTGGAAATAACCTCTTCCAAAATTATCTTGAGTGTGCTTTTCTTTTTGGTTGGGACCCTGACTGGGAACCTCCTTCAAAAGTATTACTTATCTATTACATATCCTTTTTGTCTTATTCACTGTAGTATTAATTTCTTGAAGGCATATATCATATATTTTGTTAATACCTGTATTCATAGCATTGAGTACACTTCCTGTGGCTAGCAGGTATTGATAAATATTTTTGTCTTGAGAAGCAAGAATGGAAGATGGAAGATGGAAGATGGTAGGATTATAGTCACCAAGCAGGTTTTTTAAAATCTTAGTTTGGGCAGGGCGTGGTGGCTTACGCCTGTAATCTCAGCACTTTGGGAGGCCGAGGCAGGTGGATCACCTGAGGTCAGGAGTTCAAGACCAGCCTGGCCAACAAGGTGAAACCCTGTCCCTACTAAAATACAAAACTTAGCTGAGTCTGGTGGTGCACACCTGTAATCCCAGCTACTAGGGAGGCTGAGTCAGGAGAATTGCTTGAACCCACGAGGTGGAGGTTGCAGCGAGCTGAGATTGTGCCACTGCACTACAGCCTGGGCAACAGAGCAAGACTCCATCTAAAAAAAAAACAACTTAGTTTGGTTTCCTAAAATTTTCTCATTTCTCCCAGTCTCCAAATCAGTTCAGTAACCACTTTCTCTGTGTTTCTGCTCTATGGAAATCACTTCACTAGGAGTGGGGTTCTGGCTAGTGATTCAGCCATGACTCATGCCTCCAGAAATTTGTCTCAGTGAAGGGACCAGCGTGGCTAAAGTTTCTTAAAGCAGGAAGTGTCTCTTGGGGGTGGAAGATGGAAGTGGGATCTGACACTAATGGAGGAGGCGTGGAAAAGCTTCTGTGGCTATAGGAAGAGGATTAATGAGCAGTATTAAGAGCCAAGTTGAGACTCCATAGCAGGAACTTATAGTGCATCTAATCCACTTTACCTTACACAAAACTACTATATTAGCCTTCCTAAAGTAAATCTGGGGTGATGTCATGCTCTTGCCTTAAAATCTTCAATGACTCTTCATTTCATGTAGAAAGAAGAATGAGCCCCTATTTTGATGCAGTGCTCTTACTTTCATGGACCTGTTTCTTATTTTTTCTCTGTGTAGAAATTAAACTAGTTCAATTTCTATTCTCCAGATGGGCTTCCACAGGAATTCCATAGGAATATCTCCTGCCTCTATGTCTGTTGTGGGAAATCAGGGACCCCAAACGGAGAGATGGGCTGAAGTTGCAGCAGAAGAACATAAATTGTGAAGATTTCATGGACATTTATTAGTTCCCCAAATTAATATTTTATAATTTCTTATGCCTGTCTTTACTGCAGTCTCTGAACATAAATTGTGAAGATTTCATGGACACTTATCACTTCCCCAGTCAATACCCTTGTGATTTCCTATGCCTGTCTTCACTTTAATCTCTTAATCCCGTCATCTTCATAAGCTGAGGAGGATGTATGTTGTGTCAGGACCCTGTGATGATTGCGTTAACTGCACAAATTGTTTGTAGGGCATGTGTGTTTGAGCAAGATGAAATCTGGCACCTTGAAAAAAGAACAGGATAACAACAATGTTCAGGGAACAAGAGAGATAAGACTTTGGACTCTGACTGCTGGTGAGCCAGACGGAATAGAGCCATATTTCTCTTGTTTCAAAGGCAAGTAGGAGAACTATCGCTGAATTCTTTTTCTCAGTGAGGAACATTCCTGAGAAAGAGAATGTGCCCTGAGGGTAGGCCTATAAATGGCCCCCAGGGGGCCGCCGCCTTTTACGGTCAAAGTCAAAGGGATGAAATAAGCCCTGGTCTCCTGTAGCGCTCCAAGGCTTAATAGGACGAGGAAATTCCCACCTAATAAATTTTGGTCAGACAGCTTGTCTGCTCTCAAACCCTGTCTCCTGATAAGATGTTATCAATGACAGTGGAAGCCCAAAACTTCATTAGTAATTTTAATTTTGCCCCATCCTGTGGTCCTGTGATCTCGCCCTGCCTCCATTTGCTTTGTGATATTTTATTACCTTGAGAAACATGTGATCTCTGTGACCCACACCCTATTGGTGTACTCCCTCCCCTTTTGAAGATTGCCAATGAAAACTTGCTGGTTTTATGGCTCAGAGAGCATCACGGAACCTGCCGACATGTGATGTCTCCTCCAGCTTTAAAATTTCTCTCTTTTGTACTCTTTCCCTTTATTTCTCAGACCAGCCAAGACACTTAGGGAAATAGAAAAGAACCCATGTTAAATATCAGGGGTGGGGTTTCCCCCAATATATATCTTTACTCATGAATTCCCATTTGCCTGGAATAGGAAGCCTTTCTCCTGCCCCATTTCCACCTGATAAATCCTACTTACCCAGGCCCCTTATTTTCTGTTTGCTCTTGAATTTATTGTTTCAGGAGGTGTCTCCCATGGTGATTTCATCTTCCAACAGAGAGTATCTCCCTTTCTAATCCCAGATCCTGTTGGCCATTCCTGACTTTAAGCAGCCTCTTGCATTTATGCCTCCTGCTCTTGGGGTAGTAGGAGTATTCTATTATTGTTAATCTCACTGTTTCCTCACTGTCCTCTGTTTAACATTACTAACACTTTTGTAACTAATGCTCTGTATTAAATTCCTTCTATTGAACTACCTGATATTAGCCGTTTTTCTGATTGGCTGATTTCTGATTCACTGTGTTAGATTCACTGTGTTAGCACACCTGATTGAAAGACTGTGCTTCAAGATCCAACTCCATCTTCTTTGTGGACCTTTCTTCATTATGTGGCTGAAAAAGATTTTAAAAAACTCCCCTAGAATATTAAAAAATCTGTTATTTCAACAATCATATTTTTCTTATGACATTGTAAAAATATCTACTAATTTCTAAACAAATAAAGTATCTCAGAAATTGGGGAAAGGATGATTGACAATTACAAATAATTATCTAAGTTTCCCTTGTAGATGCCAAATACTTGTTCATTTTAGTACTCCTGGCTTGTTCCCCTGTAGTCCTCTGCTACACTACTAGTTGTAAACTCTTTTGGGGGCATACTCATCTTTGGATTTGTTCCTTATCCAACTGGCAGAGAACTCTGTGCATTGTACATGTGTGCTATTTATTGAGTTGGGTACAGACTCGTTGCTTGGCATGTGTATTTTTTCTTTTTTCGAGACAGAGTCTCGCTCCATCACCCAGGCTGGAGTGCAGTGGTGTCATCTCGGCTCACTGCAACCTCTGCCTCCTGGGTTCAAATGATTTTCCTGCCTCAGCATCCCAAGTAGCTGAGACCACAGGCACCCACCACCACACCCAGTTAATTTTTTGTATTTTTAGTAGAGACGGGGTTTCACTGTGTTAGCCAGGATGGTCTCAATCTCCTGACCTTGTGATCTGCCTGCCTCGACCTCCCAAAGTGCTGGGATTACAGGTGTGAGCCACCATGCCCAGCCATATTCTTAATTTTCATTTTATATTCCAGTTGTTCTTTGCTATTATATAGAAGTAAAATTCATTTTTACATTGACTTTACAGTCTTGCGACCTTGCTAAATTCACTTATTTGTTCTAATCATTTTTTTCTAGATGCCAAAGAATTTATTTTATGGTTGACTACATACACTATTATGTCATCTGCAAGTAACTAGTTTTACTTCTTTTCCAATTCAGATGCTTTGTATTCTTTTTCTTGCCTTATTGCAAGTGCTAGAACCTCCAGTGCAATGTTGACTACTTCTAGAATATCCTTGTCTTATTCTTGACCTTAGGAAGAAAATGTTCAGTCTTTCATCATTAAGTATAATGCTAACTGTAGTTTCTTTTTTTTGTTGTTTTGTTTTGTTTTTTGTTTTTTGAGACAGAGTCTGGTTCTGTCGCCCAGGCAGGAGTGCAGTGGCAAGATCTTGGCTCACTGCAAATTCTGCTTCCTAGGTTCAAGCAATTCTCCTGCCTCAGCCTTCCGAGTAGCTGGGATTACAGGTGCTTGCCACTATGCCTGGCTAATTTTTGTATTTTTAGTAGAGACACGGTTTCACCCTGTTGGCCAGGCTGGTCTCCAACTCCTGACCTCAAGTGATCCACCCACCTTGGCCTCCCAAAGTGCTGGGATTACAGGTGTGAGCCACCGCACCTGGCCAATGTTAACTGTAGATTTTTTGATACATGCTGTTTATTGGGTTGAGGAAGTTCCCTTCTATTTCTGGTTTGCTAAGAGTTCTAGTTATAAATGGGTATTGAATTTTGGAAAAACGCATTTTCTACATTTGTTGAAATCAACATTTGTCATTATTATTGTGAATCTTATTGATTACTTTTCAAATTTATATCTACATTTCTCATTTTAAGTTACAAAAACAGTTATAAATTATAATAGTTGTTTGTAAGTTTTGTTTGCAAGAACTGATCCTCAGGTTTCAGATTTGTAGATCTGAAATATCAAACAGTTAACAGCAACCTTGAAGCCTTTCCTAACCATTATTTTCTCTCTCCCACTTATGGCATTCAGAAAAGGCCAAAGGCACTAAAGGCAAATAACACAGAGTAATGTTTCACAAGGTGTGATTCAGGAATCCTTTGCAACAGAATTACTTACAGTGCCTGATAAAGCTGTATATTTATGTGCCCTACCCACACCTTACTCGGACTCTGCAAATAGGGCCCTGAAATATGCATTTTAAACAAGCTTCACAAGTATATTCATGCTAAATTAAAAGAACCACTAATACATAGTTAATTATGTGTGGGTTTGTGTGTGTATGTGGGTACACAGAGTATCTTCTCTGCCCTTTTATATAAAGAAGGCATTATTATTCTGTTTACAAATGTGTAAACAGAGGTTTCATGAGGTTAAAAAATCTCACTTGAGTTCATTCAGCTAATAAGTGACAAAGCCAGGTTTTGAACCCAAGCTAGAGCATGATTTCAATCAGTAGAATATACTGCTTCCATGTATTCACGGTTCATGTTCCATATTTGTTTTGCCCGAATTACCCGTAAGATTTTCTCAACCATTGCTTTGGTATATTTTTGTGTAGTTTGTTATATCCTCACTTAGGTAAGGAATTTTTGTGATTCAGCTAAATGTGAAAGCTGAATCTTGCTTTCCAAAGCAATTGTTTCTCTTCGATTCACAAATTTCAATTCAAAGACTCATGCATAGGAAAATCAGCAAAGCAACAAAGTCCCTAAAAGAATATATTTTTCTGTTCTTTTCAGATGTTTTGCCTATGATCCTATGATACCAGAAGAGTTGAAAGTATATGAAAATAATAAACAATTACTATTAATATTTTTTCTCAAACTACAGAGTAATTTTACCTTTAAAAACAGACGGAAAAATTCAAAATAAAATATTAGCAGCTGGGACCCAGTAGTATATAAAAAGAATAACTTACCAGGGCTGGGCACAGTGGCTCACACCTGTAATCCCAGCTACGTGGGAGGCTGAGGCAGGAGAATCCCTTGAACCAAGGAGGCGGAGGTTGCAGTGAGCTCAGATCATACCGCTGTGCTCCAGTCTGGGTGACAGAGCGAGACTCTGTCTCAAAACAAATAAGCAAAAAAAGAATGACTTATCATAACCAAGAAATGTTTATTGTAGAACTGTTAAAAGTTTTAATATAGTTCACCATATTAATATTGACAGGAAAATATGATTATTTCTATGAGAGCAAAGGAGATTCTAATAAGAACCCAACATTAATTCCCATATCTAATATTTTAAAAATAGGAAACTTCCTAACATGAGTAAAACATCTACCTCAAACTAATGGACAACACCATGCTTGAGAATGAAAATCAAGAGGCATTTTCATAAAGCCAAGGACCATACTGGATATCTGTTAAGATAGTTATAATAACAGAATATAAACACTATTATATATTATTTTCTGGAAGTTTTAGTCAAGGCAATTAGACATTAAAACTAAATGCTTCTTAAAAAGAGGAAATGAAATAATGTTGTGTAAGTAATATAATTGTATTACAAAGACAGAAATTAATTAATACAAAACCTATTAGAAAAAAATTTTGTAAAGACCAATAAGGTGGTCAGTTTCAAAATAAAAAAGAATAAATAATTTCCTGACATAGCAAAAGTAAATAGTTAGCATACATCAAGGGAAAACCAAGTTAATGACAAAAGAAAAACAAATATAAAACATGTAGGAATTAATAAAAATGTAGAATCTATATATTGAAACTTTTTTGAAAATGTAAAGGAAAATAATTTCTTAATTTATTCTATGATTTTAATGCAAATTCCATCAAAATCTCTATAGTTGGAAAGGCAGTTTTAAAATAACATTTCAGATCAGTAGGGAAAAGATGGTCTATTGATTACTGATTAAATACTAATTAGAATATCAACTATCCATTTAGAAAATATAAAGCTAAATCTCTGCTGCATACCTTACACCAAAATTAATTTGAGGTAGATTAAAAAGGAAATTATAAAACCAGTGGGAAAAATATCTATTAATAATTATAAATTCTAAATTTCTCTATTTTTCTGTTTATAATTTCTATTTTTTAGAGAGGTTATGTATTTTTTAAAGTGATTAATAAAAAAATTTCCAAGTAGAATACTTAGGCCAACAGGAAATTACAGGGCAAGAGAAGTGACTCGTTTTTCTTTAGGGTTAAGCAAAGGCCAGGCTTGGTTTGTTCTGACAATAGGAATTATATTTTCTGTTCTCATTTAATCTTTTACTCATATAATTTTTTCTGTATATTATGATGAATGAAATAGTTTCATATTCTCCCTTCCCTAGTCATAAGGTTTGAGATCTCTAAAGAGAGTGTTTATTGATGACAATAGGGAGTTGGCATGTGGGGAAATATACCAGAATAGTCATATCTTCATTCAGATGCTGAAAAGGAGTCAGTGAAGCATTTCTCTTCTTAGAAAGCAGTTGTTTCTCAGTAAAAATTACTTTAATTATATTTTAAAATATATATACATGTTCATTAACAAACATAACAAAAATTCTTTATTTCCTATTTATTGACTACTGCCTGCTAGTTATTTTCATTAGTTGTTTGGATACTGGAGTGAGATAGAAAGCATTATTTATTATTGTCTTCACTTGAATATTTAACATTTTGTAAAATTTAAGTCATTATTGATTTTACTTTCAATAATGAGATATGTTTTATACATTTTTCTATATCAAATGATTTTTCTTTCATTTTAATTTACTTAAGAGTCCTATGAATTGGCAAGAAAAGTTCTGAGAACAGATGGGGACAGTCCTGCCTTGGACTCTCTCAGGGCAGAGTATAAATGGGTGGACATGATTGACAGTTCATTGTAACTCAAAAGTATATGCTACCATGAGGATTATGTTTATTAAACTGATAGTAGAAATTGTCATTTACTGGGCTCGTACTATGTGCCAAGGCATAATGCTAAGCACTTAACTCATTTAATCCTCACCACAGTTTGTGAAGCAAATGTTATTCAGGAAAACAAGATGAATTTTCTAAAGAACAAAGTTGTCCAATAATGGATCGGGCTACTCACAAGGCAGGAAGTTCCCACAACCAGAAGTGTTCCAAAAGAGACCAGGTGATCATTTATCAGGAATATGATAGTGGCATTCCTGTTTGAGTAGAAGGTTGGCTCCAGTGACCCTTGAAATTATAACTGCTTCTAGGTTTCTATGATTCTACTTTGCAAATGCCATCACACCTTGTAATATAAACCAAATAACACCAGCAAAATCACTCAATTTAAAATCCAGTTATTGGCTTGGTGTAGTGGCCCACGCCTGTAATCCCAGCACTTTGGGAGGCTGAGGTGGGAGGATCATTTAATGTCTGGAGTTCAAGACCCGCCTGAGCAATATAGTGAGATCCCATTTCTACAAAAAATTAGTCAAATGTGGTGGCATGTGCCTGTATTCCCAGCCACACAGAAGGCTGAGGCAGGAGGACTGCTTGAGCCCAGGAGTTTGAGGCTGTAGTGAGCCATGATCACACCACTGCATTCCAGCCTGGATGGCAGGGTAAGACCCTGTGTCAAAAAAAATTCAGTTACTGTGTTTTAAACATATCAGTTCTTTCTGTCAGTTGAGACACTAGTGTTGTTTGCTTAAACTTGTAATACATGTAGTTTTTGGTTTATTTTTTCCTGTTGAGGTTCAGTGGCCCTCAAGTTTAAAAGTGGATTATTGAAATGGTATACTAGAATTATGACGACTTTAATATTAAAATTTAAGTATGTTTTTGATTTCTCATCTGTAGTGCCAAAAATTTGGGGGAAATTAGGAATCAGTGTAACGAGAAGTTAAAAGCATAAATTTTTGGCATCATATGTGCTTTGGTTCATATAGCTACTATATTGAGTATATATTCTGGCTATATGTTTTTGGCAAATTAAGTATCTTTGCTGAGTTCCAGATTCCTTATCTGTAAGAACCTGAGGAAATACTTACTTAATAGTTTGTAGTGAGAATTACCTGAATAGAGTGCTTTGTGTCTGGCATAGAGTAAGAACCCAGTAAATTGTCAAGTAAATTATTACATTAAAGAATGGCATCACTAAAAACATATACTTTTTTTTCATTTTCAACAATGTATTTATTCAACCTGGCACATCCAAAATATTATTCCAACATGTAATCAATTTTTTTTTGTTGTTTGTTTTGAGATGGAGTCTCGCCCTCTCACCAGGCTGGAGTGCAAGTGGCACGATCTCAGCTCACTGCAATCTCCGATTCCCTGGTTCAAGCGATTCTCCTGCCTCAGCCTCCCGAGTAACTGGGATTACAGACACACGCCACCATGCCCAGCTAATTTTTGTATTTTTAGTAGAGACGGGGTTTCACCATGTTAGTCAGGATGGTCTCAATCTCCTGACCTCATGATCCACCCACCTCGGCCTCCCAAAGTGCCGGGATTACAGGTGTAAGCCACCGTGCCCGGCCGTAATCAATATTTTAAAAATCGATAATGAGATATCTTGCATTCTTTTTTTATGCAGACGCTTCCAGCACATCTCAATTCACATGTTAAATTTCCAAATAAATGCTCGATCTATATTTAGATTTATAAAATTCACAATTGAAATTGAAGGTTCACATATCAGGTTTTTCCAAACACACTTAAAAGTCTCCTAATAACTTTATTATCACTTCAAATAGTTAAAATTTAATAAAGTTTAAATCTAGTCCTCAGTCTCACTAGCCACATTTCCAGTGCTCAGTAGCCACAAGAGCTGGTGCCCACCACATTGGACAGCATTTTTTTTTTTGAAACAGAATCTTGCTCTGTCACCCAGATTGGAGTACACTGCAAGCTTCACGCCCCCCCGCCCCCCATCTCAAGCGATCCTCTCACCTCAGCCTCCTGAATAGCTTGGACCACAGGCATGCACTACCACGCCTGACTAATTTCTGTATTTTTAGTAGAGATGGGGGTCTCACCATGTTGCCCAGGCTGGTCTGGAACTCCTGACCTCAAGTGATCTGCCCTCCTTGGCCTCCCAAAGTGCTGAGATTGTAGGCATGAACCACAGCACTCGGCCTGGGCAGCTTATTTATAATTGGTTCTCAGCTCTGGCTACTCAGCAGAATCCAGAATCCATAGAAAAGGCTTTTAAGAGCACAGTTCCACAGTCCCCATCCCCAACCTTACTCAATGGGAGGCTGGGAAGGGCTCTGGTTCCAAGAGGCAGCCTGTGTTTCCTGATGGAAGGATGTGACAGGGCTGTATCTTTAATGTTTCACCTTGAACGTTGGAGACAGCTTCAAGGAGGAGGTAACTAGATGTGTCTTAGTCCATTTTCTGTTGCTTATAAGAAATATCTGAAATGCAAATCAAAACCACAGTGAGATACCATCTCACACCAGTTAGAATGGCGATCATTAAAAAGTCAGGAAACAACAGGGGCTGGAGAGAATGTGGAGAAATAGGAGCACTTTTACCCTTTTGGTGGGACTGTAAACTAGTTCAACCATTGTGGAAGACAGTGTGGCAATTCCTCAAGGATCTAGAACTACAAATACCATTTGACCTAGCCATCCCATTACTGGGTGTATACTGAAAGGATTATAAATCATGCTGCTATAAAGAAATATGCATACATATGTTCACCGTGGCACTACTTACAATAGCAAAGACTTGGAACCAACCCAAATGTCCATCAATGATAGACTGGATTAAGAAAATGTGGCACATATACACCATGGAATACTATGCAGCCATAAAAATAGATGAGAACATGTCCTTTGCATCATTCTGAGCAAACTGTTGCAAGGACAGAAAACCAAACACTGCATGTTCTCACTCATAGGTGAGAATTGAATAATGAGAACACTAGACACAGGGTGGGGAACATCACACACCAGGGCCTGTCGTGGGGTGGGGGGAGGGAGGAGGGATAGCATTAGGAGATATACCTAACGTAAATGACGAGTTGCTGGGTGTAGCACACCAACATGGCACATGTATGCATATGTAACAAACCTGCACGTTGTGCACATGTGCCCTAGAACTTAAAGTATTAAAAAAAAAAAAATCTGAAACTGGACAATTTACAAAGAAAAGGAATTTTTTTTTTTTTTTTTTTTTTTTTTTTTTTTTTTTTTTTGCTATTCTGGAGTCTGAGAAGTCCAAGGTCAAGGCCCTTCTTCTTAATATTTTTGATGCAAATATTTTTGTATTTAAGAATTGAGGTAAAATTTGCATACTGTGAGTAAAATGTACATATATTAAGGGTACAATTTGATGACTTTTGATCATTGTATACACTCATGTAACCACTTTCCCCAATTTTCATTCCAGAAAGTTCCCTGGTGCCCTTTTCAGTAAATTTCATCCCCCTTAGACAACTACTATTTTTATTTCTATCACCAATGTTTTGCCTGTCCTTGAATTTTAGATAAATGTAATCGTGCAGCATATACTCTTATATCTGGCTTCTTTCATGTTTTTGAGCTTCATCCATGTTGTTGCAAGTATCAAGAGTTCATTTCTACTTATTGCTGAAAAGTATTTCATTGTTCTTTTAAACCAGATTGTTTATCTATTCCTCTATTGATGAAAATATGGGTTGCTTCCAGTTTGGGACTTCTATAAATTTGCTGATGAAAACATTCTTGTACAAGTGTTTTTATATACATATGATTTCATTTCATTATATGTGTTTTGATAAGCAAAAGTTTGGAATTCTAATGATATCCAATGCATCAAAAATGTCTTTTAGATTTAGTGTCTTTTTTGTGCACTCTCTAAGAAGTCTTGCCTATCCCAAGTCATGAGGATATTTTCCTATGTTTTCATCTAGAAGCTTTATAATTGTAGCTTCTATGTTTAGGTCGGTGATCCATCTTAAATTGAATAAATACATATAGTGGAATTACTGAGAAACAGAGTAGTTGTGTGTTTGTAGGTAACTGCCAAACATTTGCCAAAGAGGTTGTACCGTCCTTCGTCCCACCAGTGATGTGCGTGACATTTGGGGTCTTGGTCTTTTAAATTTTAGCCATTGTACTAGTTGTGAAGACGTATCTGTTGTGGTTTTAATTTGTATTTCTTTGTAGACTAATATCTTCTTTTGCGAAGAATTTGTTGAAGATTTTTGTTTATATTTTTATTGGGTTGTTTTTATTGTTGATTTGCATAAAATTTCATAAATATTATGTATATAAGTCTTGTCAGATAAATGTACTATGAATATGATTATCTGTGGCTTGCCTTTACATCTTCTTATATGTCTTTTAATAAGCAAAAGTTTATAATTTTGATGCTATCCAATGCATTAAAAATTTATTTTAGGGCCGGGCATGGTGGCTCACACCTGTAATCCCAGCACTTTGGGAGGCCAAGGCGGGCAGATCACTTGAGGTCAGGAGTTTGAGACCAACCTGGCCAACGTAGTGAAACCCCGACTCTACTAAAAATACAAAAAAATTAGCCAGGTGTGGCGACAGGTGCCTGTAATCCCAGCTACTCATGTGGCTGAGGCAGAAGTATTGCTTGAACCAAGGAAGTGGAGGTTGCAGTTAGCCAAGATGGCACCACTGCACTCCAGCCTGAGTGACACAGTGAGATTGTCTCAAAAGATTTTTTTCCTTTTAGATTGAGTATCTTTTTTGTGCCCTTTCTAAGAAATCTTGCCTACCCCAAAGTTATGAGAATATTTTCCTATGTTTTCTTCTAGAAGCTTTGTAATTTTAGCTTTTATGTTTCGGTCTGTGATCCATATTGAATTAATTTTTGTGGTGGTGTGAGGTAGGGGTGAGTTTTCTTTTTTTCTTCATGTACTTTTAAAATGATAATTTACTTTATTTGCACACTCAGGCCACAAGGTTTTCAAGTTTCCAAAGTGAACATGGATTAGTGGAACTAATTAAATCTGACTTATTTTTGATTGTCCAAAGGCTCTTAGATGAATGTGTACCATTGGTTGTTGCTATTGATTTCTCATTTCTTTTGAGTTTCTATTTTATTCCCTTTGCCTCTGATTAAGCACTGTAGTTTTTGTGAAGCTGTTGGGCACCAGCACTCACATTTGCTATCAACTCTCTCCCTGGTAACTTGTACCTGTCTTTCTCTATAGTTTCCTAACCTTTCTCAAAATCTTCATGCTTCATGTCTTTGTTGATTGATCATATAAAATCTTCTTCACAAGCATTTTCTTCTTTATGTTGTTAATTTCTCTATAAACAAAGTAATTCTGTTATGGCAAGTGATTTTATTTTTGTAATAAAAATACATTTATTTGTAGCTTTAACTTTATTACTTATGTTTCTGTATTACTTAAATGAAAAATGAAATAATTATAATGAATTATGTTTAAAGTACTCAATTAAAACTTGGTGCAGAATTGATTCCACTTTAAGGCTAAAAAGCTTTAGTAAATGTCAGGTATTATGTTCAAGACCTCCTGCATGAACTTTTCCGAAGAGCTCACAATCTATCAGGGGAGGAGGACGTATCAGTACCCATGTAGTAGCCAGCGTGTATAGAAGAAGATGCACAGAACTATGGGAACAAAAAGGAGGGTGTGCTGGATTCTGTGCCCAAGTAATCATCTACGGTTTTTTGTTGTTGTTTTTTTTTGAGATGGATTCTTGCTCCGTTGTCCAGGCTGGTGTGCAATGGTACAGTCTCAGCTCACTGCAACCTCCACCTTCTGGGTTCAAATGATTCTCCTGCCTCAGTCTCCCAAGTAGTTGGGATTACAAGCACCTGCCATCATGCCCTGCTAATTTTTGTATTTTTGTAGAGATGGAATTTCACCATGTTGGCCAGGCTGCTCTTGAACTCTTGACCTCAGGTGATCAGGCTGCCTTGGCCTCCCAAAGTGCTGGGATTGCCGGCATGAGCCACCGTGCCTGTCCTCATTGATGTCTTTTCACAGGGCATATATGAACTGATTTTTGAAGGGCAAATAGGATTTTTCCTGGGAGAACAAAAAGGGTCAAGAATTCCATGCAAAATGAACAGCATGAGCAAAGTCATTGTTAAATAGAGGTGTATGTAAAAATTACAAACACGGCTAGGTGCAGTGGCTCACATCCCTACACTTTGGGAGGCTGAGGTGGGCAGATCACGAGGTCAGGAGATCTAGACTCTTCCGGCTAACATGGTGAAATCTCGTCTCTACTAAAAATACAAAAAATTAGCCGGGCATGGTGGTACATGCCTGTAGTCCCAGCTACTTGGGAGGCTGAGGCAGGAGAATCACTTGAACTTGGGAGGTGGAGGATGCAGTGAGCTGAGATCCCGCCACTGCACTCCAGCCTGGGCAACAGAGTGAGACTCCGTCTGAAAAAAACAAAATTATAAACACATCTATCTGATACATTATCAAATGCTTACAACATAGGAGAATGGCCAAAGCTGATCAAGATTTCTGAATTTTTGAAACCTTAATACTGTTTGATCGGTTCAGTTCTATGTCTGGTGGGAGATCTTTTAAACAGCATAAATATGTTTCTCATCATTGCTAAACTCACCTTTCTCCAAATTGCCACTAGTGTTTGTGAACTACAGGCACAAATATCAGTGATTTTCTTATTTCCATTTTTAATTTTAATTTTATTTTTAGAGATAAGGTCACTCTCTGTCACCCAGGCTAGAGTGCAGTGGCACAATCACAGCTCACTAAAGCCTCGACCTCCAAGGCTCAAGTGATCCACCTGCCTCAGCCTGCCAAGTAGCTGGGACTGTGGGTGCAGTGCACATCACCACTCTGGGCTAATATTTTATTCTTATTTTTATTTTGTAGAGATGGAGATCTTGCTATGTTGCCCAGTCTTGAACTCCTGGCTTTAAGCAATCCTCCCACCTCAGTCTCCCAAAGTGCTTGGATTACAGGTGTGAGCCATCATGCCCAGCCTGTGATTTTTGCTCACTTCAATAAAAGATCCATGAATATATTTAAGAAGACAACATTCTCATCGTCTCGAAAGGTTAGACTAACGTAAAAATTTGCAGGCTGGTGGCGGTGGCTCATGCCTGCAATCCTAGCACTTTGGGAGGCCAAGGTGGGTGGATCACCTGAGGTCAGGAGTTTGAGACCAGCCTGGCCAACATGGTGAAACCCTGTCTCTACTAAAAATACAAAAAAATTAGCCAGGCATGGTGGCACACACCTGTAATCCCAGCTACTTGGGAGGCCAAGGCAGGAGAATCACTTGAAGCCGGGAGGCAGAGGTTGCAGTGAGCCAAGATTGTGCTACTGCACTCCAGCATGGGTGACAGAGCGAGACTCTGTCTTAAAATAAATAAAAAAATTTAAGAAATTAAAATTTGCAGTAAATTCTGGAATTTCTCATAACGTAGATATTTAAATGCCAGCAGAAAAGGCAGTTTGACCATTAATGTTTCTCCTAAAATTTCTTCAAACAACAACAATAGTAACAAAAAGTCTGGGAATGTGCTCTGCTTTTCTCTTCTCTACCACCTCTCCCACACTCCCTTCTTCCCTTTTCCTTCCACTTCTTTCACATTTCCCGTTCTGTCTTTTCCTCCCCCTTCCTTTCCCTCATTTTGACAACCTTTTCCAATGTTCTACAACACTTCATGTATCGAAAATCAGGAAAGTAATTTGTTCATTTGCAGAAATCGAATTGTACACTGGTCTTTTTCAATAGAAAGAGCTTTAATTCTTGGAAATAGATGCTAACAGTCATTAGAAGGGCTGGGGCTCTAGGCTGAACCATAGGCATGACCCCAGAACAGCATCCCAGAATTCCTATGAGCCACTTCCACTGCAACCTGGCACAACAGTCGTCCTACTCCTGCTAGGTGCATTCCGGCATCACCTGGATGCCCTTTCTTTGGCACCAGGAAAGCTAGTAACCAGACGGGGATAGCTGCCTCAGAATACACAATGCGTCCCTGCCCATTATTGCTGGCAGCCATAGCAGAAATGGAAGATCCATTGTCTTCACCTCACTTCTACCTTCCAAATTTCATACAAATACATTTAATTGACTAAACCTAAATGCCATAAGTTCTGTCCAGAATCTGAGCTGCAAAGCAGACTGAGTAATACAGATTTTTAGCTCTTCCAGTTTTTGCAGATCATGAAAGAACACTAGAAGAAGAGAAGAATGGATGATGTGGGCCAATTCACCATATCTGTCACCCTAGGAACCATTTCAAAGTCATTGTAAATTCAGTGAGTTTTCATAACTGCTAATGAAATGTCTCATGAGTATAGTTTTTAAAACACATGTTCATGCCGTGAGCATTTCTTGAGTACCTATTATGCGCAAGCACTCTGCTGGGGTTACAAAAGTCTCCCTCCTAGAGGAGGTTGTAGCCTTGTGAAGACAGTGTGTGTAACAATTTAGCAAGTAGAAAATAATTGAAATATGTACAAAATGCAGTGGCAGAGAAGAGAAGGAAGTAATCACCTAGATCAAGGGTGAGGAGTCAGTGGCTCGGACTTGAGCAATGGATAACACCTATTTGGACTCAAGAGAAGTGAACTTTTGAAGTCCAAGGAGAGCACATGCAAAGGCACAGAGGTGTGAAACAGCATGGCTCACGCAGGGTACTGCAGCCAGAACACCACTTTGTACCTTAGTAATAATCTGTTTTCATAGCATAGCCCAAGCATTAAAAAAAATTGTTATATGGGCCAGGTGCGGTGGCTCACGCCTGTAATCCCAGCACTTTGAGATGCTGACGGGGGAGGATAACCTGAGGTCAGGAGTTCAAGACCAGCCTGACCAACATGGCGAAGCCCTATCTCTAGTAAAAATACAAAAATTAGCAGGCGTGCTGGTGGGCAACTGTAATCCCAGCTACTTGGGAGGCTGAGACAGGAGAATAGCTTAAACCCAGGAGGCAGAGGTTGCAGTGAGCTGAGTGAGCCTAGGTGATAGAGTGAGACTGTGTCTCAAAAAAAAAAAAAAAAAAAAAGGAAGAAAAGAAAAAGAAATTTTATTGGATTCCAAGAATTCATTTCCTAATCGAGTCACTGAGGCATGTACACAAAACTGTTAAGTAATAAAACTAGGAAAAAGTGATACTAAACTATTTAACATCTATTATAGTCATTGAGCACTTACCTATCAGAAAAGGATAGTTATAAAGCATGGTTATAAACAACTGGTCTAGCTGTATCTCTGGGTACCTTTACACATCAGCCCTGTTTAAATATAGTTTAAAGCTCTCTGGGCCCATGGAGTCTTTGGATCCAAACAAACTTACATAGTCATCAATGGCACAGAATTTCAGCTCTACCTACACCCAGAGGGCCTTCAGGCTTACCCCTCTCAAAAAGGCTGGCAAGGTTTTCCAGGGAATCCCTGAAGGGGTGCCTCACATGTGCTCGTTTTGAACAGAACTATGTTCTTTAAGTGGTTGACTCTTTTAAGGGCAAGTATCAAACTCAAAGCCTAGGTGATCAAGGCCAGTAAGGAATTAAGGGGAGGAACATTCTCCACTCTGCAGTCAGAGCCATTCTGGCACCGAGTATTGGAAGCCATGGAAGAAGCAGGCGATGTCATCTTTCATGTGGTCATAAAATGGGAAGGTTTCCTGATTCCCCTTGCGGGACGTGCGGCAGGGGTGTGGCTCACCTGTTTAGTCTCCTCCCTCGCTGCTGCTCAAACCCCTGAGGGAAGGGGAAGCACGCAGACGGACAGGTCCCAGAGTCCAACTGGGCATGTGTTATAGTGAGCTCCTTTAGCCTTGCTGTCCGGGGACAGCTGAGTGTTAACCTCCCCACCTTCATTCTTTTCCGGAGTCCCGGACAAATCAGGTCATATGAACTGTTTGAAAGGTGATGAATGCGGAGACTTTGTTGAACAGTAGAGGTGACTTTCAGAGGGATGGGGAGTTGGAGTTCCGGGAAGGTGGAGGGGTGTGGGGATAATCTACCACTGGAGTTCTGCCGTTCTGGACACAACTCCTCTTGATGTTCAGGCGCCTCTTCCCTCCTTCTCCGCCGTGCCGCCCTGCTGCTCTCCACCACTCTCCGTCGCTCTCTGCCATTCTCTGCCACTCTGTTCCTCTGCTCCTCTCGACATTCAACCGCTTGTGTGTGTGCCCGCTAAGGTCTCAGGTGTATATGGGCACAGGATGCGGGGGACGTGGCAGCCGGAGTGGTCCCGGAAAATGCATCGTTGGGGCAAAAACAGGAGTGCCTGTTTTCACTTAGGTCCGAGGGCATAGGCCCGACTGTGGAGCTCTCGCCAGGGACCCCGGCCTTCTCTACCCAGCACTTCTCTGTCCCCTTCCCCGCATCAGTTACCGACATTCCAAAGGTGAGTACCCTCAAACTAGACAGAGGATCCTTCCTGAGGACCATGAACAGAAATCATAGATGGATGGAAGCTGAAGCCAGTGAAGAAGGCAATGTCTCAGACAGCAGCCAAAGGGGCATGGCCTGTGCTGAGAGCAGCTGGCAAGTGAATTGAGATTCCACCCTGCCTCCTCTACCTGCGCTGAGGAAATTATATGCCCTGACTAGAGTTTAGGCCAGTGTTTTCAAAATATGTTGCTCGGGTATATATGCATCTGAATAATTTAGGGGACTTGCTAAAAATGTGATCAATTTTATTTTTATTTCCTCTAAAGTTTGAACACCACTTAGGACTCTTTTTGTCTAAATGCCTATAGAAATTCACAGCTGATTACATCCATTACATCTACTGCTTTTTACTGTTATTTAATTGCTTGATGGGTATGTGAGGTCCCTATGGTTTTGTTCTACATTATATTGCTTGAGTATTTCAAAACTGGGATAAATCCAAATTTGTAAATGTTTTATACCTCTAGTACATTCTTAAATTTAAAAAATTTTACAAAAAACTAGTCCATGGAAATTAGGGGAATAAGCCATGCCTGCATTCTATTAAAGAATAATTCCTATGTAAAACTGCAAATAGACAGTATTATAGTCTTAGAAAAATGATAGGGTTGATACGGTTTGGGACACCCAAACTTCATCTTGAACTGCGGCTCCCATAATCCCTGTGTCATGGGAGGAACTCAGTGGGAGGTAGTTGAATCATGGGAGTGGATTTTTCCCATGCTAGTCTCATGATAGTGAATAAGTCTCATGAGATCTGATGGTTTTGTAATGGGGAGTTCCCCTGCACACGTCCTCTTCCCTGCTGCCATGCAAGATATGCCTTTGCTTCTCCTTTGCCTTCTGCCATGATTGTGAGGCCTCCCCAGCCACATGGAAGAGTTCATTAAACCTCTTTCCTTTATAAATTACCCAGTCTCAGGTACATCTTTATTAGCAGCATGAGAACAGACTAATACATAGGGTGAAACTTTTGATTATATATGTAAATATATAAAAATATCCTTCCCACTAATAAGACTTCTTTCTCCTCAGATATGAAACTAACCATGAAGAAAAATATTGTCAATACACAACAGTCCTTTGTAAACATGCCCAATGTGATTGTACCAGATATTGAAAAGGAAATAAGAAAGATGGAAAATGGAGCATGCAGGTAAATCCAAACATTTTCCCATGCATTTTTAATATTAGCCACGGTTCTTTAATTTAACTAGGTTTAATTTCAATTTAGCTTTATAATTTGTACCTTGAACTTTGTAATGTATTTAATTTAGCAAATTTATTCATACTTTGGAACAGCATAACTTGTCTAACAAATAACACAGACTTATTTATTTATTATTTATTTTGAGACGGAGTCTCACTCTGTTTCCCAGGCTGGAGTGCGGTGGCACAATCTCAGCTCACTGCAACCTCTGCCTTCTGGTTTCAAGCGATTCTCCTGCCTCAGCCTCCTGGGTAGCTGGGACTACAGGTGCGCACCACCATGCCTGGCTAATTTTTTTTTGTATTTTTAGTAGAGACAGGGTTTTGCCATATTGGTCAGGCTGCTCTCGAACTCCTGACCTCAAGTGATCCACCTGCCTCAGCGTCCCAAAGTGCTGGGATTGCAGGCGTGAACCACCATGCCCGGCCTCAACATAGATATTATTGTGGTCACTTTTTTGGAAGCACCTATTAAACACCTATGCCAAACATTTCTTTAGTCACTGGCAGGGCTTTTCCTCATGGGACATTTTGAATCTAAAGAGATGACATTGCCATAAATATATATGAAAGGTACTCAGAGTATGAAATGCTAGCAATGTGATTTAAAAGTATAATTTAAAGTGCTTACCCTATAAATGAATATAATGTATATGAATGTGGTTGAATTTACTTTTAGTGGGAAGAAACATTAGTTAGAAAACTAGTTCACTCAAATTTTTAAAATGATCTAAGTCCCGGATATCACACTTGCTATTTGATAAATATTAACATCAATCAATGCATCAAACAATAGAAATGTGGAAAACCTAGAAAGTAGTTTCTTAGTTAAATGCATTTTACTGAATTATGCATACATTTTATATAATTCTATGTATTCTGTATAGTTCTAACTTCATGCTCACTAAAAATTGTTATGTGTGTTAGTTTAGGAGGGAAGGAAAAGAGGTGAGGCAATTGTCCCCCTAGAGAGGAATGTTGCTCCTCCGCAGTGGTTGAAAATATTAACGCATCTCTCTCTGCCTCCTATTGGACTGTAGCTCCTTTTCTGAGGATGATGACAGTGCCTCTATATCTGAAGAATCAGAGAATGAAAACCATCATGCAAGGGGTTCCTTTAGTTATAAGTCACACAGAAAGGGAGGACCATCACAGAGGTGAGCAGTATGATCCATCCTTGGTGCCTGTTTTTAACCATTTATGCCTAAGGTTGCAGTGTTTTGAATTTTTGCAATCAGACCATGGCGATGACCTTGAGCAGTAGAATAGAAATAACTCCCACATGCTTAGCATTCCAATAATCAAACACTAGACATAAATGGGTTTGTAAACTGTTGTTTAGATAAAAGGTCTTTTACTTCTTAGGAGCAAGCTTGTCAAATGCCTCTGCTATCTAGACAAGATGTGGGATCTCAGGAGGAGTTATTTTTGTTCCTACCCATGCCATCTCTTGGGAAATACTGCCACTGCCCAGTGATTATTTATCGCCATGGGGTTCCAAGTTGTAAACACTCTTGCTTCATTTTCCCTGAGACCCATTGGGGTCTGTCCCTTAAGAAACCCAGTCCTCTCTGATTTCTTGTTTCTCTCTGATCCTTCTTTCAGGGTCCCGAAGCAAGTACATGTGAGAGGGTTAGCTGTTATTTTCTAAAATGCTCCATCCCATTTGGTCCTACTTTTAGAAAATAGAGCACTGGAGAGAGGTGCTAGAAGAGAAAAGCAAAAAATCCTTAGTAGGAAATAAAGAAGTTGTGAAAACTTCAGATACCGGAATTGAGATTGCAGAAGGGGTGTGGTGTGGTGTTGGTGTGGAGCTGGGGTTTCCACCTGTTTTACATAATTAGTTTTTCTTTGCTTTTTTCCTCCCCTGTTTTCCCCTCTTTCCTATTTTTCTTCCCACTGACTACCTCCAGCCTTCCCATTGTTTTTATTTATCTTTTCTCCTCATCTTATTTTCCCTGACCATCTTAGGTCTCTTGTTGGGAGTTACTGGCATTGAGGTTGGTTCACTTAAGCTAATTCTTGGTATGAACTTTGACCGATATGCATTTACTAACCATGTGTATTATAGTCCATTTTTATACTGTTATGAAGAAATACCTGAGACTGGGTAATTTATAAAGAAAAAGAGGCTTAATGGACTCACAGTTTCACATGGCTGGGGAGGCCTCACAATCATGGCATAAGGTAAAGGAGGAGCAAAGTCATGTCTTACACGGTGGCAGGCAAGAGAGCATGTGCAGGGGGACTGCCCTTTATAAAACCATCAGATCTTGTGAGACTTACTTACTAGCATGACAATGTCATAGGCAACACCCACTCCTATGATTGAATTATTTCCCACCGGGTCCCTTTCATGGCATGTGGGGATTATGGGAACTATAATTCAAGATGAGATTTGGGTGGGGACACAGGCAAACCATATCACCATGTTTGTTCAAGACACTGGCATTTGGCAAGTCATGCTTCATGGAGGCTCAGGATACACTTTTATGCCTTATGCTTCATAATATGTTTTTGAAATATCATCTAGACCTCTTAAGTAATGAGTAGAAACAAGAAAGAATTTACTTTTTCTGACCATTTGCTTACCATGGACATTATACAGATGGTGACTATTGTGATTTCAGTGCATGTTTTTCATTTCCCAGAGAGCAGTACCTGCCTGGTGCCATTGCACTTTTTAATGTGAACAACAGCAGCAATAAGGACCAGTAAGTATATTTACAATAGAAAACCAAAGCTATGGTCTTAAAGAAAACCAGTAAAAAAGGTAGGAATATACCTGAATCTGTTATAGAGGAAATATTCATTAAGCAAATGATCTAATACAATGGCAATGATAGTCTACCATTTTGTTGAAAAGTAGTATTTATTCATTCATTTATTTGAATACATGTAGAAAAAATCATGTCTATAGTGTTCATGCAGTTGACTTTCTTTGTGAATAGAGTGACTGAGAAAAATAAGTGAAACACATTACTCCTGGAAACTTTCCAGTTTGAGCCAATGTGTCTTAGGTGAAGTTCCTCAGGAAACAGTTTCTGAGATGGAGGCTTGTATGCAGAGGTTTGTTGGGAATGGTCTTGGGAACAATATCTGGAAGGGAGTTGGGGGTCAGTATTGGGGAGAGGGAGAAGTCGAACTTCAGAGAATAGAGCTGATGTACAATGTGATTCAATGGGGATCCCTGGAGCAGGGATGACCTTTTAGAGTTGTCCCTATTTAGGTAATAGACTTGGGCCTTTGTACCCATGAACAGTTACTGGAAAAAGGTTGGCCCTAGAAGATGGAGCATAACCTTGAACATGGTGGTTTCCTTCAGCCAAGGCCAGCCAAGTGAGAGGAAAAACTGAGCTGACAGCAACCAATACTCTTGGCAAGTGGAGAATGAGTGCCTGAATTTTGTGCACCACCTGCATAACCACTGTACAGCCCACCTGTGTGCTGCTCAGATCTATTTTGTTTATATAGAAAATTCACCCCATGTGGGAATACCTACTCCAGGATCCTGGTTATTCTTTTTTCTTGAGAAAGCTTGTAAGAGGAAAGTTAATGGGATTAAACTAAGGTCTCTGGCAGCTGCAGGTGGTTTTGAGGCCTCAAATGAAATTCTTCACCCTCTCTGCTTCTACTCATTCTAGGGTCTGCTGGTCTAGATGACTTAGCTGGTGTGAACAATACAGACACTCATCCCTGAAGGACTTGAGCCCTGGGTCACCATGCCCTTCTTGAGTCATGGCTATAGTACTTGCCCATTTACCACCAAAACTGGGCTGGAAAATAACAAAAGACCACCTAGGTGCAAATACATCTCCCCTCCCTGCATTGTATAACAGCAGCACTGCCTACTTCTGATGATCAAGGTCAATAACTTTTGCCAGTGTGGTGACTCTCTTCCTTGCCTGTTGGTTTCTTGGCATGAGGGGCCCAAAGTGGCTGGGGAGTAGCCATAGCTTAATGTTTAATGGAACTCTGGCATTCCCTGGCAGATGCATCACCCCTCTGGAAGCCAGGGCCTCTAGACCCACAGATCCTTAAGTTGCAAGAATGGGAAACACACCTTTCCTACATTTGTCACCCCTACTTAGACCCCTTAGTTCCCAGACCAATTCATTCTATACAGGAACCATACAATGATCATTGTTTTAGCATATATACAGTATCCTAGAGGATGGCACCTTATCTTCCTAGAGTATAAACTCTATGATAACACCTCAGCTGTGGTTTCAAAAGGTCACTCCTTAACTATCCTGTCAGTAGCTGACAAAAGGTGTGCAGCATATGATAGGACCATGGGATCTCATACTCAGGGTCCAATGCCACATTTTTTTTTTTTTTGCCTTAAAGCGAGTCCTTGGTCCAAAGTGATGTTAAGCAATATTTCATATTAGTAATCATGCTTCATATGCCCCTAAGTAATGGCACTGGTCAAAGCCCTGTGGCAAAAAAGCAAATGAATAGCCATAATATATGTCAGTTCTTATCAATATATTTGATGCCCCTTCCATGGTGTCAGGAGTCCAATTTAGTTAACTTGCCATCAAGTGACTGATTACTTTCCTCAAGAGAAAGCACTGTTTTGGAGTCATAGCATTGGTCTCTGTAACAGATAGGTTCACTAAGAGCAAAAAACAAACAAACAAAAACGAAGATTTTTCAGACTTTGTGCTGACACTCATAATATGTCCATTCAGTCTACCTCTTCTCCCGAAATATTTTCCCTGATCTTTCCATCCAGGTCCCTGACCAACCAGTCAAGGCATTTGTGACTGCCCATGAGTTCTTGTGTACTTGTGTATTCTTAATTTGGGCTATTTCTTTTTCCTTTATTTATTTATTTTTTTGAGACAAGATCTCACTCAGTTCCCCATGCTGGAGTGCAGTGGTGCAATCTCGACTCACTGCAACCTCCATCTCTTGGAGTTAAGTGATCCTCCTGCCTCAGCCTCCCGAGTAGCTGGGATTATAGGTGTGCGCCACCACGCCTGGCTAATTTTTGTATTTTTAGTGGGGTTTTGCCATGTTGGCCAGGCTGGTCTCCAACTCGTTGGCCTCAAGTGATCCTCCCACCTCAGCATCCTAAAGAGCTGGGATTACAGGCATGAGCCACCACACCCAGCTTGGACTATTTCTTTTTCCATACAAACTAGATGACTGTATACTGCTTGAAGCTGTGCCATTGGGGAAATTAACCTCACACTGTTTTTCTTTTTTTTTTTTTTTTTTGAGACGGAGTTTCGCTCTGTCGCCCAGGCTGGAGTGCAGTGGCCAGATCTCAGCTCACTACAAGCTCCGCCTCCCGGGTTCATGCCATTCTCCTGCCTCAGCCTCCCAAGTAGCTGGGACCACAGGCGCCCGCCACCTTGCCCGGCTAGTTTTTTTGTACTTTTTAGTAGAGACGGGGTTTCACCATATTAACCAGGATGGTCTCGATCTCCTGACCTCGTGATCCGCCCGTCTCGGCCTCCCAAAGTGCTGGGATTACAGGCTTGAGCCACCGCGCCCGGCCTCACACTGTTTTTCAAGACCATCTCTAAGTGAGGCTGTGGTGCAGACACAGCCCATTTTGGCTTGCATCCACATTCTAAACTGACCCATCTATGCAACACGCTGTATCAGCTCCTTCTAAAGAACCCCACATATGGCCACAGGTGGGGGCTGATAAATAGGTGCTGAGTGGAAAATGACATAGTGGAAAAGGAATGGAAATTTCCAGCCATGGAAAATGACATAAAGAAGGGTACTGAAGGCCAGCCATGGTGGCTCAGACTTGTAATCCCAGCACTTTGGGAAGGTAATCCTATTTCAGGGTCTGATTAACAGAATGCCATTGATACAGACATAGTGGACTAATGTGGTGCTTTGAGAAATGTCCACATGATCCAGGTCCCTCAAGACTGTCATGACAGTAGGAAAGAGAGTTAATATAGCCTTGGAAAAGAGTGTAGATGTGTACAGTTTGTCATCCCATGTGAGTAGGAACTATGTCTGATCCTCTTTCCTGATAGTAGTGAAAAATGACATTCACATGACTGACCCAGAACCTTAGGTATGCAGTGTATATCAAGTGAATGCATGGTTTTCCACATATGACGCAGCAGCTGCAATTGGGGCTACCACTTGGTTGATTTTGCAGTCATCTACTGCTGTCCATTAGGATCCATTTGGTTTTTGCAGTGGTCAGATGATGAATTATGTGGGGAAATGAAGAGGGATCACTTCCCCTGCATCCTTTAGGTCTTTAAGGATGGAATTTCTTTTTCTCCCCAGGATGCAATGTTGCTTTTGGCCAGAAGTTGGGAAGCAGCTTAAGGGCTTCTCCTTGATCTTACCCTTCTTTCCTCACAAGCCAAGGAACTAGTGGGGTAAGGGTGGGAGTTCTGCCAATGACAATTAATCTACATTTCGCTTTTGTATTCAGGAATTATGTACATTTCACTTTACATTTAGGAACTGGAGAAATGATCACAGAGTGGGTCTCTGTTATTTTCCACATAGGACACGGCAGCTGCAATTGGGGCTACTACTTGGTTGATTTTGCAATAGTCTATCTGCCATCCACTAGGATCTATTTAGTTTTTATGGGAGTCAGATGATAAATTACATGGGGAAATTAAGAGAGACCACCACTCCTCCATGCATGATTTTATGCAATTATATGCATTTCTCTTTTATATTCAGGAACTTGTATACATTCTACTTTTATATTCAAGAATTACATACATTTCACTTTTACATTTAGGAACTGGAGAAATGATCACATAGTAGTGGGTCTGTGGACTCAGTGGAAACACCATAAGTCATATCTCATCCAGAAATCTATTATTACCAGTCCATCATATGCTCTTCAAGTTTAACAGGGGGCCACAATGATGCTTCAATCCCTAGGTGTCAACATCAACTTGGATCCTGTGCCAGTCTTCGATGTATCTAAGAATTCATTTTTTTCCCCCAGAGTACAGTGATCTAAGTAATGGCCATAGGTTCTTTAGGACAAAGACTGAGGAAATCATTACTGGAATATATTTGTCATAGTGTTGCAGAGTTTTTCTTCATGGGTCATGGCTTCTCCTCTAGTCAGTGGTTTTAGGTCTAAGTATTGGCTTAGATCTGGAACTTTTCTAAGGATTCTGATTTTTTTTTTAATTTAAATTGTAATGAATCAATTCATTTTTTGAGATAGGGTCTCGCTATGTTGCCCAGGCTGGTCTTGAACTCCTGGGCTTGAGTGATCCTCCCACTTCGACCTCCCAGAGTGCTGGGATTATAGCCATGGGCCACCGTGCCCTTACCAGGATTCTGATTTTTTTGATGGAATGAATTGCCCTCAACCTCCTAATTATTCATTCCTGATTTGTTTTGGTTGTATATATTAAATAATACCCTAACTAGCTAATAGTCTTCCCATCTGTCTAGGAATACTGTGTTCTATTAACCTCCTCCATAGCTGTCTATAGGTTAAGCCCCTTTGTTACCATACCCACCTTAATGCTCATTATAATTACTGAAGAAACCTTACTTCTGATGGATAAGCACTGCCATTAGTCTCAGTTATTTCTGGATCTCATTAACCCTGTTGCTCTCAGAGAACCCAGTTCTGTAACGGCATTTCCCGTCATCAGCCCTGGCCTACAGAGGATAGCACCACTGAACTTCTCAAAGCTACTAATGCCCCTCTCACCAGCCTATTCCACATCACTTTTGCATCCTTTGAGCTCTCTTTGGGAACATAATTAGCTGGTAGGCTATCTTCCAAACAGTGTATCCACTTCAAGATGCCACTTTTCTGAGTCTTTTGATACCTTCCTCCACCATCTGCCATGGTGTTAATGTTTATTTCATTTTGTATAGGCCATTGCCTTTTCCAGGTTTCCAAGAGCCGTTTGAGTAGTGTGTCGACATCATCCTTCAGGATCCATGGTAGGCTGTCAAATCTTGACTCATAGAAGTGTACTCCCATAGCAGTAAATTCTTCCTTATCCAACTTTATGGTTCTGTCCCTGTTTGTACGTGACCATCTTGGATGTTAAGCCTCACCTCACTTGTCAATCTTATCTTCCATTTCTTCTCAACAGAGGCTTTCCACTTCTGCTGGGTCATTCTTACCCAGATTAAGTCCATTGCACTTAGAAATTTTTCTGCTCTGATATCCTCTCTCTTCTCAACTTCTCCAACTCTTAGTCATACTTTGAGGCCTAGCTTTAGACCTACCTCCTTTTAAAAGCCTTCTCTGACTATCCTAGTGGTAATGAGATGCCTTTTCATTCATGTCTGGATAATGAAATTTCCTAAGACATCTGAGCTGACAACGGCAGCCTGCTATAACCCTAGGTCTGTCTGACTTCAGAATCTATTCCCCTGCTGATAGAGAAAGTTAATTATAGAAAGAGGCACTAGTTACACAATCTCCACTCAAGAAGAAATTGTATGTAGAAAAATGTGGCCTTAAATCTGATAAATTATTCTAATAATTGAGATTCCACCATATTACCAGACAGCTTGTTGATTACTCATGAAAAATGACTTCAGTCAGGGTTATTCCCTCTAAAGAAAATTGATGGCATTTTCTTAAAATTCTCAATGATTTTATTCAAGGATAAATGTAAATGATGTTAAGAAGCTTAAATTTTAAAAATTATTTTTAATACATTAACACTTTGGAAGAACACTCTTGGGGGGCTGTTGTTTCTTAAACTTTTCTCCTTGGTTTTATGCCTTTATTCATCTCCATTCGTTTCTACTTCCCACATCTAGTAGCTTAGAAGTTTTTGTTTATTATCTGGATAATTGTCCCTCCCCTTTTTTTGGTAGAAATCTCCAGCAAGAGACCAGATGGGTTTTGAGCACTGGAGCAGGTCTTTGAATGCAAGGCTGAGATATTTGCTTGATGAAAAAGAAAGTAAATCAGAGTGGAAGACTGTGATTATGTGACAGATATATTATTTTTCTCTTTAGAGAACCAGAAGAAAAAAAGAAAAAGAAAAAAGCAAAGAAGAGGTAAGACTTTGGCAAGAATTACCCCACATTTTTCTGCCCATAACATTTCTGTATTTTAATACTACTTGCTTAACTTTTTCAGCAAGTCAGATGATAAAAACGAAAATAAGAAGGACCTAGAGAAGAAAAAGAAGAAAAAGGACAAAGAGAAGAAAAAAAAAGAGGAGAAAAGCAAAGATAAGAAAGAAGAGTAAGCACTTTTACTGGCATTGAAATAGAATGAAATTGTGATGGGTTTTAGATGCAGGGACGGTTTTCCATAATACAAAGTAGAAAGAAACTTTACAGTAAAGAGTCCTGTGTAAAGACTAAATGTCTTTAAACATTGAAAAATAAACATTTAACATAAATTATCGGAAGTGAATTAAAACTTTTTCTAATTTCCCTCAAATTAGCAACGGTAGCATTATTCTTAATTCTCTATGGTTAATTCGCATCCCTAAGCATTAGTGAAGATAACTTATCGCTGAGAAATATTTAGGTTCCAAGGAGGATTAGGTTTCTAGGATCCTACCATCATTTTAAAAGCTGAAATAAAAATTTAATTTTTATTTTGATTACATTCTTATAAGGAGTGTGCAACCTAGATTCCTTGCACGCGCAGATCACAATAAGGTTTGTGCTCCTATGAGAACCTAATGCCGCTGCTGATCTGACAGGAGACTGAGCTCAGGCGGTAATGCTCCCTTGCTCCGCAGCTCACCTCCTGCTGTGTGGCCCACCGGCTTCCTAACAGACCACAGACCAGTACTGGCCCACAGCCTGGGTGTTGGGGGCCTTGGATCTATTCCCTCTCAGTGGCTGAAGTATACAACTGACTGCAGTATCGCAGTGAAACCAGGGCTTTAGTAAAAACCTAATGTATGCTTTAATATGAGACTGGTCATTTTGTTATTTATCCACCCCTCACTAACCACTTTCTTATAACTAATGCTCTTATTCCATGCTAATCTTCCCACTGCAGAGTGAGCTTCTCCAGCTTACTTCCATTTCATTAATTGTGGTTGATGGGCATAATGATGTTTAATATGGTAAATAAAAATGTTCTTGTATCTTGGTAACTATCCCCTTTATTTCTAATTGCTGCTAGGGAGAAGAAAGAAGTTGTGGTTATTGATCCTTCGGGAAACACATATTACAACTGGCTGTTTTGCATCACCTTACCTGTTATGTACAACTGGACAATGGTTATTGCCAGGTGTCTATAATTTTTTTTTTTTTTTTTGTGGATCTCACCCCATTTCTAATTTCCAAGTTCACTGACTAAACAATTTGACTTAGAGCCTTTTAGGACACACCTCCTTTCTCTACTGCAGGTGGTAAAGAGAGGCTAGATTATACTCAGTGTGTTTTTCTGGAATCAGGAGGAGGTGCTTCAGTTCTCAGTATAACTGGGTCTCCAGTACTGGGATGCATGGAGGGATCAGGGGAAGACTTTTCTTTTTTAATTTTTTTACCTTTCATTTTAGGTTCGGGGGTATATGTGCAGGCTTGTTATATAGGTAAACTCATGTCACAGGGGTTTGGTGCACAGATTATTTTCTCACCCAGGTATTAAGCCTAGTACCAAATAGTTATTTTTTTCTGCTTCTCTCCCTTCTCCCACCTGTCACTCTCAAATAGACCCCAGTGTCTGTTGTTGGAGGGGAAGACTTGTAAACTTTTGGTTGTATAATAACTTAATTAGAACATCGGGAGAAACTATTTTCTTTGGCCTATGAGAAAAAAATGTTGCCAATAGTGGATAAAGGTCAAGGATTTAGTGTCTTTTACATGGTAAACATCTCCCTCATCCAAGGTCAAGCACAATTTCCTAAAGCATTTTGGGTACAGATAGTCAATATGAACCAGGTGATCAATGTGTTTCACCCAACATATTTTGATTTTAGTTTTAGGCCATTTATTTTTTAAATTTATTTAAAGATTTTTTTGTACAAATTTATGGGGTACATGTGAAATTTTGTTACTTGTATATAACAAAGGGTATTTAGGGTGTCCATCACTCAAGTTCAATACGTTTTTGTTAAGTACAGTCTGTTAATCAAACATTGAATTTATTCCTTCTGTCTTACTGTATACTTGTACCCTTCAACCCACTTATTCTTATTGGATGATTTTACAAAGCTGACTAGCATCATGGAAAGGATGTTAGAATTCAGAAGTGTGAGGATCAAAATCCAGCCACTCAGGGAAAGTTTCGGGAAAGCCATGGTTGATTAAAGGACTCTAAGGACCTCTCCTAGCCTGAGTGTGCTGTGCTTCTCACCATGATAAAGAAAATATACAAAGAGAACTTTTACTTAAATTGGCCCACATTTCTTTTTTATTTATACAGGTATTTCTTTTTTTACAGAGCATGTTTTGATGAACTTCAATCTGATTACCTAGAATATTGGCTCATTTTAGATTACGTATCAGACATAGTCTATTTAATTGATATGTTTGTACGAACAAGGACAGGTAAATATGTTCAGTTTTGAATATTCTAAAATTTTAATGCTTTTATCTCTAGCATTGTAATTTGATATTTCCTAATCCAAGTATTCTTCAAAGTAAACCCACAAAAATCTGTTCTAGAGAAAAAGGCACAGGTGAAAGCAAGAGTCACGATGTATAAACTCACAGGCTTAGATGACTCCAGCTGATTCAGAGGAAGTTACCAGGCAACCTTTTGACAAGTAGATGCGGCTTTCCTCCATTATCTTGTTCATTGGTTTTGTGCCAGGCAAGAGGAATAGAGAGAGCAAAAATATTCTGCCAGTTATAGGGGGAAGAGTAATTGCTACCTAACAGGGAGATAATTTAAAGAGTCATGGGGAAAAATGTCGTTGTCCTCAGCAGAGCCATATTCAAAATTTTATAAGAAGGAGGAAAAATGCATTTAGCTCAGCTTTGTGGTTTATGATGAGATATTATTGACCAGAGGGGATAGCTTCTGAAGTATTTCTGTTAAGTAGGTAGAAGCTGATTGTTTCTACACCACTCTTCACTCGCAAATGTAACCGGTATACAGAGACTATAACCTTTAAAGAATCATTATGTAAAATAGAACATTCTCTAAATACTAGTATCCTGGAACAATGCTCCACTCGCTCTGTCATATTTGTAACTTTGGTAGTCAGTTTAGGAGAAGGAGCAAATCCCTTTCCTAGTGTAATGTATCAGATGGCTGAAATGCTGGGTTTAAAACACACAAGGCCCATGGTAACAGCATAGGAGGGAAGATCCCAAGTGTCTAAGGGAGCAAGAATGACAGATGAAAATGCAGCCTCAAGGGACGCTTATGCTTCACATTGAAGGGGTAAGGCAAGAATATGCAAAATAGACAGCACAGGGCAAGTACCCAAGCATCCAGGGTAGAGCTGGGATTCTGACAAGGCAGTGGCATGGGCTATTAGGTACATCGCTAGCGTGTTCAGGAAACCCTCCACGAACTGTGTATGGTGGGGAAAAAAACAACAACGCATTGTATATTACTACACTCTCAATACAATACAGTTCTGGTCTCCAATATGTATGTGGTGTTTCCTCTACACACCAAGCAATTCTGTAACACCAGCTGGGTTAAAATTTAACTGAATTCGCACACTCATGGGAGTTAGAACAGGCCTCACAGGTTATGGGCTCAGTCTCCCAAGATGATCCCCCGCTTCAGATGCCAATCGTAAGTCTCAGGTTGTGGCTTGTGCTTCTGACTGACCAACTATATATTGGGATTCCCACAGCTCCCTCGTGGGTCCAGTAATTTGCTAGCACAACTTACAGACCTTAGGAAAACACTTACGTTTACTGCTTTATTTTATTAATAAAGGATATGATACTGGATACCGAGGAAGAGCCAGATGAAGAGATACATAGGGCAAAGTTGGGAAGAGTCATGAGAACAGGGGCTTTTGTCCCCATGGAACTGGGGTGTGGCACCCTCCTAGTTCGTAGATGTGTTCACCAACCTGATAATGCTCCAAACCCCATAGTTCAGGGATTTTTATAGAGGCTTCACCATGGAGGCATGATGGACTATTAACTCAGTCTCCAGTGCTTCTCCCTTTCCTGGATGAAGGAGGTTGGGGTAAAAGTTCCAAGCTTCTAAACATAACTTAGTCTTTCTGGTGACCAGCCCCATCTTGGACCTCACCTTTTCCTTCCTTCCCTCCTTCCCTCCTTTCTTTCTTTCTCTCTCTTTCTTTCTTTCTTTCTTTCTTTCTTTCTTTCTTTCTTTCTTTCTTTCTTTCTTTCTTTCTTTCTTTCTTTCTTTCTTTCT
>NW_012101296.1:659545-666573 GCF_000951045.1 Mandrillus leucophaeus
TTTCTTTCTTTCTTTCTTTCTTTCTTTCTTTCTTTCTTTCTTTCTTTCTTTCTTTCTTTCTTTCTTTCTTTCTTTCTTTCTCTCTTTCTTTCTTATAATATCATAGAGACTTAGGCTGGTCTCGAACTCCTGTACTCAAGGGATCCTCCTGCCTCAGACTTCCAAAGCACTGGGATTATAGATGTGAGCCACTGCACCTGGCCAGAACAAAAGACATTTCTATCACCCAGGAAACATCAAGGGATAAATAACTCTGTTTCAGGAACTGGGGTCAAGAACCAAATACCATAACAAAAGATGGACTTAGGGCCGGGCTCAGTGGCTCACGCCTATAATCCCAGCACTTTGGGAGTCCAAGGCCGGTGGATCATGAGGTCAGGAGATCGAGACCAGCCTGGCCAATATGGTGAAACCCTGTCTCTACTAAAGTACAAAAATAGCTGGGTGTGGTGGCACGTGCCTGTAGTCCTAGCTACTCAGGAGGCTGAGGCAGAAGAATTGCTTGAACCTGGAAGGCAAAGGTTGCAGCAAGACGAGATTGCGCCACTGCACTCTAGCCTGGGTGACTCTGACTAAAAAAAAAAAAAAAAAATCACTTAGTAACCATATTGCTTAGGAAATTACAGGAGTTTTAAGAGTCCTGTGCCAGGGACCATATATATATATATATGTATTTATCTCACAATATCACAAGAACACTACTCATAAAAGGAATGGCTTTACCTGGATGGAGATGATAGACCTTGAGAGATTCGTACACTTTCACTTTTGCCCTTACAACATTTTTTTTTTTTTTTTTTGTGAGACAGGGTCTCACTGTTGCCCAGGCTGGAATGCAGTAGTGCTATCATGGGTCACTGCAGCCTCGAACTCCCAGGCTCAAGTGATATTGAGTCTCAGCCTCCTAAAGTACTGGGATTACAGATGTGAGCTGTCTGGCCAAAATTTTACCTTTTATTTCTGCAGCAGAATATTTTCTACAGCCATAGGTTGATTGATATTTGTATTTTATTACATTGTTAAAGTCATATTTATTGAAAATGAATTTTTCTTTTGACCTCAACAAAGTTAATTGACAGTTACTTCACAAAAATTCACAATTACATAAAAAGGAGAAACACTGAATTTATTTTATTTTTTATTTTAGGTTACCTAGAACAAGGACTGCTGGTAAAGGAAGAACTTAAACTCATAAATAAATATAAATCCAACTTACAATTTAAACTTGATGTTCTGTCACTGATACCAACTGATTTGCTGTATTTTAAGTTAGGGTGGAACTATCCAGAAATTAGATTAAACAGGTTATTACGAATCTCTCGTATGTTTGAGTTCTTCCAGAGAACAGAAACAAGGACAAACTATCCAAACATCTTCAGGATTTCCAACCTTGTTATGTACATCGTCATCATTATCCACTGGAATGCATGTGTGTACTACTCTATTTCTAAAGCTATTGGATTTGGAAATGATACATGGGTCTACCCTGATACTAATGATCCTGAATTTGGCCGTTTGGCTAGAAAATACGTATACAGCCTTTACTGGTCTACACTGACTTTGACTACCATTGGTGAAACACCCCCTCCTGTGAGGGATTCTGAGTATGTCTTTGTGGTGGTTGATTTCCTAATTGGAGTGCTAATTTTTGCTACCATCGTTGGTAACATAGGTTCTATGATTTCCAACATGAATGCGGCCAGAGCAGAATTTCAAGCAAGAATTGATGCTATCAAGCAATATATGCATTTTCGAAATGTAAGCAAAGATATGGAAAAGAGAGTTATTAAATGGTTTGACTACCTGTGGACCAACAAAAAAACAGTTGATGAGAAAGAAGTCTTAAAGTATCTACCTGATAAACTAAGAGCAGAAATTGCCATCAATGTTCACTTAGACACATTAAAAAAGGTACGCATTTTTGCTGATTGTGAAGCTGGTCTGTTGGTGGAGTTGGTCTTGAAATTGCAACCCCAAGTCTACAGTCCTGGAGATTATATTTGCAAGAAAGGGGATATTGGACGAGAGATGTACATTATCAAGGAAGGCAAACTCGCTGTGGTGGCAGATGATGGAGTCACTCAGTTTGTGGTATTGAGCGACGGCAGCTACTTTGGTGAGATCAGCATTCTTAATATTAAAGGGAGCAAAGCCGGCAATCGAAGAACTGCCAATATTAAAAGTATTGGCTACTCGGACCTGTTCTGTCTCTCAAAAGATGACCTCATGGAAGCTCTAACTGAGTATCCAGATGCCAAAACTATGCTGGAAGAGAAAGGGAAGCAGATTTTAATGAAAGATGGTCTACTGGATCTAAACATTGCAAATGCTGGCAGTGATCCTAAAGATCTTGAAGAGAAAGTTACTCGAATGGAGGGGTCAGTAGACCTCCTGCAAACAAGGTTTGCCCGAATCTTGGCTGAGTATGAGTCCATGCAGCAGAAACTGAAACAAAGATTAACCAAGGTTGAGAAATTTCTGAAACCGCTTATTGACACAGAATTTTCAAGTATTGAGGGACCTGGAGTAGAAAGTGGGCCCATTGACTCTATATAGAACTGAAAAGCTGGTCATTGACAGGGACACTCCTCATGATCCTTCTGATCTTGTGACTGACATCAAATAAAACTTAAAAAAAGAGGAAGACTCAGTTCGGAAATTTTTCCATGAGGAAAATGTGCTTTGGTGCAAGGTACAAGGCCCACACCCTCTCTGAGAGATACTATGATTAAAAAAGCTTTATATCTTGGGATTTTTCACAACTGATAATGTGCAAAGATATAAACTGATTAACTTGTCAATGGCTGTATCTTCTGATTTTTTTCACATATGCTCGTTTTATGTAATAATCTTCATAAAAATGAATAAGTATCCCTCACTTTCATGCCATTTCTATTGTTGAGTGAAGTGTATTTGAAGTAACTGAGAATTACCATGTACATCATGTTTGGGATAACATTTTTAAAAATTAGACTGCAATAAAGTAAAATTAATTATGCAACTGTAGTGAAAATGAGTTATTTGATAATTTAGCAGGGAGTTTAGGATCTTGCAGAACTTCAGGGTCATTTTAAGGAAAAATCAATCATTTTTGTAGTCTAGGACTGAGAAAGAGTGGTTGAGAGAAACTTTTCACCAATAAAAGCATGATAAATCAGACTTTATGAATATATATATGTATACACACACATATAAATATAGACATATATCACACTGAAGATCATAGAATGTTTTAGGAATCTTTTATATTAAATTTTAAATTTTTTCTGATTATGAAGACCTGACAGCAGTGGCTATTTTCTTACTTCTCTGCCTGGCCAGCAGTAAGAAAAAAGGATAAAGTAATAATATTTCTGGGTAATTAACAAGGGAAATTATCATAATGTTAAAAAAGGCGACTTGAAAGTTCTGGGGACCAGCATGAGCATCACCTGGGAGCTTCTCAGAAATGCAGAATCATGGGCTCTACCCCTACCTACTGCATCAGAATCTGCATCTTAGCAAGTGTTTCATATCCATGTTAAAGCTTGAAAAGCATGCATGTAGAGAACCAGGAAGGAGTTAATGAGAGGATGTTCTAGAAAAGAAAAGGAAACTATCCGGCAAGCATGTGGATGTGGAAAACATTGCTAATCGATCAGCCAGCTTCTGCTGAACCCGGATGTGGCTCAAAAAATCTTTCTTAACACAGATCACTAGAAGATTTCTATCTCTATCTATAATGACATGACTAAAAACAGCTTCTTGATAATTTGACATTTCAGATACTTAAACAGACCTTGATCAGGGTATGCCGATGGTATATATTTATTATTATTATTATTTTATACTTTAAGTTCTAGGGTACATGTGCACAACATGCAGGTTTGTTACATATGTATACATGTGCCATGTTGGTGTGCTGCACCCACTAACTCGTCATTTACATTAGGTATATCTCCTAATGCTATCCCTCCCTCCCCCCTCCCCCCACCCCACAACAGGCCCCAGTGTGTCATGTTCCCCTTCCTGTGTCCAGGTGTTCTCATTGTTCAATTCCCATCTATGAGTGAGAGCATGCAGTCTTTGGTTTTCTGTCCTTGCGATAGTTTGCTGAGAATGATGGTTTCCAGCTTCATCCATGTCCCTACAAAGGACATGACTCAGGATGATGGTTTCCAGCTTCATCCATGTCCCTACAAAGGACATGAACTCATCCTTTTTTATGGCTGCATAGTATTCCATGGTATATATGTGCCACATTTTCTTAATCCAGTCTATCATTGATGGACATTTGGGTTGGTTCAAAGTCTTTGCTATTGTGAATAGTGCCACAAGAAACATATGTGTGCATGTATCTTTATAGCAGCATAATTTATAATCCTTTGGGTATATACCCAGTAATGGGATGGCTGGGTCAAATGGTATTTCTAATTCTAGATCCTTGAGGAATCACCACACTGTCTTCCACAATGGTTGAACTAGTTTACAATCCCACCAACAGTGTAAAAGTGTTCCTATTTCTCCACATCCTCTCTAGCACCTGTTGTTTCCTGACTTTTTAATGATCACCATTATAACTGGTGTGAGACGGTATCTCATTGTGGTTTTGATTTGCATTTCTCTGATGGGCAGTGATGATGAGCATTTTTTCATGTGTCTGTTGGCTGCATAAATGTCTTCTTTTGAGAAGTGTCTGATCATATCCTTTGCCCACTTTTTGATGGGGTTGTTTGTTTTTTTCTTGTAAATTTGTTTAAGTTCTTTGTGGATTCTGGATATTAGCCCTTTGTCAGATGAGTAGATTGCAAAAATTTTCTCCCATTCTGTAGGTTGCTTGTTCAACCTGATGGTAGTTTATTTTGCTGTGCAGAAACTCTTTAGTTTAATGAGATCCCATTTGTCAATTTTGGCTTTTGTTGCCATTACTTTTGGTGTTTTAGACATGAAGTCCTTGCCCATGCCTATGTCATGAATAGTACTGCCTAGGTTCTCTTCTAGGGTTTTTATGGTTTTAAGTCTAACATTTAAGTCTTTAATCCATCTTGAATTAATTTTTGTATAAAGTATAAGGCAGGGATCCAGTTTCAGCCTTCTACATATGGCTAGCCAATTTTCCCAGCACCATTTATTAAATAGGGAATCCTTTCCCCATTTCTTGTTGTTGTCAGGTTTGTCAAAGATGGTTGTAGATGTGTGGTATTATTTCTGAGGGCTCTGTTCTGTTCCATTGGTCTATATCTCTGTTTTGGTACCAGTACCATGCTGTTCTGGTTACTGTAGCCTTGTAGTATAGTTTGAAGTCAGGTAGCATGATGCCTCCAGCTTTGTTCTTTTGACTTAGGATTGTCTTGGCAATGCGGGCTCTTTTTTGGTTCCATATGAACTTTAAAGTAGTTTTTTCCAATTCTGTGAAGAAAGTCATTGGTAGCTTGATGGGGATGGCATTGAATCTATAAATTACCTTGGGCAGTATGGCCATTTTCACAATATTGATTCTTCCTGTCTGTGAGCATGGAATGTTCTTCCATTTGTTTGTGTTCTCTTGTATTTCATTGAGCAGTGGTTTGCAGTTCTCCTTGAAGAGGTCCTTCACATTCCTTGTAAGTTGGATTTCTAGGTATTTTATTCTCTTTGAAGCAATTGTGAATGGGAGTCATGATTTGGCTCTCTGTTTGTCTTTTATGCACGTATAAGAATGCTTGTGATTTTTGCACCTTGATTTTGTATCCTGAGACTTTGCTGAAGTTGCTTATCAGCATAAGGAGATTATGGGCTGAGACGATGTGGTTTTCTAAATATGCAATCATGTCATCTGCAAACAGAGACAATTTGACTTCCTCTTTTCCTAATTGAATACCCTTTATTTCTTTCTCCTGCCTGATTGCCCCGGCCAGAACTTCCAACACTATGTTGAATAGGAGTGGTGAGAGAGGGCATCCCTGGCTTGTGCCAGTTTTCAAAGGGAATGCTTGCAGTTTTTGCCCATTCAGTATGATATTGGCTGTGGGTTTGTCATAAATAGCTCTTATTATTTTGAGATATGTCCCATCAACACCGAATTTATTGAGAGTTTTTAGCATGAAGCGTTGTTGAATTTTGTCAAAGGCCTTTTCTGCATCTATTGAGATAATCATGTGGTTTTTGTCTTTGGTTCAGTTTATATGCTGGATTATGTTTATTGATTTGTGTATGTTGAACCAGCCTTGCATCCCAGGGATGAAGCCCACTTAGTCATGGTGGATTAGCTTTTTGATGTGCTGCTGGATTCGGTTTGCCAGTATTTTATTGAGGATTTTCACATGGATGTTCATCAGGGATATTGGTCTAAAATTCTCTTTTTTTGTAGTGTCTCTGCCAGGTTTTGGTTTCAGGATGATGCTGGCCTGATAAAATGAGTTAGGGAGGATTCCCTCTTTTTCTATTGATTGGAATCCTTTCAGAAGGAATGGTACCAGCTCCTCCCTGTAACTCTGGTAGAATTTGGCTGTGAATCCATCTGGTCCCGGACTTTTTTTGGTTGGTAGGCTATTAATTATTGCCTCAATTTCAGAGCCTGTTATTGGTCTATACAGGGATTCAGCTTCTTCCTGGTTTAGTCTTGGGAGGGTGTATGTGTCCAGAAATTTGTCCATTTCTTCTAGATTTTCTAGTTTATTTGGGTAGAGGTGTTTATAGTGTTCTCTGATGGTAGCTTGTATTTCTGTGGGATTCATGGTGATATCCCCTTTATCATTTTTTTTTCATTGCGTCTACTGATTCTTCTCTTTTTCTTCCTTATTAGTCTTGCTAGCAGTCTATCTATTTTGTTGATCTTTTCAAAAAACCAGCTTCTGGATTCATTGATTTTTTGAAGGTTTTTTTGTGTCTCTATCTCCTTCAGTTCTGCTCTCATCTTAGTTATTTCTTGCCTTCTGCTAGCTTTTGAATGTGCTTGCTCTTGCTTCTCTAGTTCTTTTAATTGTTATGTTAGGGTGTTGATTTTAGATCTTTCCTGCTTTCTCTTGTGGGCATTTAGTGCTATAAATTTCCCTCTACACACTGCTTTA
>NW_012101296.1:671043-805743 GCF_000951045.1 Mandrillus leucophaeus
ATCCACTGTTAGTCTGATGGGCTTCCCTTTGTGGGTAACCCGATCTTTCTCTCTGGCTGTCCTTAACATTTTTCCTTCATTTCAACTTTGGTGAATCTGACAATTATGTGTCTTGGAGTTGCTCTTCTCGAGCAGTTTCTTTGTGGCGTTCTCTGTGTTTCCTGAATTTGAATGTTGGCCTGCCTTGCTAGGTTGGGGAAGTTCTCCTGGATAATATCCTGCAGAGTAATTTCCAACTTGGTTCCATTCTCCCCGTCACTTTCAGGTACACCAATCAGATGTAGATTTGGTCTTTTCACATAGTCCCATATTTCTTGAAGGCTTTGTTTGTTTCTTTTTACTCTTTTTTCTCTAATCTTGTCTTCTCGCTTCATTTCATTCAAGTGTTCTTCAATCACTGATACCCTTTCTTCCAGTTGATCGAATTTGTTATGAAGCTTGTGCATTCGTCACGTAGTTCTTGTGTCATGGTTTTCAGCTCCATCAGGTCATTTAAGGACTTCTCTACACTGGTTATTCTAGTTAGCCATTCATCTAATCTTTTTTCAAGGTTTTTAGCACTTTGCGATGGGTTTGAAATTCCTCCTTTAGCTCAGAGAAGTTTGATCATCTGAAGCCTTCTTCTCTCAACTAGTCAAAGTCATTCTCCATCCAGCTTTGTTCCATTGCTGACGAGGAGCTGCGTTCCTTTGGAGGGGGAGAGGCGCTCTGGTTTTTAGAATTTTCAGCTTCTCTGCTCTGTTTTTTCCCCATCTTTGTGGTTTTATCTACCTTTGGTCTTTGATGATGGTACAGATGGGGTTTTGGGGTGGATGTCCTTTCTGTTTGTTAGTTTTCCTTCTAACAATCAGGACCCTCAGCTGCAGGTCTGTTGGAGTTTGCTGGAGGTTCACTCCAGACCCTGTTTGCCTGGGTATCAGCAGGGGAGGCTGCAGAACAGCGAATATTCCTGAACAGCAAATGTTGCTGCCTGATCACTTCTCTGGAAGCTTCGTCTCAGAGGGGTACCCGGCCGTGTGAGGTGTCAGTCTGCCCCTACTGGGGGGGTGCCTCCTGGTTAGGCTACTCGGGGGTCAGGGACCCACTTGAGGAGGCAGTCTGTCCATTCTCAGATCTCAAACTCCATGCTGGGAGAACCACTACTCTCTTCAGAGTTGTCAGACAAAGACATTTAAATCTGCAGAGGTTTCTGCTGCCTTTTGTTTGGCTATGCCCTGCCCCCAGAAGTGGAGGCTACAGAGGCAGGCAGGCCTCTCTGAGCTGTGGTGGGCTCCACTCAGTTGAGCTTCCAGGCCGCTTTGTTTACTTACTCAAGCCTCAGCAATGGCGGGCACCCCTCCCCCAGCCTTGCAGCTGCCTTGCAGTTTGATCTCAGACTGCTGTGCTAGCAATGAGTGAGGCTTCGTGGGCGTGGGACCCTCTGAGCCAGGCGCGGGATATAATCTCTTGGTGTGCCATTTGCTAATACCCTTTGAAAAGCGTAGTATTTGGGTGGGAGTGACCCAATTTTCCATGTGCCGTGTGTCACGGTTTCCCTTGGTTAGAAAAGGGAATTCCCTGACTCCTTTCGCTTCCTGGGTGAGGCAATGCCTCACCCTGCTTTGGCTCTCACTCGGTGGGCTGCACCCACTGTCCGACACACCCCAGTGAGATGAACCCGATACCTAAGTTGGAAATGCAGAAATCACTCCTCTTCTGCATTGCTCTGGCTGGGAGCTATAGACTGGAGCTGTTCCTATTCAGCCATCTTGGAACGGCCCCACCAGATGGAATATTTTATTCTGTTATACCAGTAGAATATCCACTGAACTATACATTATGTCTTTGAAGTCCTGTGTTTCCATTCATCTTGGCTGTTCCTTCAATATCAGTTGGCAAGTATTTCTCCACTGCAAGCTCGGCCTTCCAGGTTCACGTTCCCACCCTTCGCTTACTTTACATATACCTACCTTTTCTATTGGTTTTCTACACTGTTGTGCCCACCTTTGAGTGGTGTCTTCACTTTAATCTTTTTTGTGTACTCACAAACCAATCAGCATGCACTCCCTATTCTGAGCCCATAAAAGGCCCCAAACTCAGCCATGCTGAGGGACTTTTTCCTGCCTTTGGGTAGGGGAACCACCCCCACGACCCCACTGGAGTGGGTGCGTTGTATATAATACCATAATGTATTTCTGCCTGACACAAGTTCTCCTTTTCCTCTCTTTTTCTTCTTGTTCTTGTTATTACTTCTCCTGCATCTGCATTTTGTTCTTTTTCTTTGTGCCATGTCTTGCCTGTTATAAAAACCTCTAAGACAGTATAAAGAAGCTTGCTGGCTACTCATATCAGGCAGATATGGTAATATCGGGAGAATAAGAGTTACATACCTGGCTCAGAGCTGGCTCCCAAGAAGAAGCATCCCTAATTACAGCGTCCAGGACTAGGGTGAATACTTTGACTCTCATCTGGGCTAGAGATACAGCCAAGGATTCTGATTTGGTGACCCCTGACCCAAGTTCCATAGTCTTGCTGATGCTTACATTGTACAGGTGGCTGATTCTTGGCTCAATGTCTTGGGGTAAGGAGAATTTAGTCAACTATTCTTTTTTTCATGACTCCTCCATGTAGAGAGGAATCTGATGTGCTTAACCTGCACTGTGGGCTTTAGTTTACAGACACCTGGGGTGCAATGCAGAGGTTCATAATTGGATTCCAGCTTCATCAGGGAGTTTTGTTTTGTTTTGTTTTGTTTTGTTTTAGAGAGGAAACATGTAGCTTTAGGGAAATTCATGATAAGAGTGTTGACTTGGATACCGTGGATGCCAAAGCAGGAACTCACCTTTTAGCAACCCAGACACCAGTCATATTCCAAGTTGATTCTAGACTCCAATTGGTAGTCCAGAACTAGCATCTTAACATATGAGGACTAGAACAGTTCTGGCATAAGGGCAGGAGTGAGGAGGGGGAGGTGGGTAGGATAAAATCTGAAGATCCCTAATAGTTGTATCTGAGAGGAGCTGGGACTCAGAGATGGTAGATCAGTGAGGGAATAGAAATTCAATCCCTAGTCTTGTCAGTGTGTCTGGTGAGTGTTTACCCTGTTTTTCTGCCAACTCTCTTATAATATAGAGTTCTCATAGGAAGAGACTGCTTTAACATTTGGTATACATTTTTTTAAAAAAACCGTTTCCAACTTAAAATATGATGTGATTAAGCTTCCTACCATTAGGTGGCAATGGAGGTCTACAATTATAACCTTGAAAGCCCGATGCTGTTTAGAGACTACAAACGGTATACTCAGTGCCCTTTGGCAATAAAGAGTAATATTTCTCTGACACAAGTATTTCCAGAATATTTTAGTATAGCAAAATATGTACTAGTTTGAACTGAAAACATGATCAAATAAAATTTAAAATTTAAATTTAATGGGTAAAGTAATAAGACACATTGAAGCATTTGAATATTTCTTAATTTCAGGAAGTTCACCAAGGGAATAATAATAATTACATCACAAAAAGCTTACTGATGTTTAAGACATGTACTATAGATAAACAAAAGGGGACAAAATAGAGCGAATGGCATTTATATTAAAATTAAGTTTACATTTTTATTTTTTAAAAGTCCATTGCTTTAAAAAGTCTTAAAACTACTGATTTAACAGTATTGGAAATAAGCCTACTTAGGACACTGTAAATTTAGGTAATGTTCTTCCTGTGTTAACTGAAACTGTGTTATTGGATGCCCAGGTTTATAGACAGTTCAGAATATAAAATATGAATCAACAAGTGTGTAGACTCAAAAGAAATAGTTTGATATTCCCTGAACTAGTTTAGGTGAAGAAGAAAGAAAGTGGAGAATTCAAGGAAAGGGAATGGAGAATGTAGAAAGGCCTCAGAGATCATCTAGTCCACCCCTCCCCATTTTACAAATACAAAAATGATGACCAGGCAACAGCAAGATTGTTGAGAATGTCGAGTATTAGAAACTGAGTGAGAGTGGGAAGTTGTTTTTTTTTTTTTTTTAAACAGAGTCTCACTGAGGGCAGCAGGAGGCAGCCACATGCCTAGGCAGATAGGAGCAGGTCCCCAGTGAAACACTACCTCCAAGCTGAAGACAGTTTAAAGCCTGAAAGCCAAGCAGCAAGTTGAATCCTCAGACCGGATTGAGAACTTGTCTTTCCGTTTGGCATGCTTTCCTCTGATTGATCCCCACCCTTCACCTACTTTGCATATACCTACCCTTTTCTATTGGTTTTCTATACTATTGTGCCCACCTTTGAGTGGTGTCTTCCCTTTAATCTTTTTTGCATACTCACAAACCAATCAGCATGCACTCCCTATTCTGAGCCAGTAAAAGGCCCCAAGCTCAGCCATGCTGGGGGCCTTCCCACCTTTGGATAGGGGAACCACCCCCAAAACCCCACATCCCCTCTTCACTGAGAGCTTTCCTTTTGCTTAATAAATTCTACTCCACTCACTCTCCAGTGTCCATGTGCCAAATTCTTCCTGGTCATGAGACAAGAACTTGGATATACCTGAGCTAAGAAGCAGAAAGACCACAACATCACTTTGTCATCCAGGTTGGAGTGCAGAGGTGTGATCTCGGCTCACTGCAGCCTCAACTTCCCAGGTTCAAGTGATTCTCCTTTCTCAGCCACCAGAGTAGCTGGGATTACAGGTGCAGGCCACCGTGCCTGGCTAATTTTTGTATTTTTAGTAGAGAGGGGGTTTCACCATGTTGCCCAGGCTGATCTTGAACTCCTCAGCTCAAACAATCTGCCCGTCTTGGCCTCCCAAAGTGTTGGGATTACAGGCATGAGCCACCACACCCAGCCAAGAGTGGGAATTTTTACCATACTTTTCAGAGTAATATGTTAATATCTTGTAGAGTCAAAGTTGGGAATAACCCAAACCCAGTAATTTCATTCTTATGTATAGTCACTAGAGAAAAATCTGCCAGATATGCACAAGGAGACATGTTCTCAAGAGCATATATAACAGTAAAAATTGGACAAAACCTATCTATCAAAAGGAGACTAGATAAATAAGTTGGAATGTGTTTATAGAATGGAATACTATACAACATTTGAATAGTAACAGATAATACTCAGGTAGTGCTTGGTTTGTACCAGAGACTGTCTCAAATGCCTTATAGAGATGTTAATGCATTTGATCCTCAAAACAACTTATAACATAGATTCCATTATGTTACTTGTTTAACAGGTAAGGAAACACAGGCACAAGCAAGTTAAGTAATTTGCATGAGAGCTACAGAAATAAAGTGGCACTGCTGCTATTGGAACCTAGACATCAATGTCTCTTCTCTGCTCTCGACACTTTCAGTTGTGCTGAGTTTTTTTTTTTTGTTTTTTTTTTTTTTGAGATGGAGTCTTGCTCTGTCACCCAGGCTGGAGTGCAGTCGCATGATCTCAGCTCACTGCAATCTCTGCCTCCTGGGTTCAAGCAATTCTCCTGCCTCAGCCTCCCAAGTAGCTGGGACTACAGGCACCCGCCACCACGCCCGGCTAATTTTTGAATTTTTGTAGAGTTGGGGTTTCACCATGTTGCCCAGACTGGTCTTAACTCCTGAGCTCAAGCGATCTGCCAGCCTCGACCTTCCAAAGTGCTGGGATTACAGGCATGAGCCACCGCACCTGGTCAGTGCTGACTTTTATATGTACACACAATATCACCTATACAAAATTTACAAAAAAATAACACAGCATTAAATCGTGTTTATGGATCTGTACATATGATGTAGAAGTTTAATGTCAGCCAGGAGAATGGCAGAGGCCAGAAATCAGAGCAGTGCTTACTTCTGTGGGGGTGAAGGACAAAGAGATGGGAGGGAGGGTGAGAAATACCTAGCACTTCAGCTGTCTGTGCTGTTTCATATCTTTTAAAACAATGTGAAACAAATGGATCCAAATGTTAAGATTTGATAAAGCTATCTACAGGTGTCTGTATATTACTCTCTATAACTTTTGGTATATTTGAACTATTTCAAATAAAATAGAAAGAGGAGAAGAGTTTAGTATAAATTCACACAGCTAGTTCAGTGACAAAGCCTGGACTTTTGACCCTGGGTTCAGTGCTTACTTCACTATCACATTGGGCTTGATTGCTTTCTACACAGACCAAGTTGAATGCTTTATGGGGTTCTACTTGGCGATAACATGCCTGTTATCCATATGTTTCTACTTTAAGCTGGCCAGAGTGCATGTTGAGTAAATTTGGGACAATGCTTTATAGAATTACATTTCATGTCTGGCTCTTGATTTCCTGACTGGTTAGAGATGAAAGAATGCATTTTTCATCAATGTATCCCTTTGGGATTCTGAAAATAGCAATTTACCACAAAATTACTCATGAGCCTGACAACGTTGGTTCTTAAAAGAGTTGATATTGGATTTCTTGTCAGATTGCCAATTTCTCCTCTTTCCAATTAGGTTCATTTTTGTTTTATCTGGGCTGAGCTTTAGCCAGTCTTGGACTTGGTTCAATGAGTTACTTGGGTTATTTCTTCAGAGAGCAGGGGACCTGTTTCCTGGGTTTCTCACAAAGATTCCAACTTCTCCTCTTTCCACTCAGGTTCATTTTTGTTTTATCTGGGCTGAGCTTCAGTCAGCCTTGGACTTGGTCCAAAGAGCTACTTAAGTTATTTCTTCAGAGAGCAGGGAGCCTGTTTCCTGGATTTGTCACAAAGATTCATGATGCCAAGGAGTGCAGGTACTTTGGTGGCACAAAAATCCATGGTGTTCCATGATCTCCCCCAGTGGTATCATTGCTTACTCTCCACAGGAAGAACGATAGATGAGCCACCCAGTTGCACTCAAGGGATGAACATTTGCCCAGTGTTATCAGGGGGTCTCTAGGATAGGAATATAATTTCCCCCCCTCATTTTAAAATTTAATAAATCACTTCCAGCTCCTCACTTTGAAAAAAAAAAAAACCCTGATAATTAATTGATCTACATTACCAGTATTTCCATTGTTCCATTCACATGTAATTTCACAATGCCTAAAGAGGACAAATACCAGTGGATGGGCTTTACTTAGTATGGATAAACTCCATTGGATAAATTCAGTGTGAATAAATTCCACTGGAGTACACTTAGGGTAGAATAATTCAAATTATACTTTAAAAATGGTTGGCTCTAAGAAATCAAATGCAATTGAGACCTACATAAGGAGTTTTGTAGCCAGTAAGGAATAGCAAAAATATGCCAAAGAGGTTTGGTTTCATTAGAAAGAACTTTTAAGAAATATTTTCTTGCATTTGTAGAAAATCACCGGGCATCTGAACGTAGATAGTTGTATGCACTTCTGCTTCATGAACTCTGAATATATTTTATCAGAAGGTTTAGAGAATAACTAAAAGGCTGATATTTGCCATATGTGAATAAATAGTCATGGGGAGGGGACATGGGACTCTAGTCCAGAAACATAAAAGGCTAAGAGAAATATGGACCCCAGACCTGAATTTCCAAAAGAGTCTCATGCTCAAAACACAGCCCTGAACAAAGAGCCACTGCACCTGAAGGAACCATACCAAATGGACATGTGGGCTCTGCACTCTGATGACAATAACTAGAAGCATTCTCCAGTGCAGTGGAGATCACATTAAATCTTAGTGACTTTCCACTACAGTATCCAGGATGGGGGCCAGGCTGAAGAATGTCTGAGATAAGTATATCAAGATGGACAAATACTACAAGTTCCTATAGAAAGTTTACAACTTTCACTGGTGCAAAAGTTCCTAGATCTTCTTTTCTACTCTCTTCCACTCCACCTCCCATGTGTTATCATTTTTTCCTTCTCTGTGGAATAGTCCAAATAGTGTACAATGCCTCAAATATTAATACCTGATACTTGACCCCATTTGTGTTTCCTGTTAACACCGTTTTTTTGTTCTCCTTTCTCGTAAAACTCTTTCATAGCATTTGTTCTTGTAGAATTTTTTTCTTATTGTTCTTTCTCGAATCTGATAGAATTAAGACTTGCTACTACCACTCTACTGAAACCTCTCATCAAGGTCACCAATGACCCCTATATGGCTAAATCTAATGGTCAGTTCTCAGTCCAAGACTTACTAGACCACTTGGTAACACTTGACAGAAATGATCACTCCCTCTTTCTTGAAACACTTTCTTCACTTGGCTTTTGGTCAGTTCTCTGCCTGAACGTCCATCTCCCTTGCTTTCTCCTAATCGTCAGGTCTTTAAATATCAAAGTATTGTGTAGTCATCATATTCACTCCCTAAGTGAGCTCATATATCTTATGACACTTTATAATGTCTACGTGTTGAAGACTGCCAAATTTGTATCTCCACTCTCTCCTCTGAACTCCAGACTTGCATATTCAACTACATACTTGATATATCCTTTGGTGAGAACTTGATGTACCCTAAACAGAACTCATGATATTGTCCTCCAATCCATTCCTTCCCTAATATTCTCTATCTTAGTAAATGGCACCTACCACTCCTTCAGGTGAAAAACTTTGGGTCATCTTTTCTTTGCCTCTTAGTCTCATACCTAATAAATATCTAACCTGTCAGTAAATGTTGTCAACTCAATCTTCAAAATATAACCTGAATCTGACCATAACTCACCTTTTCTACTCCTAGTCCAAACCACCACCTTTCACCTAAACAAATACAGTAGCCTCTTAACAGGTCTCTTTAATCTCACTCTTGCTTCCCTTCCAGCAATGGTCCATTTCCCTGTAGTAACCACTGTGATCATTTAAAAACATTATTAGATCATGTAACTCCCTTGCCTCAACTTGCTTAAAATTAAATAAAAAATTCCCACCATAGTCCTGCCTATTAAATGACTTTTGATTACCTCTGCAATTTAATTGCCTACAACTCTTCTGCCTGTTCATTCTGTTTTAGTCAGATGAGCCTGCCTGCTGTTCCTGAAATACACCAAATATATTACTTTTTCTTCGTTCTTAGAGTTTCCATTTCCTCCTCTGGGGAAATTCTTCCCCCAGTGTCCAGTGGCTTATGCTGTCCCTTTATTCGGGTCTCTGTTCAAATTTTACCCTATTACAGTGGTTTCTGGAACTACCTGATTTAAATTCAAACCGTCTTCCCCTTATCCGCCTGCACAGATCATAATTTGACATTATATATTTTTTTTTATCTGTCTTCTCTACTAAAATGAATGTTCCATGAGTGCAGATCCTTTATTTTATGTATTGCTCATTTCCAGTGCCTGGAAAGTGCCTGGGATATAATAGGGGATCAATAAATGTTTCCTCATGTGATTAATAAACAGGTAAATTTTCCAACCAATCCTGGAAAGATAAAACTCAAGAGCTCAAATTAAGTTGATTGAAAGATTAGAATTACTGAAATGTGATTATTATTTGCACATCTAAGTTTTTAAACCAGGGGTCAGACCTACTTACAATTTTAATTCTAGTTGGCCATTCTACTACAAGGCCCTCCCCATCTCAAAGCATCCTATCTCTATATTAGTTTTCCTGAAAAATATTGCTTTTACGATGTTACCTCCCTTCTCTTAAACCTCATAGTGGTTACCTATTGTCAACATTGAGACCAAACTTTTCTACTTCTGTTTTAAAGGTCTTTGCTAACCCTTTTTATCACCTTGGCTGTGTATTCAACAGAATTTTATCTGTTCCGATCCCAAGCACAGGCTATGCTTATTTTCATATCTAAACCTTGACTCATGACATCCCTACCACTCAGAATGCCTCCTTCCATTCAAATCTCACCTTTCCCTTAATCATTTTCTCAGTTCTCAGCAACTTCATGACCTCTTTATCCTTACGCTTGTACTTTACATACAGTGAACCCTTCCCATCTCTGAGTATGTCTGTCCAGTGCCTGACAATACTGAGTATCTGTTAGACTCCATTACTTACTGATTGACAAATTATTTAGCTGAGTATTTGAAAAAATGTATATTAAATATGAATGAGTACTTAGTTTATTTTCTCTCTGTTATAAACGTTATTCTAGAAAAGTAAAATGATAGTCCCATTTTGTTCAAATTACTTTATTTTAATGAAATTCATATTATACAATACTTTTTTAATCATTAAATTTGAATACTACTAAGTAGTGTAAAAAAGGATTCAGACCCCTAAAGTTAGGGCTGGCTAGGAAAGTCAATGTGATAATTTAATTTTTCTAATTCTCCTCTGCCCTACCCATGGCAGAACAGCTTTCTTATTTTGCCTGGTAAATTTGCACTTCACGATATTTTTTCTTTTTCCTTTTTCTTTTCATTCCTGAAGTTTGGTTGGGTCTTATTAGTATTTCAAGTAAAATTGATATAAAATGTATACAGTGCCTGTGTCAGTCAGGGTCCAAATAACAATTAAAAGCACACATTGGGTTAAATTTAATACAAAGATTTATTAAACTTCGATAAAAGAACAACTACAAGGAAAACTGTGGTATTCTAGACCTGGGGCAGGGGGGCAGGTACACAAGGAAGGACAATAAGAGTTCAGATCTTATTAGAGAAGGTGTAGTTCAGCACACTGGAGAGCAAAGAAGCTTGCTGGTCTGTTCTAGTCAGAGCTGGTCTGCAGTCCTGGGCAAGTAGGAAGTAACTCTCTAGAATGCATGTAGAACACAATAATCAATGATCAGGGTGCGCTTGCATAGAGAGATTAGGGGTTGGGATACAGGTGAGGTGTGCCTGAATCTGCAATGGGTGGGAATGGAGGCAGGTGCTGGGACCTGCGGGAGGAAACGTCAGTAGCAAAGTAAGTGGTGGTTTAGGGCACCTGGGGTGAGCCACAGGCCTTTGGTGTCCGTTTCCTCGTGCAAAAGCTCCTCAGGAATGTTATCGCCAGTCCAGACCGAGGCTGCAAGATCACAGATACTCCGTGCAGCAGCCAGAAACACTGGGAGACCACGGTCCTGCTCACGGTGCCTCTTCGGCGCCCTCTACTGCAAAAACAGAACATTTGCTCTGTGGAGATGCTTAAAGGAGTCTGTCAATTGTCACAGAGTGTATATGTAAATATGAATTGGAGCAGAGAGGCAATACATTGGTAACTGGCACAATGTTTACCTAAGTATAGATGTACTTATCAAGTATAAGTGTATTTGAGAAGTTGCATATGAATACTCTGGCAAAAACAATCCATATCAAGACAACATGTCAGTAATGAACAAATAAATACAATGATAGTCGTCCCTTGGTATGGGGAATGGTTCCAGGATGCCCATGTATACCCAAATCCAAGCATACTTAACTCCTCCAGTTGGCCCTGTGGAACCCGCATCTTTTTGCGTAATATTTTATTAATATATCTCAATTTACTTTTCTATTCTCCTGTTGATGACATTACAGATGTTCCTGGGTTTTGGCTATCTTGAATATACCTGCTATAAACATGAGTTTCTGCGAAGCTATGCACTCATTTCATGTGTGTGCATAAAAAGAAGTAGAATTGCTTGGTCATAGTGCTTTAGTAGTGGGCCATGTTTATCTTTAGTAGATGCTGCTAAACTTTTTTTGAGTGTTTGAACCAATTTCCATTCCTACCAGAAAGTACGGGAGTTCTAGTTTCTCTACATTCTTGCAAACAGTTGGTATTGTCAGGCTTTTTGTTTTAGCTATTCTTGTGGATACTTTTTTAAAAAATTAAATTAAATATAAACGTACAATTGTAGTTCTCAATATTTAACCTAATGTCCGTTTTAATAAACACAAAAACCTGTTTCTCTCAAATGCTATCTGAAATTTCAAAGTAAAAATAACAGCAATGGTATTAAAAATTTTTTTATTTCCAAAGCTTTTGGGGTACAAGTGGTTTTTTGTTACATGGATGAATTATATAGTGGTGAATTCTGAGACTTTAGCCCACTCATGGCCAGAGTAGTGTACACTGTTATCTAATGTATAGTTTTTTTTTTTTTATCCTCAGCCCCTATCCTCCCCCATCTGATTCTCTCAAGTCCATTGTATCACTCTGTATGTTTTTGCCTACTCGTAACTAACTTAGCTTCCACTTATAAGTGTGAACATACGGTTTTTGGTTTTCCGATCCTGAGTTACTTAGAATAATGGCTTCTATCTCCATCCAAGTTTCTGCAAAAGGTATTATTTCATTGCTTTAATGGCTGAGTAGTATTCCATGGTGTATATAAACCACATTTTCTTTGTCCACTCGTTAGTTGATGGGCAGTTACGTTGGTTCCACATCTTTGCAATTGTATATTGTGCTGCTGTAAACATACATGCACGAGTGTCTTTTTCATATGATGACTTCTTTTCCTTTGGGTAGATATCTAGTAGTGGGATTGCTGGATCAAATGGTAGATCTATTTTTAGCTCTTTAAGGAATCTCCCTACTGTTTCCCACAAAGGTTGTACTAATTTAAATTCCCACCAGCAGTGTGTAAGCATTCCCTTTCCCCACATCCGTGTAAACATCTATTTTCTTTTTGATGTTTTAATAATGGCCATTCTTGCAGGAGTAAGGTGATATCTCATTGTGGTTTTAATTTGCTTTTCCATGATGAGTGATGTTGAGCATTTTTTTCATGTTTCTTGCCCATTGTAGATCATCTTTTGAGAAATGTCTATTCATATCCTTTGCCCATTTTGCCCACTTTTTTTTTTTTTTTTTCTCGGAGGGAGTCTTGCTTTGTTGCTGAGGCTGCAGTGCAGTGGCGCAATCTCAGCTCACTGCAACCTCTGCCTCCAGGTTTCAAGTGATGCTTAAGCCTCAGTCTCTCAGTTGTAGTTGAGACTACAGGTGTGCACCACCATGCCTGCCTAATTTTTGTATTTTTAGTGGAGATGGGGGTCTCACTATGTTGTCCAGGCTGGTCTCGAACTCCTGAGCTCAAGCAATTCACCCACTTTGGCCTCCCAAAGTGCTGCGATTACAGATGTGAGTCACCAGTCCTGGTCTTTGCCCACTTTTTAATGGGATTATTTGTTTTCTTTTTCTTGCTGATCTGTTTGAGTTCCTTGTAGATTCTGGAAACTAGTCTTTTGTTGGATGCATCTTGCAAATATTTTCTCCCCTTCTGTGAAGTTGTCAGTATACTTTGCTGATTATTTCTTTTGCTGTGCAGAAATTTTTAAATTAGGTTCCATTTACTTATTTTCATTTTTGTTGCATTTGCTTTTGGGCTCTTAGTCATGAATTATTTGCCTAGGCCAATGTCTGGAAGAGTTTTTCCAATGTTGTCTTCTAGAATTTTTAGTTTCAGGTCTTATATTTTAGTCCTTGGTCCATCTCAAGTTGATTTTTGGATAAGGTGAGAAATGGGGATCCAGTTTCATTCTTCTACATGTGGCTTTCCAGTTTCTCAAGATCATTTATTAAATAGGGTGTCCATTCCCCAATTTATGTTTTTGTATGCTTTGTTGTAGATAAGTTGGCTGTATGTATTTGGCTTTATTTCTGAATTCTGTATTCTGTTTCATTGATCTATGCATCTACTTTTTTTCCCCCAGTAACATGTTGTTTTGGTATCCATAGCCTTGTAGCATACTTTGAAGACCAGTGACAGGATGTCTCCAGATTTGTTCTTTTGCTTAGGATTGCTTTGGCTGTTCAGGCTCTTTTTGGTTCCACATGAATTTTATGATTGTTTATTCTACTTCTGTGAAAAATGATGTTGGTAGTTTGATGAACTGAATCTGTAGATTGCTTTAGGCAGTATGGTTCTTTTCACAATATTGATTATTCCAATCTATGAGCATGGAATGTGTTTCCATTTGTTTATGTTGTCTACGATGTCTTTCAGCAATGTTTTGTAGCTTTTCTTGTAGAAGCAATGGTAATTTTTGAAATGTGTTCTCAACTTACATATGCTTCCACTTTATGATATATACTAGCTCTCCACTGCAAAAATTTACAATGATAATACAACAAGTGTTTGTTTTCTCACTCAGTGAGCACATAAGATTATTTCTGATTCCTAAGTGATTATTGTGATCATCACTTTCATTGTATAATAGGGCAGGGGAAAAATCCTGATTATATGAGCCCTCTCCCTGTTTAGGTACTTTAAAAATAAATGGAATTTCTAGGTAAACATTAAATGCATTTACACAGTTATCATTTGCATGGTGGTTAAGAGTATAGGCCAGGAGTCACACTACCCATTTGCAATCCTGGCTCTGCTACTATGTTGAATAAGAAATTGTTTTGATGGGGGAGTTGCTTCCAAGATGGCCAAATAGGAACAACTCCAGTCTATAGCTCCCAGCAAGATCGACACAGAAGACAGGTGATTTCTGCATTTCCAACTGAGGTACCTGGTTCATCTCGTTGGGACTCGTTGGATAGTGCGTGCAGCCAAAGCAGGGCAGGGCACCACCTCACCCAGGAAGTGCAAGGGGTCGGGGGATTTCCCTTTCCTAGCCAAGAGAAGCTGTGACTGTACCTGGAGGAACGGGACACTGCTGCCAAAATATTGTGTTTTTCCCACAGTCTTCACAACTGGCAGACCAGGAGATTCCCTCCTGTGCCTGGCTCAATGGGTCCCATGCCCATGGAACCTCGCTTGCTACTAGTGCAGCACTCTGAGATCAACCTGGGATGCTGGAGCTTGGAAGGGAAGGGGCGTCTGTCATCACTGGGGCTTGAGTAGGTGGTTCTATGCTCACAGTGTAAACAAAGTGGCAGGGAAGCTTGAACTGGGTGGAGCCCACCACAGCTCAGCAAGGCCTACTGCCTCTCTAGATTCCACCTCTGGGGCAGGGCATAGCTGAACAAAAGGCAGCAGACAGCTTCTGCAGACTTAAATGTGCCTGCCTGACAGCTCTGAAGAGAGCAGTGGTTCTCCCAGCATGGCATTCGAGATCTGATAATGAATAGACTGCCTCCTAAAATGGGTCCCGGATCCCATGTAGCCTGATTGGGAGATACCTCCCAGTAGGGGCCAACAGACACCTCATTCAGGCAGGTGCCCCTCTGGGATGAAGCTTCCAGAGGAAGGACCAGGGAGTAATATTTGCTGTTCTGCAGCCTCCGCTGATGATATCCAGGCAAACAGCGTCTGGGGTGGACCTCCAGCAAAATCCAATAGTCCTGCGGCTGAGGGGTCTGTCTGTTAGAAGGAAAACTAACAAACAGAAAGGAATATCATCAACATCAACAAAAAGGACATCCACACCAACACCCTATCCATAGGTCACCAACATCAAAGACCAAAGGTGGATTAAACCAGAAAGATGGGGAGAAACCAGAGCAGAAAGGCTGAGAATTCCAAAAACCAGAATGCCTCTTCTCCTCCAAAGGAACACAACTCCTCGCCAGCAAGGAAACAAAACTGGATGGAGAATGAGTTTGACAAGTTGACAGAAGTAGGCTTCAGAAGATCAGTAATAACAAACTTCTCCGAGCTAAAGGAGCATGTTCTAACCCATTGCAGGAAAGCTAAAAACTTTGAAAAAAGGTTAGAGGAATGGCTAACTAGAATAACCAGTGTAGAGAAGAGCTTAAATGACCTGATGGAGTTGAAAACCACAGCATGAGAACTGTGTAAAACATACACAAGCTTCAATAGTCAATTTGATCAAGCAGTCGAAAGGATATCAGTGATTGAAGATAAAATTAATGAAATAAAGTGAGAAGACAAGATTAGAGAAAAAAGAGTGAAAAGAAATGAACAAAGCCTCCCAGAAATATGGGACTATGTGAAAAGACCTAATCTACATTTAATTGGTATGCCTGAAAGTGATGGGGAAAATGGAAAGAAGTTAGAAAACACTCTTCAGTATATTATCCAGGAGAACTTCCCCAACCTAGCGAGGCAGGCCAACATTCAAATTCAGGAAATACAGAGAACACCACAAAGATACTCCTCAAGAAGAGCAATCCCAAGACACATAATTGTCAGATGCACCAAGGTTGAAATGAAGGAAAAAATGTTAAGGGCAGCCAGAAAGAAAGGTCAGATTACCTACAAAGGGAAGCGCATTAGACTAAACAGTGGATCTCTTGGCAGAAACCCTACAAGCTATGACTACTGGGTATATAATGAAATGAAGACAGAAATAAAGATGTTCTTTGAAACCAGTGAGAACAAAGACACAACATACCAGAATCTCTGGGATACATTTAAAGCAGTGTGTAGAGGGAAATTTATAGCACTAAATGCCCACAAGAGAAAGAAGGAAAGATCTAAAATCGACACCCTAACATCACAAGGAAAAGAACTAGAGAAGCAAGAGCAAACACATAAGCTAGCAGAAGACAAGAAATAACTAAGATCAGAGCAGAACTGAAGGAGATAGAGACACAAAAAAACCTTCAAAAAAATCAATGAATGCAGGAGCTGGTTTTATGAAAAGATCAACAAAATAGACTGCTAGCAAGATTAATAAAGAAGAAAAAGAGAAGAATCAAATAGATGCAATAAAAAAATGATAAAGGGGATATCACCACCGACCCCACAGAAATACAAACTACCATCAGAGAATACTATAAACACCTCTACACAAATAAACTAGAAAACCTAGAAGAAATGGATAAATTCCTGGACAAATACACCCTCCCAAGACTAAACCAGGAAGAAGTTGAATCCCTGAATAGATCAATAGCAGGCTCTGAAATTGGGGCAATAATTAATAGCTTACCAACCAAAAAATGTCCAGGACCAGACGGATTCACAGCCGAATTCTACTAGAGGTACAAGGAGGAGTTGGTACCATTCCTTCTGAAACTATTCCAATCAAAAGAAAAAGAAGGAATCCTCCCTAACTCATTTTATGAAGCCAACATCATCCGATACCAAAGCCTGGCAGAGACACCACAAAAAAAGATAATTTTATGACAATATTCCTGATGAACATCCATGTGAAAATCCTCTATAAAATATTGGCAAACTGAATCCAGCAGCACATCAAAAAGCTTATCCACCACGATCAAGTCGGCCTCATCCCCGGGATGCAAGACTTGTTCAACATATGAAAAATCAATAAACATAATTCATCACATAAACAGAACCAACGACAACAACCACAAGACTAATTAACTCCATAGATGCAGAAAAGGCCTTCAACAAAATTCAACAGTCTTTCATTCTAAAAACTTTCAATAAACTAGTTATTAATGGAACACATATCAAAATAATAAGAGTTATTTATGACAAACCCACAGCCAACATCATACTGAATGGGCAAAAACTGGAAGCATTCCCTTCGAAAACTGGCACAAGACAAGGATGCCCTCTCTAACCACTCCTATTCAACAAAGTATTGGCAGTTCTGGCCAGGGCAATCAGGCAAGAGAAAGAAATAAAAGGTGGGTATTCAATTAGGAAAAGAGGAAGTCAAATTGTCTATGTTTGCAGATGGCACGATTATATATTTAGAAAACCCCATTGTCTCAGCCCAAAATTTCCTTAAGCTGATAAGCAACTTCAGCATACAAAATCAATGTGCAAAAATCACAAGCATTCCTATACACCAAGAATAGACAGAGAGCCAAATCATGAGTGAACTCCCATTCACATTTACTACAAAGAGAATAAAATACCTAGGAATACAACTTACAAGGGATGTGAAGGACCTCTTCAAGGAGAACTACAAACCACTGCTCAAGGAAATAAGAAAAGACACAAACAAATGGAAAAACATTCCATGCTCATGGATAGGAAGAATCAATATTGTGAAAATGGCCATACTGCCCAAAGTAATTTATAGATTCAATGCCATCCCTATCAAGCTACCATTGACTTCCTTCACAGAATTAGAAAAAACTATTTTAAATTTAACATGGAACCAAAAAAGAGACCATATAGCCAAGATAATTTTAAGCAAAAAGAACAAAGCTAGAGGCATCACACTACCTGACTTCAAATTATACTAGAAGGCTATAGTAACCAAAACAGCATGGTACTAGTACCAAAACAGATATATAGACCAATGGAACAGAACAGAGTCCTCAGAAATAACATCACACATCTACAACCATCTGACCTTTGACAAACCTGACAAAAACAAGCAATGGGGAAAGGAATCCCTATTTAATAAATGGTGTTGGGAAAAATGGCTAGCCATATGCAGAAAACTGAAACTGGATCCCTTCCTTACACCTTACACAAAGATTAACTCAAGATGGATTAAAGACTTAAATGCAAGACCTAAAACCATAAAAACCCTAGAAGAATACCTAGATGATGCAATTCAGGACATAGGCACGGGCAAAGGCTTCATGTCTAAAACACCAAAAGCAATGGCAATAAAGGCCAAACTAAACAAATGGCATCTAATTAAACTAAAGAGTTTCTGCACAGCAAAAGAAACTATCATCAGAGTGAACAGGCAACCTACAGAATGGGAGAAAATTTTTGCAATCTATCCATCTGACAAAGGGCTAATATCCGGAATCTACAAAGAACTTAAACAAATTTACAAGAAAAAAACAACCCCATCAAAAAGGATGTGGCAAAATATATGGATAGACACTTCTCAAAAGAAGACAATTATGCAGCCAACAGACACATGAAAAAATGCTCATCATCACTGGTCATCAGAGAAATGCAAATCAAAACCACAATGAGATACCATCTCACACCAGTTAGAATGGCAATCATTAAAAAGTCAGGAACAACAGATGCTGGAGAGGATGTGGAGAAATAGGAATGCCTTCACACTGTTGGTGGGAGTGTAAATTATTTCATCCATTGTGGAAGACAGTGTGGCGATTCCTCAAGGATCTAGAATTAGAAATACCATTTGACTCAGCAATCCCATTACTGGGCATATACCCAAAGGATTAGAAATCATGCTACTATAAAGACACATGCACAGGCATGTTTACTGAGGCCCTATTCACAATAGCAAAGACCTAGAACCAACCCAAATGTTCATCAATAATAGATTGGATAAAGAAAATGCGCCACATATACACCATGGAACACTATGCAGCCATAGAAAAGGATGAGTTCATGTCCTTTGCAGGGACATAGATGAAGCTGGAAACCATCATTCTCAGCAAAATATCACAAGGACAGAAGACCAAACACCACATGCTCTCAGTCATAAGTGGGAGTTGAACAATGAGAACACATGGACACAGGGAGGGGAACATCACACACCACGACCTGTTGCAGGGTTGGGGGCTGGTGGAGGGATAGCGTTAGGAGAAATACCTAATGTAAATGACGAGTTGATGGGTGCAGCCAACCAACACGGCACATGTATACCTATGTAACAAACTTGCACGTTGTGCACATGTACCCTAGAACTTAAAGTATAATAGAAAAATTGTTTTGACCATAACAATACCTACTTCATGGTTGTTGTGAAAATTAGATGAGTGAAAGAAAAAAGGACCTAGAAGAATGCTGGCATGTAGAAAGCACTCAAGGACTGTCAGTCACTGTTATTAGCTATTAAGTGTTCACGGGAACAGAAACAATTTCTCAAGAAAGTTTGACATGGAGATTTAGATATAATGCTAGTCCAGCTCTCTGGCATATAACATAACTCTAAGAAGGATCTCTCTTTTTAGTAGCCACTGAATACTTCTTGGACATTACCTAGTGATAATTACTATATTCTCTCTCAGAGTTTAACAGCTCCTTTCCTGTATGTGAAAACCCCACTGAAGAAAAATCTCTCTTCAGGGTTTTCAAACTTTGAAAGCTGGTTGCAGCTTTAAACTTACAGTTCTTATACAAGTGCAGCATTAAGAGAGCTGCTGTGCACCTCTTAGTTTCTAACCAATGAAGTTATATCATTCTCAGATATGTTATTTCTTTTTTTCTTTTCATTTTTTTGAGATGGAGTTTTGCTCTTTCACCTAGGCTGGAGTGAAATGGCACGATCTTGGCTCATTGCAACCTCCACCCCCTGGGTTCAAACGATTTTCCTGCCTCAGCCTCCCTAGTAGCTGTGATTATAGGCACCCACCACCATGCCCGGCTAATTTTTGTATTTTTAATAGAGACAGGGTTTCGCCATGTTGGCCAGGCTGGCCTCAAACCCCTGACCTAAGGTGATCCACCTGCCTCAGCCTCCCAAAGGGCTAGGATTACAGGCGTGAGACACCATGTCTGGCCATGGGACTTCATTTTTGAGTTTGGTTAATGTACAGGCAATTTTGCAATGTCTATGTTTAAGACATTAAAAGCATGGTTTCTAATATTAGACTACTTAGGATAGAATCTTGGCTTCACTATTTCCTAGCTGTATGATCAAGGGCAAATTGCTTAATCTCTCTGTGCCTCAGTGTTCTCAGTTGTAAAATGGGGATAATAAATAGGGTTACTGTGAGTACGAAATTAGTTAATACATAACGTAAAACACTTTAAACAGTGCCTGACATCTAACAAATTCTATCTATTATAATAGAAATTTATGATAAAAATAGAAGAATTAACTAAGTTGAAGGACTGTTTAAGGACTGTATAATCCCACAGAGCCATCAACATGTTTCTCAGTCCCAGATAGACCCCAGAATGAATTTTTGCAATCTACCCGACTGTATATATGCATATGTATCTTACAGGAAAACTCAGCAAAATCATAAGATTTAGGTCCTGGCCCTCAACTATTTTCCTTAACAAAATCTATTTTAGGGAGATGCTGTGAAGGTAAAAATTATCATGTTCCAGGGAAGCCTCATTGCACACTACAAAGGACTATGACAATAACAGGTTTTAGATTTATTTTCTACATTGCTCTAGCATTTTAGAATGGTACTTTTACTACTCAAGCCACTTTCCTGCAACTCTCCCCCAAATTTCCCTCCTTCACAGTGGCCAACCTCAAAGCGTTTTCAATGTAAGTGCCTTTCCTGTTAATGAGACTTCCCTATGAAAATAAATACAATTTAAAGGCTGTTGGAACCTAAAACTCACTAAGCCTGGAGAGAGATGTGACTGTCATCAGAGTCACACATGGTTACAACTTCTGTTTCTCAGATTACAGATTAACTTGCTTTCTTATTTTTCTTGTTCTATGCAATGGGTAGAGAGAATTAAACGAGTTAAGGACAAAAACTTCCTGCCTTCTTAATGATCCTTATAGATTAAGTTCTGCTTTGTTGCCCTGGTTTGCTTAGATCAGATGGAAGAAAATCCTTTATGAAAAACGTTAAACGTACCCTTCCCAAAAGAAATACTGTCTATAAGCAAATTGTTGTAACTATTCGCTAACCTTGTATGAGAAAATGTTGTAATCCTCCTAAAAACGTCTCCGTTTCTGCCTACATAAACGAAATCTTAAATCTCTACCTCGGAAGGCTGACTGCTTTCCTAGGAGTCGGTGTTTCTAAGGTGGGCTATCCTCAAACTTTGCGCTTTTGATTATTTTATATTGACACCTCCTGCCATCCGCAAGCCCAAAGGCAAGGATAATAAAATATGACAGAGAGCCAATTGGGACAGAGCCATGAAATCCTCATACCCAGCTGGGTTTAGGGCAGTCCTGCAGAAGCAGAAGCAAATTGGGGAGTCACTAGACCCTCCGGACCCGCCCACCTCCACCATCGTCCGCCCCTATGACCTTCGACCCCTCCCTAGCCCCAGAGCACGCCGGGAGTTGTAGTTTTCAGAGGCCAGCGCAGGCGCTTGGGGTTCCCCTCACGCCCAACCCCCGCACTTTTCCGGATAAGGAAGCGGCCCGTGCTGCCACGCAGTCGCCGGACCGCGGGCGAGGGCTTCTGGGAGTTGTAGTCTGTTGGGGCGAGCGCCGTCGGTAAGGAGACGTAGCTTTCAGTGGGGTCTACCGCTGCGGTTGGTTCCCGGCAGGAGCCGCAGGGTCAGTCTGTGACTCTTCCCCTACTACACTCCCCCAGAGGCTGAGTAGGCGCTTTCCACTTCTCCTCCGGCTTTCCGTCTTGGGCACTGTGTGCTCCTTGCTCCGCGGTTTATTTCTCTGCCTAGTCCTCCCTCGCCTCTTTGGTCCATCTCCAAAGCCCGGGCTTGGCGGGGACTCGCCCTCCGGTAAAGGCAGGGCCGCGACCTCCTGAAACTCGGTGCCGGTCCTGCAGGAACCTTCCTCACTCGGTCCCTCATACGGGGTTTCCGCACCGACTCTCTCCTCCTTCGCCTCGGTCCTCGCTGCGCTCACCTCCTTCCACTCTTTTTTTTTTTCTCCTCTGCAGGGATGGAAGCTTCCGGGCGCCAGGTGGCCGGTGGCCGAGGCCGAGCCCGGGGACGGGCCACTGCCGCCCCCTCAGGAAATGGAATCCATCTCCGCGGCGCCGGAGGAGGGCGAGAGAAGGGGTCGGTGGGCGCCGTTCCTTTTGGCGCCAGTCCCGGAGGAGTCGCGACCTCGGCGGCTGCAGGGAGCAGGCACAGCCCAGCGGGATCCCAAGCCCTGCAGACTCCCGCAGCCAGCGGTGAGAATGGCTCCCGCCCGCGGGCTCACCTGGATGCCTCCTAAGGCAGTTGCTAGTCAGGACCGCCTCCGCCCTCGCCTTCTCTCTTTCACTGCTTTTCCCCTCCTTCGGGAGTTTGTTATCCGGCCCACTTCTCCAGCCTTTCAGGTGGCAGCTCTTTTCGGCACTCTAGGTAGATTTCCATCGCACCTCTTTCATCTTAATTTTAGGTGGTATTACCTTTGTTCCTTCCCTCCACTCTTGCCTGCTTGAATCTCCAGACCATAAGTTGTAAAGTGTGGCCCGGTGTTCTGATTTGGTCTATAGTGTTGTTTGGTTAACACAGTTTTATATGTGGATTGGTTGTCAGCGTTTGTTTGTCGTTTTTAAAAATCTGGTTAACAACCTTGTGGCTTTAGTATCTTTGTGCATGGCAACAGTCAGCTCAGCTGAGTCACAGAAATCCCATTTAGATTGGACTTGGGCACTCCATCTCACATTCTCTCTCATTTCTGGAGCCAGGTGTCATTTGTCATCTTTACCTTTGCCTTTGTTTCTTGACTTTTCTATTCCTTGTAAGCACTTGAGCTTTTGATACCTTCCTTGACTGTAATTCCTATTTACAAATTCCATGTCCTTCTGTAGATATATCTGGTGTTGCCTCCGATATAGCAATACCTTTCATCCGAGACCATGTTTTCGTGGAGCCAGGGAGCACTTACGGTTGTGCATGGGGCCGAGGGAATAATCCCTGAAATCATTTTATTTTTGTGTTTGGAATGCATTTCAGGATACATATTTTTGGGTGGGTAGCAGAATTGAGTATCAGTGATTTTTCTCCTAGGCTAATTTTAAACGTAGGTGGTATTGTCTTAGCATGCAGTTAATGGTGGTAATGATAAGGTATGCAATATGGAGACGTGTGAACAGGTTTGGTAAACTTTCTTAGATCTTGTGGGTAGAATGAAAACAAGCATTCTCTACCTGGATAGTTGAGATTTGGCTGTAAGAAATAATACGTGAGAAGGTTGCGCTGTCAACTTGTCTTTACCTTGAGATGATGTTAGATGAATACATTTATCAGGTTATGAATGTTCTCATTATCTCTGTCCAATTCAGCCTTTTTTCTTATGTCTTTTAAGTGCTAATTTCCCATAGATTAATGACATTTATCATCTCTTTTATGACAAGTTTCGAGTTATATATCTCATAGCCAGTTCTTTTTTCCCAGTACTCAAAGATTGCTAGGGAAGCATCATATACATTTTGGTCCTGGTTTACTTGAAATACTCAGTTTGTTTTGTTAATAACCCCTAACCAAACTGGCTACAATAAGAAAAGGAAAATGTTTCATGAGGGAACATAATCAAGTATGAATATACCACCTAAGATAAGAGAGCTTCTCTTGGTAGTGGCTCATCAGTTTCAAGTACAATGTGAATTTTAAAATAGTCAATCAGTAAATTTAAAATCCTCTCAAGATGGGAATTCATGAACTCAGATCAATTCTGCAGGTGTATGGCTCCCTTCTTAAACTGTGTTTGCTGTCCATAAGAGCTTATTAACACTTAGTGCTTGAAGAAAATCCCCGTGGTCCTTGCTCTCAAGAAGTTTGAAGCTTCTTTGGGAGTATGTGCAGTGAAGTAATCTGATTTTGTTTTGCATGATTAATCAAGTAACAAAATGAGAAGTACAGATAGTGCTAAATAGTGGAAGAACAAATCCAAAATTAACATTCTTTTTGGAATGAAGTTGGAAGAAACATGTTTTCCATGTTAGTATTTTGTGTGGATTAACGTAAAATGTTTATTTTTTTTGTGATCACAAAAAGTCAATACTAAAGGCAAAAAGTTCTTGACCTAAGAAGCCGATTATAAATATAGTAGGTGTATAGTGAGTACTGCTGATACAAACTCTTTCGTGGGACTGGGCTGCACTGGACTGGACTGTCCTGTCCTATCCTACCTGTTGTTCAGAAGGTGGTAGTTTGAAGTACCTACCTTCCCTGATTCTTTATGTGCTCACTGTGGACATGTTTCCTCACTTCTTAAAAATTATTGTGCACAATGTACTTTAAAACATCTTAATTTTTGTTAGTCCTTATTTTGAAGTTGATCACCAGTATTTTGATAATTCTATTGTATTTTCATATGTTTTTCTTGATTTGTTAATCACCGTTTTCATAAAAATTTGCTGCATTTTAGCAGGATATTTACAAAAGTGAAAGTTTTTGTTGTGGTATCCTCTTTATTTGTGTGTCAAGGAATTTCAAAATACTTTTCTCATGGATTACAGGAAGATAGAATGCTCCAAAGGTGACTTTGAAATGCATGTTGTAAAATGATAGCACATTATGCTTTTCTTTTTGAGAGATTGTTTTGCAGAAATGAAACTTTTTTCTTTTAAACAGAGCTAACATCTCAGAAAAAATTTGAAGAAATCAAGAAAGCTAACCAAGCTGCAGCCAGAAAACTTGTTGAAGAACACTTTAGCTCTTCATCTGAAGAAGGAGATGAAGATTTTGAAGGAAAACAAGGAAAAATAGTTGCAAATACGTTTATAACATACACTACTCAGACAGGTACTGATCATCTAAATTTTGACCTTTGACGTCAATGAAACTGTATTCCTGACATTTTTTTGGTTAATGCCTTTGTTCTACATGGAATAGATGTTATGTCTTAAGACGAGCACTGTATGTTCTAGAGTTGAATTTTTGTACACTTTGGTATTTGAGTTATATATTGTGTAATACTAATTTTTGTATAAAGCAAATAGAATGGCAGTGGCTCTTTTATAGCCTTGGGAGGCCTTTGTATGTATTTAATTGGCATTTCAGTAGAAAGCTTGGATGGGGCTGCTAAAGCTCTGGAGCAACAAACTGGGGCAAGTTTTTTTCTGGTTTTGATGATTTAATTTAACTAGAGGACTTTGTGTACCCCCTCAATCTATTCATTTTTTTCATCATGTTAAATGTGTTTTGAAGTCTTTTTAATTCTTTATTTCCTTATTTTATATCTTATTTACAACATCTGATGTATTTATTTTTAGAGCTGGGGTCTTATCCTGTTGCCCAGGCTGGACTGCAGTGGTACAATCATAGTTCACTGCAGCCTCGATCTCCTGGGCTCAAGTGATCCTCCTGCCTCAGCTTCCTGAGTAGCTGAGACTACAGGCATGTGCTGCACCTAGCCATACCTTAAAAAAAAGAAAAACCTAAATTCCCTCAGGTTTGACATGTACATTCGTGTTATCTGTGGTTTATATCTGGTTGCTCTTAAAGCCACATATGTTTATGTGAGAACGGGCCAAAGTGATGTTGCTGTGTACCACTTTAGTATTAAGTGTAAAAATAGATTATTTTAAATGTAAATATTGTCAAACTTTCTGCCTTTTATACTTTAAAATTATTATTGGAAATATTCTTGCATGTAGGCCGGCACAGTGGCTCATGCCTATAACCCCAGCACTTTGGGAAGCCAAGGCGGGGGGATCACTCGAGGTCAGGAGTTTGAGACCAGCCTGGCCAACATGGTGAAACCCCGTCTCTACTACAAATACAAAAAAATTAGCTGGGCGTGGTGGTGCACACCTGTAATCCCAGCTACTCAGGAGGCTGAGGCAGGAGAATTGCTTGAACCTGGGAGGTGAAGGTTGCAGTGAGCCAAGATCGTGCCACTGCACTCCAGCCTGGGAGACAGAGCAAGACTGTCTCAATTAAAAAAAAAAAAGAAGTAGTATTTTGGATGTAATGTCAACATTTATTAATATATTTATAGAAATGTCATATTGTTTATTTACCTTTTATTAGTAATATATATTCATACCCTTGTTTGGTTCTTTTTCTTACTTTAGTATACTGTTAAAACCAGGAAAAACCTTAGAAATATTTTGGGAAACAATTCTACAGAGAAGAGGTGACTTTCCTAGAGTTACACAATTAGTAATTGGGAGAGCTGGGTTTAAACCTAGTTTACTTAGCTTTAGAGCCATTACTGGGATGATTGCATCTTCTCTGTAAAAGCAGGAAAATTCTGAGGAGCTTAGATAGTTACTTTTGTACCTGTTTATGGGGGAAAAGCAGCGTTGTACAGCAGTTAAGAACATTGACATTTGAGCCAGATTGCCATGGTTTGATTCTTGGCTTTGCTACTTGGCTGTAGGATGTTTGACATATTGCTTAGCATCTTAGGGGCTCGGTTTCTTCTTTTGTAAAATGGGTATAGTGACACTAAGTACCTTAGAGTTGTTAGGATGAAATGAATCACTATGTGTAAGTACCGTAGTGCTTATGGTAGTGCCTGTTGTGTAGTCTGTGCTGTGTATCTGTTTGCTGGAATGTTTAATGTATTTTGTGGCTTGATTATTAGAGATTTTCTATCATAGCTGCTGCTTTCTTTTAAAAAATTTGTTTCTTTTTTCAGTCATGTCTTCCCTTGATCATAAGGCCCCACATCCTAAGCTCTCTTCTACTCTATACTAATGTGTTCCTTAGTTATTATATTGTGCTTTCATGAGAAGTATAAGGCCAGTGATGCCAGGATTCAGGACTGTTGGTACAACAGAATCAGAAGCATAACAGAGTTTGAGCATGAGTTAGCATAAAGGCAAATAAAGAGCATGAGAGTTAGTCTTTTTTTTTTTTTTTGGAGACAGTCTTCTTCTATTGCCCAGGCTGGAGTGCAGTGGTGTGATCATAGCTCCCTACAATCTTGAACTACCGAGCTCAAGTGACCCTCCTGCTTTAGCCTCCCAAGTAGCTGGTACTGCAAGCGCACACCACCATGCCTGGCTAATTTTTTTAGAATTTTTTTGTAGAGACAGGGTTTTCCTGTGTTGCCAGGACTGGTCTTGAATTCCTGGCTACAGGAAATTCTCCCACCTCAGCTTCCCAAAGTGGCAGGCGTGAGCCACTGTGCCTGGCTGAGAGTTATTCAAGTCTTCAGACAGAAGGATTTATGTATTTCACCCTTTCCTTCCCAACCCATAACCTTGGTGATTAGGTAGTTGCCTGAGTATACTGATAGGATCATGAAGATAGTTGCACATCATCGAGTAGGTTTCTAAGGAATTTACCATAACTGCTAAGGAATTAAGATTAGGAAGTTAGACTGAGAAGTCTAGTTTGGCAAGGTAAGAATTGATAAAAAGTAATTCTAAGGTTAGAGGGTTTCTTGTTTCTAAAGGACTTTATAGAAAATAAGAAGTTTTCTGCTTTGAGAGGACTTTGCTTGAACCGTTCTAGATAGAGTCAGATTTTATTTTACAACAGGAAATGCAATAATGTCTTTCAGTCTAGCATGTAGAAAACATTTGTCATTTGTAAGTTTTATTAATTTTTAATCTGCTTTTAGTCTTACAGTGTTATGGTAATTTTTTATGCTGTGTTTTGTATAAAATCCATTAGTATTTGATTCCCATTCCTTTGCCTCTACCAATGTAAGAAAATCTGATCACTTGATTTAAGAACATACATGCCAGAGTAATGGGATGGTTCCCACCTTAACATTATTGAATTGAAGACCAGGACTTTACCAAAGGAGTTCATTTTTATTTGAGCACAGCCTTTGCATTTTTGTGATTCTTCTCTCAAATTTCGGACTTGCATGGCCAACTTCCTGATGAGTATCTCTATCTTGCTGATGCATGGACACATCAAACTGCTGTTGAAAGAGAACTTTTTTATTCTTTTGTGTTCTTTATCTTAATAGCACTACAGTTTTCTCAGTCACCCTCCCAATCCAGACATCTGGGAGCAGAGATGGCATATGCATGTTGTTTACTGCAATTCTCCCTCTGCCCATGTCAGACAGCTCAGCAGACACAGCACTCTGCGTTCTGAATCTTGACATGAACATCAGCTTTTAAAACTGATACAATCTCATTGTCACCAAGTCCTCCTAAGTTTTACTTCCTAAATTTCTTAAATCTACCCTTACTCTGCCTGTGTACTGTTACTGCCTAGTTTAAGCCTTTACAGCTGCTTAATGTGGATTAAATCCATATAATAATTGTGAGGTAGATAACTGTTACTAATTTTACAGATGAGAAAACTGAGACACATTAGGTAACTTGCTCAAGCTCATTTTTTGCTTTATCTGCTGTAACTACCTCTTAACGGGTACTTCCTGCTTTCAGTCTTGGCCTCCACATACTCATTTTTCTTTAGTTGCCAGAGTGATCTTTTTAAAATGCATGACTTCAAATGCCATGCTATCCACTGTGAAGTGCTGGGCAGTACATTTTATTGATGCAGCCAAACTTTAAATGTTTCAAAGAAATCTTACATAAATTTTTAAAATATAAGGTTAGTTTTTATTTTGTAAAAGTCTGTTCTGTCTTCTTCTTAAATACTGTTTTTTGAGTTAGCTGTTAAATTAGATGAAATTTAAAATGTTTTGTATCTGTTAATGCCAGCTTAGTTGAAAAGCAAAATAGACACCCCATATTATTATTCTGCTCTTAAGGATTTTTTAAAATACTACAATGTTTGTTTAAAATAAAGCAATTGTCTTTAATAATTTTATAATAATTTATACTTTTGAGAGTATGTTTGTGTTTATTTTGTTTAATGTCCTAAATCACATTTATTTTATGGTAGGCCAAGCTTTTGTAAGTGCTGTGTTTGCTCAGATGATTTTAGAAAGTAAAGAATTAGCCACATGTCCTATTTATGTCATTTTTCTTTTTGGCAACTTAAATTTTGGCTTGAACCACGTTATTACCATGATAAGTTCTGTACTTATGTTAGTTTATGTTTTAATCTACTTTTTTTTGAAGACTCAGTCAACCTCTATTGAACATATCTTTATTGTTCTAAAGCCATGCAGGCTTATTTTTCTCATACTAAAGTGACTCAGATTATTGCCCTTTTATTGTCATTTGTGCTTTAGGTGACTTGTTCTATTTTTCATTTTGCTGTTACTTGTTATTTGTTGGATCTTTCTGCAGTAACTGCTCACTGCAGTGTAGCGTAGAGGTTAAGAGGGTTCACTTTGTAGGCAAACTGAAGTTAATTCTTTTGTGCCTCAGTTTTCTCATTTGTAAAATGAAGATAATAGCTCATTTAATCCTATTGAAGTACTAATAGTACAGTGTCTAGCAAATAAGCACTCAGTAATTACTCAAAGAAAATAACGTCTGGTACTGTTTTTTCTAAAAAGCTTATTCTGCCTTCTTAAGCAGAAATAGTGAACATATTTCATGAGATGTGGTTATCGTACTGTAAAAACCTCAGGGTCTTTTCATCAACAAGTTTTTATTAAGAATACACCTACTAAATTCACACACACACACACACACACACACCCCCACTCACTCACATCTGTGCTTATATTTATGCTAAATGACTCTACTAATTAGTTTAGGCTTTCTTTCACACTTTGCTTTTCCTTAAGACTTTACATCTTCCAGCTCTTGCTTATGGCTCTGCCTCCACCAAATTTGTTGAGAATTTTAACAGCCAAAAAAGTAAGTATAACTGAGAGAGAGAGCTGAGGTGCTGATTTTGAACCATGTATACAAGATTTAATACACAGACTTTGTTACCTCTTGACAGCTCATTGGTTACTTTTTTAAAAAAACTTCTTGTTTTACAGCTATATTTTGAGCAATTGATAGTGCTAGACAGTTCTTACGTAATGTGGTGCTATTAGTGAGTTTGTGTTATTTTCAGATGTTGTTTAGGGTGAGATTTTCAATCTTTAAATTTCCAGATGGAGATACACGTGAATTAGAGCGAACAAAACAATATGTAAATGAAGCTTTTCAAGCAGGGGCTATGACATGCTTAATTTGTATTGCTTCGGTGAAGAGAAACCAAGCAGTAAGTTTTTCTCCTTATTTATATTAATGTATCTCCCCAAAATATCTTAGTTTGCACTTATAATATTTAATGATTTATTCTTTTATTTACTTTTGTTTAAAAATACTTCAGTTGAAAATTTTGTATATGAATTGATCTTCATTTTAAAATATATAATTTTTAAAAAATTACCACTAAATGAGTATCCAGTATTCTTAGCACTATTGAAATAACTTAGTTGTCTTCAGTTTTAATGCAAGTGTTGATTTGATAGAACATTTTTAGCATCTGTACTTTATAGATTCCCACAAAAGTGAAATGTTAAAATGTACTATATTTTACTACTTTTATTGGGTTTGGAAAAAGATACGGTCCCTATCTTCAAGAAAGTAGAACTTGGCAGTAACACTTATGGCTTAATTAGTTAGCGTATCCTGTGTTAAAGGCATTTTGGGAAGTGGTGAGGGTCAGTGGGGAGAGGGTCAGTGGGGAGAGAGATTTGGACAAAACTCATGTCCTTGGAGGAGCTATGGCCTAGTGATAAAAATATCTATATGTAAATTTAAAAGGGCATTAATGAAGCAATTAAGAAGTGATTACTGAATATGAAAGACTCAACATTTAGACCTTAGATTAATTCACTACTATTATAGCAGCATTGCCTAGAGAAAGCAAATCAAGTCAGATGAAATAGTTTGGTCATGTAGAGTGAATCAGAAATTTAACATGCTCTGGTTGGATAGAAGAGTATATCAGATATAGATTCCTTTTGTGCCTAGAGTCACATCTAGTTGGTTTACTCTGATTTCAGCTACAGGGAATGCATAATTTCTGCATGCAGATACAAACCCACTTTAAACACTTGCTGTGTGTGTGCATTTTTTCCACCTCTGAATTTTCTTCTTGGAAATTGACTTAGCTAGTACATGGCTATAGTGCAGAAGCACTGGAGAGTTAAAGCCCCTTGCAGCAACATTGCACCACAGGGACTTTGTAGGTGAATGCCCCAACCTCCTTATCATTAGCAGTTGGGGCTGGGCAGTCCAAGGCATGTTTTACATGGTTCTGCAGATGGTCCCCTGTAGGATTGAGCTTCTGTGGCCCTTAGTGGTAATCAGCTCAACAATATGCCATTCATTGGCATTTCTTTTTCCCGTCTAGTCCCCTTACTCCTGCATCCAAGTTCTTATCTCAGATACTGCTTTGAGGATAACCCAAACTAAGAAGTTGGCTGTTTAATGCTGTTGTTAGCTCATGCAATATGCTACATATCTGATTTTCTCGAACAGTTGTAAAATGTTATAAGGAAAGGGGAACTGATTTTTATCAGTTTTATCAAAGTATTTGGCAGGTTTTAAAAATGAATTTAGTATTATTCTTAAGCTTTTAAATTATGTATATTCTTAGTTTTTGATTACCTAATTTTTAACATTTAGCATTAGTTAGGTGTTAGACTAACAGGTTTTATGTAACAAAAGGGCTATGTAGATATATATGTGCATATTTATGTTTAAGGATTCTTTCGTAGTATTATTTATACTTGGAAATAACCATCCAACAACAAGAAATTTAAGTACCTACGTCTACATGATGTAATGTATAGCTATAAATATGCTTATAAGAAAGACTATAAAATTACATTTCAGTTATTATAGTATGACCTTATTTTTTAAAAGTATGAAAAAAATATATATAAATTTGGAGACTGTCCAGAATGTTAGCAGTAATTATTTCTAGCTGAATGAATCTGTGTGATTAATAATAATTTTCTTTAACATATTCTACTTTAAATGCATTTCCCATGAAACAGTTCTGTTATACTGGAAGGAAAGACCTTTTTTCTTTAATCCTTAGGTAGCTCTTGAAAGTAGTTTAGTGTGATACTCATTTTAAATTATTTTACAATTAACAAAGAAAAATTAACATATATTAACTTCTGATACCTTTGTCTTAGGTTTGGAGCTGTTCGGGATGTTTCTGTATATTTCACATGCCCTGTATCCAGAAGTGGGCTAAAGACAGCGAGTTTCTTGTATCTTCTGTGACTGATGATGATTTTGGAAAGAGAGATTATCCCTGGCCTTGGTAAATTTTTCTAGTTAGTTGGATTATTATAATTATTTTCAGATGGAGTTTTACTCTTGTCACACAGGCTGGAGTGCAATGGTGATCTTGGCTCACTGCAACCTCCACCTCCTGGGTTCAAGAGATTCTCCTGTCTCAGCCTCCTGAGTAGCTGGGATTATAGGCACCCATCACTACGCCTGGCTAATTTTTTGTATTTTTAGTAGAGACAGGGTTTTACCATGTCGGCCAGGGTGGTCTTGAACTCCTGACCTCAGGTGACCCATCCCAAAAAATCCCAAAGTGCCAACTAGGCTGGCATGCCACTGCGCCTGGCCTAGTTGGATTATTAAATTTGTAGAATAAATGAAAATTGTAGATTCTACGTTGCTTTATTGGTGGTTTCAATATCTATGTTGGGCCTTTAATTAGTCATTTGGTGTTTAAATATATGGAACCTTGATAAAGGCTGGTTTTTTTCAATTTGAATTTATATAACTAATAAATCATCCAGACTTAATTTTTCCTCTGCAAAACAGTTCCTTAATTATCCTTTGAAAGGACTTTCAGTTTTCTGTAGGACCGAGAATCATTCATAATTGTGATCTTCTTGTCCAGAATTCTATGAGAATGCATTATTATTACCTTGTACAAGACTATCATTTAATGTATTTTGATTATAAGATTCCCAGTTTTATCCTCCCAAATCTCAAAACTGCAGGTGTATAATATACAATATCATTATTTTTTTACATTTATTAGTTTTGCTTATTATTGATGATTATTTGGTCTTGAGAACTTTTGTTATATTTCCAGAAAGAGTTGGAGAGTCAAATTTTATATCTCTGCTAAGTAAAGACAACAAGAAACTTATTCATGTTGGCTGTCCAGAGAGGTAGATTGACTGTCAAAGTAATGAAGCATAAGCTTCAGGGGCTCTGTATGGTCACGTTTTGTAACTTTAGTAACTAATTTTATGTTTAAAATTTTGAGTTTTTTTTTTTTTTAAATTTAAATTTTTATTTTTTTGAGACAGTTTTGCTGTGTTGCCCAGGCTGGAGTATAGTGGTGTGATCTCGGCTCACTGCAGCCACTGCCTGTACGGTTCAAGCGATTCTCCTGTCTCAGCCTCCAGAGTAGGTGGGATTACAGGTGCCCGCCACCATGTCCGGCTAAGTTTTGTATTTTTAGTAGAGATGGGGTTTCACCGTGTTGGCCAGGCTGGTCTTGAACTTCTGGCCTCATGTGATCTACACACCTTGGCCCCTCAAAGTGTTGAAATTACAGGCGTGAGTCACCGCATCTGGCCAGTGGTGTAGTTTTTAAAAAACATTTAGACATGCTGGTGACTTTTAGAAGAGTATGTAAAAATAATTCTCAGCAATCTGTGAGAGATTTTATTTTCCTGTTACCAATGGGGATATTGAAGTTAATTGAAGGGAGATGATTTCACGCTCCTCACTCTTAAGTAGTGGAGCCAAAATTTGAAACCTAGGATTTCTTACTTTTAAATTCAGTGCTTTTGCTATTCTTTCATCTGAGTTATGTTTTTTGACCTTGCTTTTAGAAATGTTATTTTTCTTTTCATTGAATGCACACTTTTTGAAAACTGTTTCAAACATTTCAAAGTATATTTGTTTTGCTCCTGCATATTATTTACTTGTGGTGGAGGACTTTTAGTGTTTAATAGGTACGGAATTAAGCCAGGTGTTCCAGCTTGTTAGTTTAGAGATTTAAACCTTACGTATATATTTTTTTACCCTCACTTCTGTTTTAAGTAGTCATTTTGCCATAGAGAAAGAAAGGATCAATTAAAAAAAAATGTACTGTTACTTCTAATTTAAAAGGAACAACAGTTTAATCAGCTGTGCTATATACTTTGTGTTCCATATTTCATATTTTTTTAAGAAAATAAATGACCGTTCTGGTTAAGAACCCATTTTGTTTAATCCTCATCAAGATGGAGCTAGAACTTGGTAAAATGTTAATAATTTTAAGTTATTTTATGGAAGTAAAAAATTTAAACTACAGGTTTCTACTAAGATACTACTTTTTAATGAATAAGATCTAGCATAATTACATTTCATTGTTGTTATCCCATTTTAAAATAAAACTCATACATTTGCATATATTACCCTCACTGGGCCAGTTCAGTTTCAGTGCTGATGGGCAGTGTTAAGGTATGTTGAGTTGCCTGTTAGTCATCCATACCCACGCTTATTAAAAATACATATCCCCCTCCACACTAGCTTAAAGGAATAGTAAATACTTTTAATAAAAAAAAATTGAACTCTTCCAATAAAGTGCCAGTTATTTATTCCAGAGACAGATGAACTTAGTATTTTGTTTTTGATTTTTTATTACAAGAACAAATATCTTTTGGTTATTTTGAATATTTATGTGGCATTTATTTGGAAACCGAACATATTCTTATGACAATGAAAATATTTTGTATATGATACAAAAGAAATTTAAATGTTAATATGAAACTTGTTCCCATGTAATGTACTAACTATACTCATTTGTCTGGGAGATAAGGTTAAAGCGTCTTTTGAGAATGAAGTCATCTATGATGATCTACAAGTACATTTCTGATAGAGCTGAAGGTTAATACTTCTACTACCAAAATTTATTTATTTTAATGATGGAAGTTTAAAGCCTTTCATGGTACTTGAACTTTTCTTTGACTTAGGCACATTCAAATTATATCTTTTTTTGGGCTGGGCACAGTGGCTCATGCCTGTAATCCCAGCACTTTGGGAGGCCAAGGCTGGTGAATCACTTGAGGTCAGGAGTTTCAACTCCTGGCCAATATGGCAAAAACCCCGAATCTACTAAAAATACAAAAAATTAGCTGGGCGTAGTGGCGCACACCTGTAGTCCCAGCTACTTAGGACACTGAGGCACAAGAATTTTTTGTACCTAGGAGGCAGAGGTTGCAGTGAGATGAGATTGCGCCACTATACTCCAGCCTGGGTGACAGAGTGAGACTCTGTCTCAAAAAAGAAAAAAGAAAAAGAATTATATTTTTTTGTGCTAGATGTTGTGAATTATGAAATTCTTTATTTTCAAGTTTATTTCCCCTTAATTCTAAATTGTAGTCATGTTTCTTGTGGTATTGCCTGTCTATAACCTGACTTCTCTCTTCTGTTTGCTGTTGCTAATATATTTTGTTTATTTGTAATCCACAAAACAAAACTTAAAAAGTTGAGCTTTATGAAAAGCAGAGTGAATTTCTCAAGAATAAAGTTCAATGAGATCACCTGGACTCGGGAAGGGAAACATCATACACCGGGGCCTATCATGGGGAGGGGGGAGTGGGGAGGGATTGCATTGGGAGTTATACCTGATGTAAATGACGAGTTGATGGGTGCTGACGAGTTGATGGGTACAGCACACCAACATGGCACAAGTATACATATGTAACAAACCTGCACGTTATGCACATGTACCCTAGAACTTAAAGTATAAAAAAAAAAAAAAAAAGAATAAAGTTCAGGTAGTTAGTAGAAAACTAATGTTACTTTCTTTTTGTAGCTGTATTCTGGATATGTGCTGTTTAATTCATGGTAACTGGCCACATGTAGCTATTTCAATATTCAGAAATTATAAAATAAGAAATTTGATTCCTTCCTCAGTTGTAAGCACTAGCCACGTTTCAAGTGCTCACAGTATGTGGCTAATTGCTACTGTATTGGACGATCCCAGTATAAAACTGTTTCATCATCTCAGCACATTATATTGTGCAGTGCTGTTCTATATGGTTGAAATAGATTTTAATAAGATCTTGTTTTTTTTACTAACACAAAGATGGAGCAGAGTTTCTTAACATAAAACTAGTTTAACAGAATATACTCTGTTACTAAGTTCGTTTATATTTCTGTCTCTCATGTTGCTTTTAAAGGCGAAGTTAGCTTTAATAATTTATTCTTCTTTGTAGTCCAAAATGTAGGTTTGAGTACAAACGATCTGAAACACCTAGTAGGTACTATTGCTATTGTGGAAAAGTGGAAGATCCACCTTTAGATCCGTGGCTTGTGCCTCATTCATGCGGCCAAGTATGTGAGCGTGAATTTAAACCTTCTTGTGGCCATAAATGTTTACTCCTCTGTCATCCAGGTGAGTTATATATTGCATTTTTAATTGTTTGTGGGTGATTATTTCTTCTTATGTTGAGGCAAAAAAAAAAAAAATTGTAAAAGTTGAATTCACAATTGAAGTTTGCCATGAGAAAATATTGAAAGTTATTGCCTTTTGTCAAGTATCAGTAAAGAAAGTTCTAGAAATTATTGATAGGTGTGGAAATGGAAAGTTTTAGTTTCTGACTTTAGTTTTTTTTTTTTTTTTTTTTTTTTTGCTTTTACTGAATTCTAGGTCCCTGTCCTCCTTGTCCAAAGATGGTCACAACTACTTGTTACTGTAAGAAAGCAAAACCTATCCCTCGTAGGTGCAGTGCCAAGGAATGGTCTTGTCAGCTGCCATGTGGACGGAAGTTGCTTTGTGGGCAACATAAGTGTGAAAATCCTTGTCATGCAGGTAAAAGGCCATACCCATTAGATTTTTCTGACTTAGCAAAAGTCAATTTCTGTGCTAATTTATCGTTGTGGTTTTAGGAAGCTGTCAACCTTGTCCAAGAGTTAGTAGACAAAAGTGTGTCTGTGGCAAAAAAGTAGCTGAAAGAAGTTGTGCAAGTCCACTATGGCACTGTGATCAAGTAAGTTTATATGCATTTCGAGGGGTGGGTATTAAAGAATACACAAAGCATAGACAACCTAGAAAGCAGCAAGGCTAATCAGGTTTAGTTGGATAAAAGGCAAGGAAGAATAGCAACTCAGGTGAATTATATCATGTTTTAAGAAACTACTCTTAAATTTAATATCATTTTTAATTATTAGAGGAAAAATTTTTTTCAAAGTAATAGGTATTTATTGAATTTTGGATTCAGTACATTTGTACTCTTTCTCGCTAGCTCTTGTCCCGTTCTTCTCTTTCCCCTCTCTTCAACCAGCACCCCTCTCTGCTTCTTGAATTAATCAAATTGAGGAAGTAAGATTGGTTTTATAGGTTGCTTGTCCTAGAATTGGCATGGTTTTAGTGCCACTTAGAACTCCTTGTTCGTGAAAGGCCATATGAAGCTGCATGTAGTTTTTTTCTGTATTGCATTTTTAAAATATACTTTTTGGTGCATAGGAAATATATGTGTGTGTAAACGTATGTATATATGTACCTATATATATGTATATGTACCTATATATACCTATGTATATATTTACCTATATATACACATATGTATGACACCTGTATAAAATATAAAGTAAAATAATATGAGGGACATAAGCAGTTGTTTATTTGTGATTGAAAAATAGATTGTGTCTTGTATGAAGTCCTTTTTGTTAACTTTTAAATCATTAGTGTTTATTGCATTTTATTTTAGGTATGTGGAAAAACACTGCCATGTGGTAATCACACATGTGAGCAAGTTTGCCATGTTGGTGCTTGTGGAGAATGTCCTCGATCTGGGAAAAGGTTCTGTCCATGTCAGAAATCAAGTAAGACTTATTTTTTTTATATATAGGAAATGAGCTATCAAGCCATGAAAAGACATTCAAAAGACGTGCTCCAGGAAACTTAAGTGCATATTACTAAATGAAAGAAGCCAGTCTGAAAAAGCTACAAAATTTAAGCCTCCAACTATGACATTCTGGAAAGGTCCAAACTGTGGTGATCAATGGCTTCCAGGGGTTGGGGGGAGAGAGAGAGATGAATAGGAGAGACATAGAAGATTTTCAGGGTAGGGAAACTCCTCCGTGTGATACTGTAATGGTGAATATATGTTGTTATACATTTGTCCAAACCTATAAAATATACAACACCATGAGTGAACCCTTATATAAACTATGAGCTTTGGGTGATTATGATGTGTCAATGTAAGTACATCATTTATAACAAATGTACCACTCTGGTGGGGTTTGATAATAGCAGAGGCTGTGCTATTGTCATTATTATGTAATAGGTTATAGGTGAGTTTATTTTAGGCTGCTTTCAGGTAAAGGCATAGTAGGATAGCACTTTGAGTCAGCTTCTTTGACTCCCCACAAATAACAGCATCATATGTATAAGACTGCTTCTAATACTTGTCACAATATGTTTATGTTAAAGGTGAGTTTTATAATTTTGTACTTGTTGCAGTTTTTTAAGAGAGGTGGTTTCATTCTGTTGCCCAGGCTGGAGTGCAGTGGTGTGATTCTAGCTCACTGCAGTCTCAGACTCCTGGGCTCAAGTGATCCTCCTGCCTCAGCCTTCTCAGTAGCTGGGAATACAGGCACCTGCCACCATGGCTGGCTCATTTTAAAAAATTTTTGTAGAGATAGGCTCTTCCTATGTTACCCAGGTTGGCCGCGAACTCCTGGCCTCAAGTAATCCTCCTGTCTCGGCCTCCCAAAGTGCTAGGATTATAAGTGTGAGCCACTGCGCCTGTCCTGAGTTTTATAGTGTTTTAAAGTCTACATCTTTCTTTTTGTCTTTGTGGGGTAGTTCAGAGCAAATTTTTTAAAACAAATTTTTAAATTAGGAAAATTCATGAATGATTTATGTAGTCTTGACTCATTTCTTTAGATAACTATTTCTGAAGGAGATAGCCCTTAAAAATGTGTTTCTTGAGGATGGTAACGTGTCAAATTTCTTTTTAAAAACCATAAGCTTAACAAATATTAGGGATTATTTTCATTAAAGTTAATTTTTCCCAATGATTATGTGGATACAAAAATTTATAGTCTGAAAGTGCCAGCATTCCTTAGGGAGCCTGAAGAACATAGCATCTTGTTGATGTTTAATAATAATGTATCTTATTATTAACATTGACTTTTTGTCTGTTTTTAGGATTTTCTTTGCCTTGTACAGAAGATGTACCAACTTGTGGAGACAGTTGTGACAAAGTACTTGAATGTGGAATTCATAGATGTTCACAGCGTTGTCACCGAGGTCCCTGTGAAACATGTAGACAGGTTAGTCATCTTGTGTAATAATTACTTTTACGAACTACCTATCATAATATATCAAATGAGATTGTCCTGTGGTTGTTTTCTATTACTTATTTTCATATACATCTGTGTCATGATCTATATGAATTTAGTGACCTAATATTAGGGTAAGAAGCGGGAGAGTACAGACATACCATGTTTTATTGCATTTCACTTTATTGTGCCTTGCCAATACTGTGTTTTTAATAAATTGAAGATTTATGGTAAGCCTTTGTAAAACAAATCTTTCAGCTCCATTTTTCCAACAGTATGTGCTCATATCTCTGTGTCATATTTGGTAATTCTTGCACTATTTCAGACTTTTTCATTATCATTATATCTGATATGATAGCCTGTGGTCAGTGATCTTTGATGTTAGTATTGTGATTGATTGGGGGTGCTGCAAACCATGCCCATATTAGACAGTGAATTTAATGGTTACATGTTGTGTGTGTGTTCTGACTGCTCTACTGACCAGTCGTTCCCCATTCTCTTTCCCTCTCCTTGGGCCTTCCTATTCCCTGAGAGACAACAATATTGAAATTAGGCCAATTAATAACCCTACAGTGGCTTTTGTAAATGTTCAAGTGAAAGGAAGAGTCGCACATTTCTCATTTAAATCAAAAGCTAGAGATGGTTAAGCTAGTGAGGGAGGCAAGTTGAAAGCTGAAATAGGCTGAAAGGTCTCTTGCATCAATTAGCCATGTTGTGAATGCAAAGGAAAAGTTCTTGAAGGAAATTGAAATTGCTACTGCAGTGAATACAGGAATGATAAGAAAGTGAAACAGCCTTATTGATGATAAGGAGGAAGATTTAGAGGTCTACAAAGAAGATCAAAGGAACTATAATATTACCTTAAGCCAAAGCCTACTCCAAAGCAAGGCCCTAACTTCAATTCTGTGAAGGCTGAGAGAGGTGAGGAAGGTGCACAAGAAAAGTTTGAAACTAGCAGAGGTTGGTTCATGAGGTTTAAGGAAAGAAGCCCTGTTCATAATATAAAGGTGCAAGGTGAAGCAGCAAGTGTTGATGTAGAAGCTGTCAGGTTATCCAGATGATCTAGCTAAGGTAATTGATGAAGGTGGCTACATTAAAGAAAAGATTTTCAAGTGAGATGAAATAGCCTTCTACTGGAAGAAGATACCATATAGGACTTTCACAGTTAAAGCTTCAAAGCATCAAAGAATAGGCTGACTTTCTTCTTAAGGGCTAATGTAGCTCCTTAATTGCTCATTAATTGATAATGTAGCTCATTAGTGTAGCTCATAATTGAAGCCAATGCTCATTTACTATTTCAAAAATTGTAGGGGTCTTATAAATTTTGCTGAACCTAGTCTGCTTATGCTCTGTAAATGGAACAACAAAGCCTAAATGACAGCACATCTATTGACAGCACAGCTTTATGGCATGGTTATAAGCCCACTCTTGAGACTCACTGATCAGGAAATTTTCTTTTCAAAATATTACTGCTCATTGACAATGCACCTGGTCACCCACGAGCTCCGATTGCGGTGTATAAAGAGATGAATGCTTTTATGCCATGTCTGCTAACACAATATCCATTCTGCAGCCCATGGATCAAGGAATAATTTTGACTTTCAAGTTCTATTTTTTAAGAAATACATTTCCTAAGGCTATAGCTGCCATAGATAGTGATTCCTCTGATGAATCTTGGCGATGTAAATTGAAAACCTTCTGGAAAGGATTCCTCATTTTAGATGCCATTCAGAATATTCATTATAACAAGAGTAGGTCAAAATATCAACATTAACTGGAGTTCATAAGAAGTTGATCCCAGCCCTCATGGATGACTTCGAGTGTTCAAGACTTCAGTAGAGGTCTAGACTTGAGACTTTAAAGTTGTATATGTCATTTTGGTTTTGACCAGAGTACCAAGTCCACAAGTTAGCTTACTAGGTAATTTAGTTGTTTTGGCTTTACTGAGACAAGAGTTGCCGATGTTATGGTTGTAATGAAATGGAAGTGGTTTTTTTTTTTTTTTTTTTTACTATTTAATATTAGTTTTCTAAATTTAATAACAAATTTATATGAAGTCCTTTTTAGAGCAAAGTAAGATATAAGTAAATGTTTTAGGAAATTCAAATTGGTTTTTGGTACAGTTTGTTATACAAATTTAGTGTTAAAATTTTTGTTCTTTATGTTTTAATAATTGTAAAAGGTGCAATGTGAGGAGAAAATATTAACAAAAATAATTTTAATAGCATTTATTTTATTCTTCCAGGAAGTGGAAAAGCATTGTCGCTGTGGAAAGCATACGAAACGAATGCCTTGTCATAAACCTTATCTGTGTGAAACTAAGTGTGTTAAGATGCGTGACTGTCAGAAGCATCAATGTAGAAGAAAGGTTTGTGTATTAACCTTGGAAACCTCTGATTTAAAGACTGTATTGAATTTCTCCATTTTGGACCCGCAATAAGTGCTGTCTTGAACTCTTTCTCAAATGTTCAGGCATATGCTTTGTTTTAATATATTAATAAATATTCTAGATTAACCTTAATCTAGATAATTTTTGTACTAGTGGGAATTGTACCAGTTTTTTTCAAATGAGAAGTTTCTTGTCCTGTGCGTTGTCCTCTCAGCTTGATATTTCTGATCACTGACTGTTTCTGATCACTGAAATGTATGATTTTCGTATATTTTATATTTGTGTATTTTATAAACCCCAAATACATTGTCTTTACTTTTGCTTTAAATAATCAGTTATCTTTTAAAGAGCTTGAAAAAATAAGAAAAAGTAATTTTTGATATTTATCATCATACTTTTGGTGCTTTTCATCTTTTTGTACAGATTCACATTTCCATCACATTTCATTTTTTTTCTATTCTGAAGGATTTCCTTTAACATTTCTAATAGTGCTGGCCATGAATTCTTTCAACTTTGTATGTCTGAATATAACTTTCTTTAGTCTTTGTGAAAAATATTTTTACTTTAGAGCTCTAGTTTGGCAGTTTTTAACCCCCATACTTTGAAGGTATTGCTCTACTATCTTTTAGCTTGCATTTTTTCCAATAAGTAGTATGCTGTGATTGTTATATTTGTTCCTCGGTACTGATTGTTTCTCTTTTTTTCTGGCTGGTTATTAAGATCTTTCTCTTTATCACGTTTTCAGCAGTTTCTGGTGTTCCTTGGTGTAGTGTTCTTTATGTTTCTTAACTTAGTTTTCATTGAGCTGCTTAGATCTGTAGATTTATAGTTTTTATTATATTTGTGAAATTTTTGGTCTTTATTTCTTCAGATTTTTTTTTTTTTTCTGTTTTCCTGTACCCATCACCTTCTGAGACTTTGAGGACATGTATATTATATGCTGCTTGAATTTCTAAGTTCACAAAAATAAAAAAAATGTTTATTTTTCAGTCTGTTTCTGTTTTAGTTTATATAGTTTTGTCTTCAACATCGCTAATTTTCTTCTGCATTGTCTAATCTGCTTTTTATCCCATCCTGTGTTTTTCATCTGAGAAGTGTATTTTCATCTCTAGAAGTTGGATTTGGGTCTTTTTTATATCTTCCGTGTTTCTCCTTAGCATGTTCATGCTTCCTCTATCTACTTGAATGTTAGATAGGTTATATTTGTAACGTCTGCTTTAATATCCTTGTGTACTAATTCTGTCATCTTTCATTTCTGAGTCTGTTTCTGTTTATTGATTTTTCTGCTTTTTTGGGATTGTATTTTCCTGCTTCTTTGTCTGCTAGATGATTTTTGATTGTTTCTAGACATGAACTTTACATTTTGGGTGCTGGTTCTTTTTGTTTGTTTATTTGTATTTCTTTAAATATTTTTAAGCCTTATTCTGGGACAAAGTTAAGTTACTCAAAAATTCTTTGTTGTTTCAGAGGCTTGATATTTTTAAGTGTGACCAGAACACTCTTTTGTTTAGGGCTAATTTGGCCCCATTACTGAGGCAATAAGTATTCTAAGTACTCTACTTGATGCCCAGGTATTAGAAGATCCTTCCACTCTGGCTGTAAGGAACACAGAGTTTTTCCCAGCCTTGTGTGATCTCTTGAAATTATTCTGCCTTCTCTTTCCAGTGGTTCAGCTTTTGGGTTGTTTCCTCTCACACAATACAGACCAGTACTCAGCCAAAGACCCAAGGAGTTCTTTCTGGAGTTCTTCAGAGCTTTTTCTGTGCTACTGCCTTCTCTCCACAAATTGTAGCCACACTGGCCTCTCTGATTTACGAATGTTGTCTACTCAACTTTGTAAGACAGCCAGATTCTGCTTATGATCTTCTTCCTTGTGCTATAGCCAGAAGTCTTCATGTGTAAGCTGATGGCACTGCAGGCCTTACCTACTTTGTTTCCCTTCTGTTAGGGACTGCCATCTGTGCTGCCTCATTATCTAATGTCTGAAAACTGTAGCTTCATATCTTTTATCTGGTTTGCTGGTTGTTTGAGACAGGAGTGTAAATCTGGTAGTTGTTACTCCATCGTAACTTGAAACAGAGGTGTCTATTGGCTTATTCAAGTCATGGACCACATAACCTTTTCCCCCACCGGCAAAGTGATAGGATAGGCACATAGTATTACTCAATAAACATTTGTCTAATTGAATACACTGTATTGCTTTTTTTTTTTTTTGAGACGGAGTCTTGCTCTGTCGTCCAGGCTGGAGTGCAGTGGTGTGATCTTGGCTCACTGCAACCTCCACCTCCCATGTTCAAGCAATTCTCCTGCCTCAGCCTCCCTGAGTAGCTGGGACTACAGGCATGTACCACCATGCCTGGCTAATTTTTGAAAATAAACTATATTGACTTAATTGCTTTTTAATAATGTATATTTTGTTTTTAGCTATTTTTATATACTGCAACTATACAACCCTAAGTTTCTTTAAGACAATTGTATTCTATATTTCCTTTCCAAAGTTAGGTAAGTAAGAAGTTAAGGAAAGAGTTAAGATGACAATATAGACTTGAAGTGGTTGACTAGTGTCCATGATTGAAAAATTAGGACAGGTCATAGCTAGCTATATTTCTCACACACAGAAGTGTCTGTGAAACCAGGGAAGTGACAAAGAAAGCTGGATGCAAGTAGCCTATCTCTGCTTCTCTTCTTTAGTCTCTTATTCTATGGTTTGAAAATAACTGTCAAACGAAGCCAGGAACAGTGGCTTATGCCTATAATCCCAGTACTTTGGGAGGCCAAGACGGGCAGGTCACTTGAGCTCAGGAGTTTGAGAGCAGCCTGGGCAACATGGCAAAACTCCTTCTCTACCAAAAATACAAAAACTACCCGGGTGTGTTGGGGAGAGCATGTGGAACTAGGTACTCAGGAGGCTGAGGTGTGAGGATGGCTTGAGCCTGGGAGGTGGAGGTTGCAGTCAGTCAGGACTGTGCCATTACACTCTAACCTGGGCAACAGAGCCAGACCCTGTCTCAAGAAAAAAGAAAAAGAAAATAAATAACTGCCAAATGAATCTGTACATTGACTTGATTTTAATTAAATTTTTTAAAAAGCCAGACTAATTGTTTTCCTATATTGACATTCCTTTGGTTAATATTGTTAGTCTCTGCATAGATAAAGGAATGAAATTATCTGATGGAAATGTTTTGAATCATAGAATGATTAACTGAAGGTCAAGAAAATTTAGCTTGATTTGTTAAATTAGGTCATCATAAGTTCTTAGTGAAGTATGTTTACTTACCAGAAGAATGTTGATATTCTTGAACACTTCTTTTAGTGAAAAGTATATCTTTTCTTTCTATAAGTTCTGTAACTAGTAATGACATGCCTATTATTAATGGGTTTTTGAATTACCTGTTCTTTATATGTTGCTTTCTCTTCAGTGTTGCCCTGGAAACTGTCCACCTTGTGATCAAAACTGTGGACGGACTTTAGGATGTAGAAATCATAAGTGTCCATCTGTCTGTCACAGAGGTAAACTTTAACAATAGCTATGATTTTATGTTTGTATTGATGTAGTGGTTTTTTTTTTTATTATCAATATTCAATATAATGTATTGAGATAGTGTTTTATAGTCATCGTGTATCTCACTTGACTCTCTTAACCTTGAGAATAAGGTAAGACAGTTTGCCAGTGTCCCTATTTTATAGGCAAAGAGGTTGAAACTTAAGAGGGTTCAGTGACTTACTCAGGGAAATGTCTAGTACATTTGAACCCAGGATTTCTGTATATAAAAGTATTGTCCTTTCTATAACACTATGTTGTTTTCCTACTTCCTAACTTTCCCCACACAATTTTTTAATCAATGAAGGTATTCTTAGCGTTTTGAACACCTTATTTATTCTGAATTTTATGTACTTATTTGGAGTTAAATCTAGTGAAGGATTAGATATGTCCTAAGCTGGTGATTTTTAAACATTTTGATCTCATGACCCCTTTACACTCTTTGGTCCCCAAAGGCCTTTTGTTACAAATGTGAGTTTTATTCATTGACATTTATTGTATTTGAAATTAAAATAAAATGTAATAATATTTATTTTTTTAAAAAATAGCAATATTAATCCCATTATATCTTAATACAAGTAATGTACTTTTATGAAAAATAACTATTATCTGAAAAAAGTAGAAAATTTTACATTCCTACAAATGTCTTTAATGTCTAGCTTAACAGAAAATAGCTGGATTCACATATATTCTTTCTACATTCAATCTGCTGTGGATATCACTTGTCACTAGCTTCTGGAAAACTCTATGCATGTAAGACCTTGCAGACCTCCTGAAAGGGTCTAAAGAACCGCTAGGGTTCCTGGAGTATACTTTGAGAATTACGTTCTAAGTTATTACTAGACATTGAAAACTGAGTTAACTTCACTCATTTGGATTATGTTGATATGAAATGGAATCTACTGAGATATGGTATAGAGTATTAGAAAGGTCATGAACTTAGAGTAAAAAATCCTGGATTTAAGCCTAGACTCTGCCAGTTAGTAGTTTAATACCTAGAACAAACTACTAAACTGTTTCTTGGTTGATCTCCCAATCCTTTCAGAAATCCTGCATCATATATGGAACTATTGTTATTTTATATGTGGAACAGGCCAGGAGACTGTTGGCCCAAGGTGAATAGAACTAGTCACAGAGTCAGGATGTGAACCCAGTGTTTATGATATTTCCATTATATTACATTCCTTCCCCATTAGGAAAAGTGTCAGATTCTATTACCCTGTAGACATTTTCTGTAGGTGTTCTTTGATTTGTCAGTGAAGTTTAGAAACAGTTTTTCAGGTATGTTCTCACCAACACTAGAAAGATTTTATTTTCTTTTATAATCATTACATCACTGACCCATTGAGTTTTTGCAGATTTTTGCAAACTACATCTCTGTAATGTAACTGGTTTAACAGTAGTAAATCTACTATTTTGTTATTTACCACATTGCAAGATCAAAGGAGGAATGAGATCATCTTGATAAACATCTAAAAATGGTTGATAAATCCAACATTTATATAAGATAAAAATTTAATTGGAAATAGACATATCCTTAACCTGATAAAGAGTATCTGCAAAGTTTAGAGCAAATATAAATATCATACTTACTGGAGAAGTGTTGGAAGCATTTCCTTCTCTCATATTTTTGTGAAGCAAAGCCCACAAATATTTCAGTATTAATCTCTAAAAGATGGATTCTTAACCTAAACATAGTTAACATATTTCTTCATATCAGCAAATATCTGGTGTTCAAACTTCTTGTTGTCTCATAAGTAACTTCATTTTTTACGTCAGTTTATGGACTCTAAAACCTAATAAAATTGACATTGTAATTGGTTTTGTTTCAAAAGTCTTTTAATTTATAATTTCCATCCTCTATCTCCTTTTTTCCCTTGTGACTTATTTGTTGAAGAAACTAGGTTGCTTTATTTAGTTTCTCAGAGCCTGGGTTTTGCAGATTGCATCTCTGTGGTATTATTTAACATGTTCCTCTGTCTTCTGTATTTTCTGTAACCTGTTAGTTGGATCTAGAGGTTTGATCAGATTCAAGTTTTGATATTTTTTGGTAGAGTGGTGTTTTTTTGGTCATTGTTGTTGTTTTTTTAGATTTTTATTAACCCTTAAAAAAGCTTATTAGTCACAACAAAATTTTCCCTGATGGAAAGTATATGGAAGATGCTGTTGTGCAACTCTCAACATTTGTTTCATCTACAGTTTTAAAAGAATGTGGAATCATAGTATCATACTATTTTTCCGTCATTCTAGAATCCTTCGTAAGCAGAATTATACAGTAATTTATAGGGGGAATGTACTAACTGTATGCTTGTGTTGCGGGTATATGAAAATTTGATTTATAGTTTTCATTTTTTTTTTTTTTTTTTGGGACGGAGTCTCTCTCTGTCACCAGGCTGGAGTGCAGTGGTGTGATTCCCCTCACTGCAACCTCTGACTCGCCCGTTCAAGTGATTCTCCTGCCTCAGCCTCCCGAGCAGCTGGGATCACAGGCATACGCCACCACGTCCAGCTAATTTTTGTATTTTTAGTAGAGCCGGGATTTCACCATGTTGGCTAGGATGTTTCGATCTCCTGATCTCGTAATCTGTCTGCCTCAGCCTCCCAACGTGCTGGGATTACAGGCATGAGCCGCAGCCCCCGACCGATTTATAATTTTTTTTTTTAAGTTCTGGATCATCTGTGTTTATAGTTTTAGAACTACCCGAATGATACCTATTTTGGCTGTTAACTGGTATTGGACAGTGTAAGTGTACTACTTTTTCATTTTGAAAGTATTATCATGGAAGCTATTTTAATTAAAATATGTTATGCTTTATAGGTATCTATAACGAATTCTGTTGGTCAGTAGGGAGACTGTTTAGAGAAATTATCCCTTATTCTCAAAATTTAATTTTAAAAAACGTGATACTGTTGTTTAGAATAGCAAAAAGGTTATGTTTGATAAGTTCCTCTGCTGAAGATGAACGAAAAATTGTCATTGTTAATATAGAAACTGATATAATATGCTGAATGAGAGCTGACTTAAATATTACTATCAACTTTAAAAATACAACTTGTAGTCATTCTTTGGGTAAAATAAAAATAAAACTTGATTATGTGGGTTAGGATAATTGACTTGCATTAACATCAAGAATATATGTGTAAAACACATTGGGTGTTTTGTATAATAAATGTTATGTTTGACCCTACGATGTTTTACCTCTAATTTTCTCTTTTTCTATGTTCATTATTTGAATTATAATTCTTAATTTGTATTTGTTTTAGGGAACCATTTTGAACTTCTAGAGGCACTTAAGCCAGGATATTGTCCATCTTTAATCTTTTTTTTATCAGATTAACTCCCGGTCCGTGTTTTGCTTGGTCCTGACACCTAAGCAACAGTCTCTTTAAGATATTCATTTCTTTGTTGAAAACTCTTCTTCCTTCATTATTTCATTTCTGATAGAGTTCCTTACGGAGAAAACTAGAGTGGAAGAAAGCTCTTAAGATGATAACAGAATCTCTTGGAGAGAACTTTATAACCTGCTTTAAAGATTTCTTTGATTTTGTTTTTTTATATTTCTGCCAACCCATAATAAAAGAGCGTAAAAAGCTGAAACCAAAATAACATTTTTTTTTTTTATGTTTAGAAGAGATATATTTGGGATTATAGCCTAAAATGGTGCCTTAGTACTTAGTCTTTCACAAAGTACAGTTAATGGAAAATGGACTGTACTTGCTACTAACCAATATCAGATCATGAGAGAGAAGTTACTGGGAATTCGTCTAAAAATTGTGTACTTGGATAGATGTATGAAAATAGGCCAACGATATTATTGTTAATGTTAAATTTTCCAAAGACTTAAATCCATTTTTACTTGTTTTAATTTTGAATGAATAATATGTTAAATTTGTTATGTAGAACAGAAGTTTTAGCAAATTTTAGAGAAATGTCTAAAACTTTATTGAGATACCGGTGGGTACAGAGAGAAAAGTGTTATAAATCAGGGGCTGGGTGCAGTGGCTCACACCTGTAATCCCACCATTTGGGAAGCTGAGGTGGGAAGATTGCTTGAGTCCAGGAGTTCAAGACCAGCCTGGGCAACATAGTGAGACCCTCCCATCTCTATAAATAATCAGAAATTAACTGGGCATGGTGGTGTGTGTCTGTAGTCCCTACTACTTGGGAGGCTGAGGTGGGAGAATTGCTTGAGCCCAGAAAGTTGAGGCTGCAGTGAGCCATGATCATGCGACAGCACTCAGCTTGAGCAACAGGGTGAGACCCTGTTACAAAAAAAGAAGAGAAAAATGTTACAAGTCAAAAGTATACAGCTTGTTGAATTTTTACGAACTGAACATAGCCAGGTAACCAAAACTTACATAATTAAACAGAACATTACCAGAATTTTCAACACCCTACTTGGATCCTTCATAACCATTACTCTGATTTTGAACAGTATGGATTAGTTTTTCTTGTTTACTTTATATAAATGGAATCATGCACTATGTACTCTCTGTGTCTGAATCAATGTTTTATGGTAAGATTCATTCATGTTGTTGTTGTTTCTTCATTCTGGTTGTAGAGTATCCCATTGTGTGAATATACTAAATTTATGTATTTTACCATTGATAGGCATTTGGGTAGTTAAGGAAACTTTTTAATTGTCAGTATTTTTTTTTCAGGCAGTTGCTATCCCTGCCCAGAAACCGTAGATGTGAAGTGTAATTGTGGCAATACAAAGGTGACAGTGCCCTGTGGCCGAGAACGTACCACAAGACCACCCAAGTGCAGGGAGCAATGCAGGTGAGTTTGAAGCTTTGTACAAGCTTCTATCTGATGTTGTACAAATTTAAATTCATATTGGCTTTTAATATTTTAATTTAATTTTGCTTTAGTGCTTTAAAATATTAATATTCACAGTATACTCATTCTATATGGAATCAGAAGATATATAAATAGATAATTGTCCTTTAGATGTAATTATTCAATGATTAAAAGTAATTTTTGAAAATTGTACTTTATGATTTAGTCGACCACCAACTTGTCATCATACAAGTCAAGAAAAACATCGCTGTCACTTTGGCTCTTGTCCACCATGTCATCAACCTTGCCAAAAAGTTTTGGAGAAATGTGGTCATTTGTGTCCTGCTCCGTGTCATGATCAAGCATTAATAAAGCAGACTGGCAGGGTAAGGGAATAATGCTATTAAAGAAATAGTGCATTGCTGTGGGTTGTACTTTCTTGCTTTTACTTAGTTTTTCAACAAGCAATGATTAAGCGCTTATTGGGAAGCACTGTGCTTGGAGCAGGGTACAAGGTAATCAAGACTTGATTTTTTTGTTTTAAGCAACTCACAGTGTAGAAAAGGAGTGAGACCAATAAACAGTGTTTGCAAATACAGTGTGATAGTTACATTATGATCATGATATAGATGAATTTGGCAGTCCTCCTTCATATATTGTGGTTTAGGGTTATAGATGTCTCCTATAACCTTATTTTAAAGATTTGTCCACTTTTTAATATTTTATTTAATATTTATTTATTTATTTTTTGAGACAGAGTCTCACTCTGTTGCCCAGGCTGGAGTGCAGTGGTGTGATCTCAGTCACTGCAGCCTCCACCTCCCGGGTTCAGTGATTCTCATGCCTCAGCCTCTGAGTAGCTGAGATTATAGGTGCCTGCTACCATGCCCAGCTAATTTTTGTATTTTTAGTAGAGATGGGGTTTCACCTTTTTGATCAGGCTGGTCTCGATCTCCTGACCTCAAGTGATCTGCCCGCCTCGGCCTCCCAAAGTGCTGGAATTACAGGCGTGAGGCACCATGCCCAGCTCATCCTCATGAATATTGAGCCCTAACTAAGTATCAAGCATTTTTTTAGGTGCTGAGGAATAACAGTGAGTAAAATAATGGAGGTTATATTCAATTGGTAGATGTTTTTCTCATTTCCTTATTGGAAGTAAAGGAGGCTACACTGCCTTTTTTCTACCATTTATAAACTGGATTCTGTCTCAGTTATTAATATCAAATGTATGTGGAGGGGAACAATTTAATACAGATAAAATGGAATATTTCAGTAAGCACAATTTATTGATTATTTGAAAGAATTTCAACCTGCTTGAGCAGAGGATACATGGAACTATTTTCTTAGATTCTTAAAATGGCCATATGATTTAATCCCTCTGACTTAAAATTCTTATGTATTTTATTTGTAGCACCAGCCTACAGGCCCTTGGGAACAGCCTTCTGAGCCAGCATTTATTCAGACTGCATTACCGTGTCCTCCATGTCAAGTTCCTATTCCTATGTAAGTATTAGAATTTCAATTAAAAGAAAAAAAAAATTTTTTTTTTGACATAGCTTAAAGGGTATCTGAAGTCAATCTCCCTTTTTTCTTAGTTCAGTTCATTATTATTTCAGGCCTAACCTATAAACTAGTCTGTCTGTCTTAAGCTTCATTCTTTTCAAACATGTTTGTCGTACTTGCTTATAAACCTCCTATAGATATCTTTTTTTGAGTCTTTACCCCCAGTTGGAGTTTGAAGTCCTTCTTAGCTTTCCATAGCAACTTGTGCATGCAGTTACAAGAACCAATCCAAGGAACATCATTTGTTAGTTTTGCTGATGATTCCCATACTAGAGTGGAAGCTCCCTGAAGACAGAAGAAAGCCAGGTTTTACATAAGGCAAACTTGGGGAATATTTAAAGGAAGCCTTGGAAATGAGAGGAAGTAGTTTCCTGTATGGGCCAGTGAATGACTAGGACTGAGCTATAAAGAGCTGAACCTACAGTAATAGGGAATCCTGGAATTTTTTATACTTCCAGCAGAGGTTATGGAGTATAGGGAAAAAAGAAGCGCAGAATGCTGAGAAGCAACATAAAATTAGAAAAGGGGCTGTTGTTTACAACTGAGGTGCCAAATTAAACATTGGTATTTCTTGTGTATTGGTCTTTTAAAGAGAGGGTTGTTTTTGTTTAATTGTAAAAGCTTTCATTTGCACAACATTCCTCCCAGTTGAAATAGCATGTATATTTTTGTATATTGATCACACAGTCAAGTTGGGAGGCAAAGTGTTATTAGGAGATATATGCACAAATAGGGTAATTTTAGTCTGTAGATTTAATGGAGGAGGGCTGTGTAGTTAGCAGAGAGGTTTTTCATGTAGGTATTCAGTTATTTGAGGCTACTCTTTTACTGAAGACTTAAGTTATAATCATGAGGAACCAAGTTGTTGCTAATATCTCTTACTAAGTTAGAATTATTAGCGGCCTAAAATTTTTCCTTGAGAGAAACAGAAGAGACATTGATATTATAATTCATAGACACAAAAATGTTGTCATATACATAGTACCTAGTTAGCATTGAGTTCCTTAGTCTGGTTTTTTTTTTTTTTTTTTTTTTGAGACGGAGTCTCTGTCACCCAGGCTAGAGTGCAGTGGTTCAATCTTGGCTCACTGCAACCTTCTTCCAGGTTCAAGCGATTCTCCTGCCTCAGCCTCCCGAGTAGCTGGGACTACAGGTGTGCACACCGTGCCCAGCTAATTTTTGTAGTTTTAGTAAAGCTGGGATTTCTCCATGTTGCCCAGGCTGGTCTCAAACTCCTGGCCTCAAGTGATCCGCCCAGATTGCTAGGATAACAGGTGTGAGCTACCGTGCCTGGCCCTTAGTCTGTTTTATATTAAGATTATTTAACATATATGTCTATCTTATTTAATTCGGTTAATTTGCTTGAAATCTCAGTTTGGATAAAATATTATTTGACAGTAGAAAAACTGCCTGGAATTACTAAGTCATGTTTACTAGAGGTTTAAAAAATGAAATTAGATTTACAATGGTCTTTTCTTTCTTACTTGACTGGAATATGTTGCTGGAAGATGTGTGTGTGTGTGTGTGTGTGTGTGTATGTGTGTGTGTGTATTAAAACAGATTGTCTCTTAGAGTAATGGCTCTTGAGTTTAGGGTTGTGCTTCCCACTAACTTCTTCTGTGAATAAGTCATATACCTTCTCCGTTTGTTTGTAAAATAAATGAGGTTCAAGATAGGTATAGTAATGTCAGTAAGGAGAGAGTTTTCAGAGGTCCTTACCATTATAAAATGTCCTTTGTGTGTAGCAACAATTTGTAAATTTTGTCTGATGTTAGTATAGCCACTACAACTCTCTATTGGTTACTAATAGCATGGAGAAATTCTTAGCAGCAAACTACTGAAACTGACTCAAGAAGAAACAGAAATTCTGAAGAGATTGAATTAGTAATAAAAAATTTACCAAGAAAAACCAGGACCAGATGGCTTCACTCGTGAATTATACCAAAAGTATAAAGAAGAATTAACACCAATCCTTTCACTTAAGGAGGGTCACTTCCCAACTTAATTTAACAAGGCTGGTATTTCCCTAATACTAAAACCAGAGGAAGACATTACAAAAAAAGCTGCAGACCAATATCACATAAGAATATAGATGCAAAAATTCTCCACAAAATACTAGCAAACTGAATCCAGTACCATGTATAAAGATTATATACCATGACCAAATGGAATTATCCCAGAAATATAAGGTTGATTCAACATAAGAAAATCAATCAGTATAATTCTTAGGTCTCACTCTCGCCCAGGCTGGAGTGCAGTAGTACAGTCCTGACTTACTGTAGCTTCAAACTCCTGGGCACAAGGGATTCTCCTACATTAGCCTACTGAGTAATTGGGGCTACAAGCATGCGCCACCATATCTAGCTAATGTTTTATTTATTTACTTATTTATTTTAAATTTTATTTTATTTATTTATTTAGAGACAGAGTCTCGCTTTGTTGCCCAGGCTGGAGTGCAGTGGTGCAATCTTGGCTCACTGCAAGCTCTACCTCCCAGGTTCAAGCAATTCTCCTGCCTCAGCCTCCTGAGTAGTGGAGATTACAGGTGTGTGCCACCACGATGGCTAATTTTTGTATTTTTTAGTATGGATGGAGTTTCACCATGTTGGTCAGGCTGGTCTCGAACTCCTGACCTGATGATCCACCCATCTTGGCCTCCCAAAGCATGAGCCACCACATCCGGCTGGTTTTTAAAATTTTTGTAGAGATAAGGTTTCACTGTGTTGCCCAGGCTGGTCTCAAACTCCTGGCCTCCAGCAGTCCTCCTGCCATGGCCTTCCAGAGTGCTAGGATTATAGGCATAAGCAAGCCACTGCTCATCCAATTGGTGTAATTCTTATCAGCAGAGTAAAGGGCAATTGATAGATGTAGCACAGCATTTGACAGAATCTGACAAACTTTCTTGATAAAAACACTCAAAAAACGTGGAAGAAAAAGATAATTTCCTCAACCTGATAAAGGGCATCTGTGAGAAACCCACACAGTTCACGTAATACGTCGTGGTGAAAGATTGAAAGTTTTCTGCCTAATAACAGGAACAAGACTAGGATGCCTGCTCCTGCCACTTCTTTCAACATTGTACTAGAATTTTTAGCCAGAGCAATTAGGCTAGAGAAAGAAATTAAAAATGTCTTTTTACTTGGAATAAAGAAGAACAATTTGCATTTTCAGATGACATGATCTTGTATGTGAAAAGTCTTAAGGAGTCCTCAAAAATACTATATGAGTTTCTTAATGAGTTCATTACTGTTGTAGAAAACATCACTATACAAAGCCAGTGGAATTTCTGTACACTGGAGACAAACAATCTGAAAATGAAATTAAGAAAACAATTCCACTTATATAGCCTGAAAAGAACATTTTGTTTAAGAAAGTCAATAAAAGGAATAACAGGATTTGTACAGTAGAAAGGACAAAATCTAAATGAAAACCTAACTAAAAAGAGCAGTAACATTTATCCCTCAACATAATTAGATTGGAAGTAGAGCAGCTCTATTGTTGGTAAATTTGGCTCATTCAATTACACCTCATCAAAAGCTCAGATTGTCTTTCCATTTTGTTATCCTTGGTGTGTCATCTTTGACCTCAGGCTGTTTGCTTTTTTGTTAACTTCTCAACCCAGACATGAAAGTTTCCAAAGGGAGAAATGGAAATGTGTATGCCTTCTGTGTGTCATCATCAACACCTCTTTCTTTCTTTTTTTTTTTTTAAGGGTAAGGAAACTTCTCCGAAGCTCCACAGGAGAACTCTTTTCACATTTCATTAGACCATTTTTAAACCATTCCCTGGAAAGGGAAATGATGTGTTTGTTTTCTTAAATAGACTTTATTTTTTAAGAAAGTGTTCACATTTACAGAGAAAATTGCACAGAAAGTACAGAGTTCCTATGTGGGCCCCCATACCACACAGTTTTCTCTATTACCAACTTTCATTAGTGATACAATTTTTACTGTTGAGGAACCAATATTGGTACGTTATTATTAGCTAAAGTCCATAGATTACATTAGGATTTACTTTCTGTGTTGTATGGTTCTGTGGGTTTTAACAAATGCATGGTGTCATATATTTACTATTAGTTTCATACACAATAGTTTCATTGCCCTAAAAATGCCCTGTGCTGTACCTGTTCAACCTTCTTTTCCCTTCCTCATCTCAAACTCCTAGCAACCACCCATATCTTTTTATTGTCTCTATAGTTTTCCCTTTTCCAGCATGTCATATGGTTGGAATTTTACAGTGTGCAGCATTTTCAGACTGGCTTCTTCACTTAGCAGTGTGGTTTTATGGTTCCTCTGTGTCTTCTCATGGATTGATAGCTCATTTATTTTTATCATTGAATAATAATCCATTGCATAAAGGTACCATAGTTCGTTTATCCATTTACCATAGAAGAACATTTTAGTTGCTTCCAATTTTGGCAATTAAGAATTAAGCTGCTATAAACATTTATGTGCAGATTTTTGTGTAGACATAAGTTTTCAGCTCATTTGGGTAAATTCTTAGGAGTATAATTGCTGGATCATATGGTAAGACTTTGTGTAGCTTTGTAAGAAGCTGTCAAACTGTTTACTAAAGCGTCTGAATCATTTTGCAATCTCACAACAATGAGTGAGAATTGTTGCTCTATATTCTCACCAACATATGGTATTATCAGTGTTTTGGATTTTAACTTTTATTTTCAATTGATACATAATAATTATACATATTTATAGGAAATGTAATGCTGTTTCAGTACATACAGTGTGATATAGTGATATATAGTGTGATATATAGTGATCAGATCAGGGCAATTAGCATATCCATTATCTCAGACAATGGATATTGTTCTTTGTTTTGGGAACATTCAGTATCCTCTTTTCTAGCTATTTGAAAATATATATTATTGTTAACTATAGTTATCTGTAACTATAGTTATAGATATCTATATAGATATCCATTGTTATAGGTAACTATTGTTACCTATAGTTAACAATAGATACTATAGTTAACAATAGATAACAATAGTTTTATAGCACTGTGGGATAACTGTAAAACACCAGAACTTGTTCTTCCTATCTATCTGTAATCTTTCAACTTTTCTTTCTTCAGTATTGTGTTGGCTGTTCTGGGTCTGTTATCTTTCCATATAGACATTAGAATCAGTTTGTTGATACATACAAAATAACTTGCTGGTATTTTGATTGGAATCATATTGAATCTGGATCAAATTGGAAATAAACTACATCTTAATAATTTTGAGTCTTTGTAACTGTGAACATGGAATATCTCTTCATTTATTTAAATCTTTGATTTCTTTCATCAGTATGTTGTAGTTTTCCCATAGAGGTCTTGTATATATTTTGTTAAATTCATACCCAAGTATTTCATTTGTTGTGCTAATGTAGTGTTATGTTTTTAACTTCAAATTCTAATTGCTCATTGCTACTATATAGGAAATCAATTGACCTTTGCATATTAACTTTGTGTCCTGTAACTTTGCTATAATTGCTTATTCCATTTTTGTTTATTTTTTTACTGCTAGTAGAGTTAGCATCTTTAGATATTGTTTTTGAATAATTTGTAATGTTTTCATTTTATTTTATTTTTTCCTTGTAGGGAATGTCTTGGGAAACATGAGGTGAGTTATAGGCACAATTTTAAAGTAAAGCTTATAATCTATACTATTACATAGTATAGCTTTACTAGAGTTGTTAGAAATAATAAAGTCAAAGTATTGTTTTTTACTGTTATAAAGAGTATAAGAGTTTACTAATTTAAAAAATATGTAGTGCCTTTATTTGAGAATTAGCCTGTGGATATGCATTCACTACCAAATCGTATTGAATTTTCCTTTTAGGAGGAGGATGTTTTGCATCTTGGCATTCATTACTTTGGAATATTTTGATAGGTTACTTTGATTTTGATAATCAATATTATTATCTGTGCAAACTTATTATACCTTTCTGAAACTTGTTCTCAAATGATAGCAGAGTAATTTTAGAAATATGTAATATGTCCAGAAACATTTGTGTAATGTGTGCTGTGCTGATTTCCTTTATTTTTTAAGGTGAGTCCACTACCATGCCATGCTGTAGGACCCTACTCTTGTAAAAGAGTTTGTGGAAGAATCTTAGATTGTCAGAATCACACATGTATGAAAGAATGCCACAAAGTAACCACAATTGATGGCTGCACTGGAAAAAACAAGGTAATGTTCTTAGATTGAATGTATATCTGCCCGTAGTATTCTTGAAACGTTTTTGCAGCAGTTATACCATAAATATTTTTCTGTTTTGCTTTAGCTTCCTTCCTCTTTTTTTGCCCTCATCCCTTCTCCTTCCTTGCCTTTCCTAAAACAGCTGCCTTAAACAGCTTGGTGTTTATAGTTCTGTATGTTTATTCCAGTTCATAATAATGTGCCTTTTAATGTGGAATCCTTTACATACTGTACCTGTGTTAATACATAGGATATGGTTTTATGATAAAAATACATAGATTATGTATCTTCTTAGATAGTAGGTAAGAGTATCACCTCCATTTCTTTCTGTTCATATCTGAGTTTAGAGCATTTACTCCAAGTTAGTTTTCAAACCTGACACACAGGATGGATGTTGTTCATAATTTTAATAAATTTAAATAAATTCCCAATCTTTTGTTGAAAGTAAAATAAATGGCATCACAGATGAGCACTGTTTCTATGTGTATAATTAACTAAAAGCATTTTACAAGTGTTTGAGAACTCAGCTATTCAAAGATCTCTAAAAACTGTCATCTTACAAGGAAAAACAAATGTAGCTAGTGTTAAACTTTAGTTGTAAAATAATTTTTTTCTAGACTTCCATTCTATAGGGAGTTGTAATACTTGTGTCTAAATGAGAAATAGGCCAGAAAATTTAAGTGTCACTTTATTATTAACATTGAATTTACAACTATTTAAATTATTAATATGACTTGTGTTATTGAAAATTTTAGTTGCATTGTTAGGTTTTTTTTTGTCTTCAATTTATAATACATGACAACATAGGTATTCTTCTTTTTCATGTGCAAGCATATGTGTAAATGTATTGCTTATAATTTCTTCATCGATCCATGACTTGACCCTCAAAAATGTACTCATGATAAAACAAAAGGATACTAGAATTATAAAATCAAACTAACAAATAATGATACAGAATCATTTTAACTAGTTACGGTGTAGCTGCTCTATGGCTTCCCTCTTCCAGATTTCCAGAATATGAAGTGATTCAGAAAAAGCTTATTTTCAAAGCTGATGTGACTATTAAGAGATTTATTGTGGATAATCCCCAAATTGCTTCCTGGGTTAAAGCTTCTGTTTTTCTTTTTAAATGAGAACTGCATATGATATTTGACAGATTGACTTGCTGTATTTCTTAACTAAGATAGTCTTTCCTAGAAGATAGAACTTGATATTGGAAGTGATCCAGGAAAATAGCTTAGCTAGTGTAGATTCTGTGATTTTTGTTTGTTTGTTTGTTTGTTTCCCCCATAGCTGGAAGGAGCTCATATTCTAAGTATACTTTTTGTTTTGCAAATAGAGAAACTGAAGCTCTGTGACTTGTCCATGATTCTGCAACAGGAGAGTAGCAAATCAGAAAGTACTATGCCTGATCTTTTAACTCCCAGCCCAATAATGCTCTTCTATTCATGTTATTTAAATAGAAGATTTTTGTAGGTGTACCACATAGGAAGAGCAAATGAAATAAACTCTTTATGTTAACTTTGGTTCTCTTTGCATATTTTGTTACTCACTGCCTAATACTTGCTCAGTCTTTCCCATCTCAGAAAGTCATGTTACCATTTTTACCCAGTTGTGCAGATCAAAGACATAGGAATCATGCTTGATTTCTTTCTTGTCTTTGTTGTCCTTTTCCCACAGATAATCCTGTTAGGTTTATCATCAAAATAGATCCTGAATCTGACAGTTTATCATAACCTGTACCTCTACCATCCTCATCTAAGCCACCATCACCTTTGACTTAGGTTTCTGCAGTAATTTCCTAACCAGCTTTTCTACTCTCACTTTGTTTTATTGCATCAGCCAGATAATCTTTTGAAAAATGTAAATCGAGTATCATCTTCCTGCTCCATATCCTTTGGTAGTTTTCAGTCACTCTCTGGCCAAAATTTAAATCCTTTTCAATGGCCTATAAAGGCTCAGTAATGATCTTTCCCAACTTTCATCTGACTACTCATCACTCTCTTGCTTACTCACTTCTACCTCTGTTCATCCTGTTACTTGAACATTCCACATTTGTTTTTTCTTAGAGCCTTTGTATTTGTTCCTTACCTCTGGAACTCTCCTTTCTGGTGGCTCTCTCCCTCATTTAACTCAATTTCTATTCACACGTGATCTTTATCAGTCAGGTTTCCTTCTTGTTGCTGCCATCACTCTTTCTTATCCTGCTTTATCTTTCTTCAGAGTAGTTATAAGACATTATATTTATGTTCTTTACCTCCCCATGTAAATGTAGGTTCCAGGAGCCTATCTCATGTCTTCCCAGTGCCAGGAACAATTCCCAGCACATAAGTGTTGAGTATTTGTGGAATAAATGAATATACTTTTTAAAAATAAAATTATTTTATAAAATTATAAAATAATATTTTTATAATTTGAAACACTATTTCTTTTTAATCCTATATGTCAAAAAATAGCTTAGAATTTTATCATAATAATTGTTGTAATCATGGCTTCTCTTTGGAATGATAATAAAAATGTTTGACCTTTAAGATTTAATATCCACGTCTATAGCTCTCTTATTTTACCTCAAGTGTGATGTGAGAAAACAAACAATATCCTGAAACAAGTATTTTTAACCTTCTTTAGTAGATTGTAATACTAGTTAACATTATTAAATCACTAGAGAAAAGGGATTTAACATTATTAAATCACTAGAAAAAATGTGCCTTGTTAAGTTACATTGAGGTACATTTATTTGTAAAATGTAATTTAACTTTAATTCCTTGATGTGCATTAAAATATAAACTACTGGTCATTATTTTTTCACTCTATATGTGTTTCTCTTTGGCAAGGTGAGATAATTACCTCCAGACTGTTTAGTGCTTTGGAATTTTTATTTATGTGTTAACAGTGTATTGATTTCTTTAGGTCAGTGTTGATTATTGCATAGAAATCAATGAACATTTCCTGTGTATTTTTTTTTCTGTCTTTGACTATTCTTTAGGAAGCAATTTACATTTTTAGTGGGATACTTTATATAGTCAAGTTCATTTTAAGGTTCATTTAAAAATGAGGCAATTTGACTTAATGAGTCTCATAGGCAAAAAGAATCTATATGGATAATAGTCATATTGACAATCTTGCTATTCTTTAGTTTTAATATTTTTAAGATAAATGAGAGCATGTACCATTTGATTAACTGTGTTTCTAAGAGCTGCAGAAGTACTTTATTTTAATGGTATATATAAATTTTATAACTCTAACATATAGAAATGTTAGGCTTACCTTGTACTTAGGTGATTTATTTCCATGCTATTTTTCAGGCGGGACCAGAATGCCTTCATTGTGAGGAAGGGTGCTCCAAGTCACGGCCACTAGGTTGTCTTCACCCGTGTATTTTGCCATGTCACCCTGGAGAATGTCCACCTTGTGTTCAGATGCTTAGAATAAAATGTCACTGTAAGATCACAAGCCTATATGTGGAATGTAGGTAAGTAGACTGAAGAAAAAAGTCTTATTTTATTACAGTTAGTTGAATTGGTATCTTTTTATAATTAAGAACCCTTTATAGTGTACTTTGCTTAAACTCTAGATGCCTAGATTTTCTAATAGAGACCTGGAAGGAAGACATGTAGAATACTACACTTTCTGGATACTTCATCCTGAATTCAAACAGGGAAATTGTGCTTTTTTTCCATTTTGGGATTCTGTATAAGATTTTGTTATGAAAAAAATGGTTTCACTGCTTTTAAAAACATTAAAGAAATACTCCTATACCTGATAGTTTGACTATGTCAAATTAGAATTTTGTTCAATCAAAATTTGACTTGTACATACAGGCACACCTTGTTTTATTGGACTTCACTTTATGGTACTTGGCAGATACTGAGTTTTTTACAAATTAGAGATTTTTGTCAGCCTACATTGAGCAAGTCTATTGATGCCATTTTTTCAACAGCATATGCTCACTTTGTGTCTCTGTCACATTTTGATAATTCTCACAATATTCAAGCTTTTTCATTTCATATCTGTTATGATAATCTGTGATCAGTGATCTTTGATGTTTCCATTGTAATTGTTTTGGGGTGCCATGAACTGCACTTCTGTGAGACGGTGAATTATTGATAAATGTTGTGTCTGATTGAACTGCATCACTAGCAGTTCCCCTATCTCTCTCCCTCTCCTTGCGCCTCCTTATTCTGAGAAACAACAGTATTGAAATTAGGCCAATTAATAACTCTACAATGGCTTCTAACTGTTCAAGTGAAGGGAAAAGTCACATGTCTGACTTTAAATCAAAAGATAGAAATGATTAAGCTTAGAGAGACACGTCAAAAGCTGAGATAGGCTAAAAGTTAGGTCTCTTGCACCAAACAGTTAGCCATGTTGTGAATGCAAAGGAAAAATTCTTAAAGGAAATTAAAGTTCATTCCAGTGAACACAGAATGATAAGAAAGCAAAGCAGCCTTATTGCTGATATGGAGAAAGTTTTAGTGGTTTGAATAGAAGATCAAAGCAGCCACAACATTTAGAGATGTTCCTAACTCTCTTCAATTCTGTGAAGACAGAAAGAGATGAGGAAGCTGCAGAAGAAAAATTTGAAGGCAGCATAGGTTGGTTTATAAGGTTTAAGGAAGAAGCCATCTCCATAACATGAAAGTTCAAGGTGAAGCAGCAAGTGCCGATGCAGAAGCTGCAGCAAGTTATCCAAGAAAGTTTAGATAAGATCATTGATGAAGGTGGCTACACTAAATAACAGATTTCCAATGTAGACAAAACAGCCTTCTATTGAAAGAAAATGCTATCTAGGACTTTCATAGTTAGAGAGAAGTCAGTGCCTGGCTTTAAAGTGTCAAAGGACAGGCCAACTCTCTTGTTAGGGCCCTAATGCAGCTAGTGACTTTAAATTGAAGCCAGTACTCATTTACCATTCTGAAAATTATGCTACATCTAGTCTGTGCTCTATAAATGGAACAACAAATTCTGGATGACAGTATATCTCTTTACAGCATGGTTTATTGAATATTTTAAGCCCACTGTTGAGACCTACTGATCAGAAAGAGTCCTTTAAAAATATTACTGCTCATTGACAATATACCTGGTTACCCAAGAGCTATAACGGAGATATGCAAGGAGATGAATGTTGTGTTCGTGCCTGCTAACACAACTTTCATTCTGCAGTCCATGGTTCAAGGAGTAATTTCAACTTTCAGGTCTAATTTTTTGAGAAATACATGCCAGATATAGGTAGTGATTTCTCTGATGGATCTGGGTAAATTGAAAACATTCTGGAAAGGAGTCACCATTCTAGATGTCATTAAGAACACTCATGTCAACAGGAACAGGAGTTTGGAAGAAGTTGATTCCAGCCCTAATAGATGACTTTGGTCAAGACTTCAGTGCAGAAAGTAACTGCAGATGTGGTGGAAATAGCTAGAGGACTATAATTAAAAGTGGAGCCCATAGATGGGACTGAATTGTTGCAGTCTCATGATAAAACTTAAACAGATGAGAAGTTGCTTCTAATGGATGAACAAAGAAAGTGGAATCTACTTCTGGTGAAGATGCTGTGAACATTGCTGAAATGACAACAACGGATTAGGATTTAGAATATTACCCAAACTTAGTTGATAAAGCAGCAGCAGGTTTGATAGGAATTTTGAAAGAAGTTCTACTGTGGATAAAATGCTGTGAAACACAGCATCACATGCTACAGAGAAATCTTCCTGAAAGGAAGAGTTGATTGATGCAGCAAACTCTATTGTCTTATTTTTTTAAATTGCCACAGCCACCTCAGTCTTCAGCTACCACCCTGATCAGTCAGCAGCCATAAACATCTAGGCAAGATGCTCCACCTGCAAAAACATTAAGACTGACTGAAGGCTCACATGAGTGTTAGTAGGTTTTAGTAACAAAGTATTTTTAAATTAAGGTATATACATTGTTTTTTATTATGTAATGCTATTGCATACTTAGTAGACTGCAGTATTGTGTAAACATAACTTTTATATGCACTGGGAAGCCAAAAAATGTGTGTGACTTGCTTTAGTGTAATATTCGCTATATTAAGGTGGTCTGGAACTGAACCTGCAATATCTCTGAGTTATGCCAGTAGTTAGGCATTTTTTTTTTTTTTTTTTTTTGAGATGGAGTCTTGCTCTGTCGCCAGGCTGGAGTGCAGTGGCACGATCTTGGCTTACTGCAATCTCTGCCTCCCGGGTTCAAGCAATTCTCCTGCCTTGGCCTCCTGAGTAAATGGGATTACAGGCGCATGCCACCACACCCTTCTAGTTTTTGTATTTTCAGTAGAGATGGGGTTTCACCATGTTGGTCAGGCTGGTCTCGAACTCCTGACCTCATGATCCACCCACCTTGGCCTCCCAAAGTGCTGGGATTACAGGCATGAGCCACCACGCCCAGCCTACTTAGGCATAATTTTTAGTTTATGGATTTAAAAGGTAGGCCTTTGTTTATTACAAGCGTTGCTGTTATAGCACCTATCACACTAGGATATGACCAAACCAGTATGTTTTCTTTATTTAAAAAAATGCCAGTTTTTGCTTATGGATTATTTAGATGGAAGAAAAAACTTTCCCCTTTATTTAATAATGATATAATTTACCACTTAACTCTCCTGGCTGTTTCACTCCAGTCTGTAAAGTGAGCTTTTTGTAAATATATTTTACTCAAGTTTCATTTGGGAATATTACTTTATTTCATATTTTTTTAGCATAATTACATTTTGAAAAATTCCTGTTCATATTAGCTAATATTTTTGTTCCCTAAACTCTAGACTCATGCTTTGTTAAATTATAGAAGACAAATTTTATTCTTTTCTTATATTAAAGTTATTTTGTTGAAATCTCAAAAATAAAGTATTATAATTTTTAGTCTTAGAAATTTTGTAGGGGGAATTTAGAGGGCAATTTTGCATTATTAATGGACGGTAATGATGAACTTGAGCAGTCTCACACCTGCATTCTGTTTTTTTATATAGCTTGTTCCTCATCAAACTTTCACCCATGAATTTTAGCATCCATTGATGATTCTGTTGTAAATCAGTTGTTACTACGATAACATTTGAGAAAATAGAAAAAGCTCTCAAGAACAACACACATGTGCATGTGTGCCCAGATGCTTCATTAATGAAACCCTTGACCATTTAATCCCAATGATACTATATTAAGTATTCTAGAGCATAGAAACCCAAGGAAATAACTAAGTGTATTTTATAAAACAAATAAGAAGTTGCCAAGTGAGAATTTTCCAACTCCATCTGCTAAATTTATTAATTGACATTTTACTGTAAGAGCTAGCCCCACCTCGTATGTTAATACTAGCATGAACCAGTGGATTCTTTATTTGGTCCTTCACCATCATTTTGATGTTTAATTTATTGAATGTGAAAGGCCCATGAGAGGGTCTTTAAACTGGTTCTCTTGTCCCTTTGATGTGTTTCATCTTTGTTTTAGTATTTTCTTTTTTTTTCTGGCTAATGAAAATGAAAATGTCCCAGGCTCATTTTGTACTTTACGTATCCTAGCCCAGGACTCAGATATTTCGCTAAGGGCCTTGTTAATGGACAGTGATATTTAAAAACCACTTGATGTGCTTTTTGCTCCTTGTTATCATTGCTTCTAAGTTCTCTGTTTTGATAAGGACCATTTTTATATTTATTTTAGTGAATTGGCTGTTGACGTCCTTCGCATATTTTTTTTCCTTGGGGTTTTGGTCTTTCTTTACAGTACTTTTGCCTCATAATTGATTTGTCTCATCTCGTATCATTGGTTAACATCTCCAGTCCAGTGTTAAATAGTATCGGCCCTGCCTTGTTTTTCTTTAGAGGAATTACTTCCTGTATTTCTACATTATGTAAGATGTTGGCTTTGTCACCATGTTAAAGAGTATCCAACAATTTCTGTTTTCTTAAGTGTGTGTGTATATTTAAATCAGGATTGGATGCTGAATTTGCCAAATGATATTTTAGCATCTGTGGAGATAATCATAACATTTTAATCTTTGGATCTGTTGATTTTGATTAGCTAATATTTAGGATTTAAAAAATGTTCATTAATTGTATTAGTCTGTAATTTTCAAATTTTGTATTGTCTTTGTCAGATTTGGGTATCAACATTACATTTGTTTTACAAAATAAACTTGGCTATTTCCTTGGTTTTCTTTGCTTTAGAATATTTTATGTAGTATTATTGGGATTAACTGGTCATTGAGGGTTTTATGGAATTCCTCTATGAAACCATCTGGGCCTGGTATGTATGTGTTGTTTCTGATAACTTTCTCTGTTTTTTCTAATGAAAATTTCTCTCTCTTATGGGGTCATTTTTGGGAAACTATCATTTTGCTTATAAATTATCTATTTCATCTAGATTTTTCAAATTTATTTGTATAAAAGTTTGTAAAGTAGTTGCTTATCGTGATGAAAATTTCGTTGTTGTTTTACGATTTCCCCTTTTCATTCTTATTTTGAATATTTTTGCTTTCTCCCTTTTTCTTGAGTGTCAGGTAGTAAATTTTTTTATTTTAAAAAACCTAGAATTTTGATTAACTGGATTGACTGTTCTTTTATGGTTTACCACATTTTTTTCTGCTCTTATTTTATTATTTCCTTTAAAAAGAAATTTCTAAATTTCTTTAAGAAGAATTGAGAATTTAATTCATTTATTTTTATGATTTCATTTTTATCATAGATGTGCTTAACGCTTATGGATTATTTACTGCTTTAGGTATATTCCATATATTCATATGTGTACTGCTTTCTTTATATTTGAGACTTTCTGTATCTTTACATTGTATTTCCTCCTAAACTCAAGATTTTAAAAATATAAGATCTAGTTTTATTGTGTTGTGATCAGAGCATGTGTTTGTAATTTTTTTCTAATTTATGGAACTTAACAGTGCTTCCTTTGTAAAATAAGGTGATCAATTTTTGTGAATGTTCCATGTGCTTGAGAAGATGTAATATCTTAAAAATCAGAATATAAGATTTGGGTTGTGTGTGTGGATCATGTTTTAATACAGTAGCTTTGTCTTATATTGAAAATGCTGTGTTAAAATTCCATATTGTTAGTGTGTTTCTTTTTGTTTTGTTTTTGTGTTTTGAGACAGTCTCACTCTATTATTGGCCAAGCTGAAGTGCAGTGGTGTGGTCATGGCTCACTGCAGCCTTGAACTCCTGGGCTCAAGTGATCCTCCCGCCTCAGCCTCCCAAGTAGCTGGGGCTACAGCCACATACCACCATGCCTGGATAATTTTTAAGAAATTTTTTGTAGAGATGTGGTCTCACTATGTTTCCCAGGCTGGTCTCAAAACACCTGGGCTCAAGAGACCTTCCTGCCTCAGCTTCCTAAAATGTTGAGATTACAGGCGTGAGCCATCATGCCTAGCCTATTAGTGTGTTTCTGTGTGTCTTTGCATCTGCTGTAGATTTTTGCTTATAAAGATGATTAAGCTGTTACATGTTGTACAGCATTTTTAATAATTTTGGCTCTTAGCATTGAAAGGTATCCTTTGTCACATTTAATACCTTTGTTTGAGTTCTTATGCATCCCCTTTTTCATTTTAATAGGCAAGTTAAGTAAGTCCTTTAAGAATTTTTAATATCACTAATATCTTTGGTTTAGCTCTGAATTATTACTTTATGATTACTGTTTGTATTATGTTATGTCACTTTTTCTTTATGTGATATGTTTTCTTTGCTCTTAAAAGTTTCTCCTGTTAAGGTTTGTTTTCGTTTAGTGGTTGATTACTTTTTATTTGTACCTTTTTAATGTCTTTAGACCCTTGTTTCTTTCATCTTTTACTAACTGGTTTGGAGCTTTTAATTTTATCACATGGTTCTCGTTTAAGACTGTATGACAATCAGTGAGTTATTTTATTTGCCTTTTTTTCTCTCCTTCTCTTCTCATTGTTTAGTTGCTTGCTTTATTCTTTTTCAGAACATACAACATATATATATTTTTCTACCCTCATTCTGACCTTTTTTTCTTCTTCTTTTTTTTTTTTTTTTTTGAGATGGAGTTTCGCTCTATCGCCCAGACTGGAGTGCAGTGGCACGATCTCGACTCACTGCAAGCTCCACCTCCCGGGTTCACGCCATTCTCCTGCCTCAGCCTCCCAAGTAGCTGGGACTACAGGCTCCCGCTACCACGCCGGCTAATTTTTTTGTATTTTTAATAGAGACAGGGTTTCATCGTGTTAGCCAGGATGGTCTCGATCTCCTGACCTCATGATCCACCTGCCTCGGCCTCCCAAAGTGGTGGGATTACAGGTGTGAGCCACTGTGCCCAGCCCTTTTTTTCTTAGATTTTCAATTTTAAATTTCAACCATCAGTCTTTTTGCTGAAATTTCCCAGTATTCTCTTGGATGAATGAAGTGCATCCTCTAGTAGTTTCCCCAAGAGAGCTTGTGAGTATAGTATTCCCTGAATGCTTAATTCTTAAACATTCCCGTGCATGTTTCAAGAATGTTTTGCTGTAGCATTTACAACTGTATAAAAAGTCTTTTATTGGTGCTTTCTTTCCTAGAATTTCTTGGAAATGTTGCTCTATGTTGCTTTTGTTTATATTTTACTTTTGAGAAATTTGATGCCAATCTCTCTTTTCCTTATGAGTTAATTGATCTTTTTTGCCTGGGACCCCTAAAGTTATTTCTTTCTCCTTCACTTCCCTCCTCCTCCTCCTCCGTCTTTAAAATCTAATGTTTTTATTAAGGTATGACTCAGGGTTAATAATTTTTGATAAATTTTTCCAGGTACCTGATTAGCCCTTTCAACATATAAGTTCAGTATTTTTATTTTCCTGGATTATAGTTTTAAATACCAGATCTGTTTCATTTATTTTGTTTTTGTTTTTTAGTGATACGAATTGTGTATATGTTGGATTTTCTTTTTCTGTCTCCAATTTCACTCAATTACTTCTTTGACACTTTTTTCTAAATCTCATTTTTATCATCTAGGTTGTTTTGCTGCCTCATTTCAGGGACCCTTATTAACTTTTGATTCAAGTATGTTCTTCTGTAAATATGTTATTCCATGAGCACCTTGTAATTTAGTTTTTACTTCTGATGTAATTTTATCTTATTTTTTTTCCCCTAAATTCAGTCAACCTTTGTTCATTTCTTCTTTTTCTTCTCCATTATGTTCTTAGGTTTTGCTTTTCTGACTTAAGGTGGTAGTGTATTGAAGGGCCCTATACCTTGCTTATTTTGGGTAATTTGCTAGGACTCACAGAACTCAGCATATAGTTATACCTACAGCTATGAGTTATTACAGCAAAAGGGTAGGAGGCACAGTCAGCAAAGGGAAAAGGCACATGAGGTGAAGTGTAGGGGAAACCAATCACAAGCGTCCAGAGTCTCCTCCCATTGGAGCCACATAGGATGCACTTAATTCCCCCAGTAATGAGTTGTGACAACACTTGTAAAATGCTTCCAGCCAGAGAAGTTCATTAGAGACTGAGCACCTAGAATTTTTATTGGGGGAAGGCTACATAGGCAGCCTCACCTGGTACATACCAGAGTTCAGGGCTCTCAGAGGGAAAGAAACTGTTCAACATAAACCATTGATTTATACAAACAGTTTAGACATAGTCAGCTGTTCTTATCAGTTCTAGGAATGGTGGGAACCTTACTGAAATCCAAATTCCCAAGCACCAGCCAAGGGCTAGTCTTACAAGGAGGCCTTTCAAAAGAGCGGTCAGGTCTGCTAGGTTAACGCTTCTGTACAGGCGATGTTTCATATAGTTACTTCAGTTTGGAATATTATGTTCCAGTTTTCTTCTTCTTTGTACTTCTTTTTTTTTTTTTTGGGGTGAGAGATACAGGAGGGGATTTTCATCAGTGAAAGGGCTTTGGATGTCATTTTCTGTTTATTTTCTATAGTAGTTTTTTATAGATGTAAATTATATATCTTTATGTTTTCGGACAGAGGTTAGTATAAGATTTCTAGTTGATGACCACTTTCATCTCAGTGTGGGAAAATACAGTTTTTTTTAAATGGTTGGCGTTTTAGGGTGGTGCTGAGAAGAGGAAAGGAGTTATGTGTCCTTATTTTACTTTTGTTTTCTTTGGTCTTGCAAAATCCTAAATTTCCCTTCTTCTTTTGCTGGGTCTAAAGAAGTCTGCCTAAAGTCTGCCTTTCCCTTTTTACCTTCTTCCCAGAGTTGCCTTTCCAAGATTGGCTACTTGAATCTTGTGTACTTACTTTATTTTATTTAATTTTAATTTTAATTTTAATTTTTGAGACAAAGTGTCTTTCTGTCTCCCAGTCTGGATGCAGTGGCACACTCACGGCTCACTGTAGCCTTGACCTCCCAGGCTCAGGTGATCTTCCCACTTAAGCTTTCCTAGTAGCTAGGACTACAGGTGCACACCATCACACCAGGCTAATTTTGGTGTTTTTTTTATAGAGATGGGGTTTTGCCATGTTGCCGAGGCTGGTCTTGAACTCCTGGGCTCAGGCAGTTCACCTGCCTCGGCCTCCCAAAGTGCTGGGATTAGAGGCGTGAGCCACTGCACCCAGCCTTGTGTGCTTTTTAAAATCCATTCCCTTTAGTTAGTGCTGTGGTCTACCTCCTAGGATATTTTCAGGGTTTTCATACTTATGGGGACGTTTTTCTGTTGCGATTTTAGCTCAGCCTCCTCTTCTCTTTTCCATTTAGTTTTTTTTAGAACTCCACTAACTCGATGAAAATACTTGCATTGGGAGCTTGAGAAATAGCTCTATCAGAAGTTGTTTTTTTTTTTTTTCCCTAGTTATAGGTAATTTGAAGTTTATAGAAATGTGTAGAAATCGGCCGGGCGCGGTGGCTCAAGCCTGTAATCCCAGCACTTTGGGAGGCCGAGACAGGTGGATCACTTGAGTTCAGGAGTTCAAGACCAGCTTGGCCAACATGGCGAAACCCCATCATCTCTACTAAAAATACAAAAATTAGTCAGGTGTGGTGACAGGCGCCTATAGTCCCAGCTACTTGGGAGGCTGAGGCAGGAGAATGGCATGAACCTGGGAGGCAGAGTTTGCAGTGAGCTGAGATCCGGCCACTGCGCTCCAGCCTGGGCGACAGAGCCAGACTCCGTCTCAAAAAAAAAAAAGAAATTTGTAGAAATCTTCTGGTTGTGCTGCAGTCATGGGATTTAGTGATTTTATTTGTTATTAATGAGCTATATGTTTTTTGAGGGGGACATGTGGATATATTTGGATTAAGGTGGCTTCCATTACCTCAGCACTACAGATTTTTTTTCTTAAATACGTATTAAAGTATAAGTTTTAATATAGAATTCTATCTCTTCAGTTCTTATAATTTCATTTGCTTTCAATTCAGTGAATTAAGTCATCTTTTCCTTTTAGTCCTGTGTGGAAAGAAACACAAACTGTTTTTCCTCTGCTCTTAAACCACAATAATCGCTCTTAAACCACAATAATCAACACAAAAGACTTTTGTGACCAGATGTGTGGGAGTTTCTTCCAACCAAAAAGAAAACAGTCACTTCTATAGCAGGCACCAGCTGGGTGTCCTGTAATTCATTTCTGAGACTACCTGGAGAAAGTGTCAGATCCTGTAGGTTGAGGGCTCAGTCCCACAAGACTGCCTCCCCTTCAGACACTAGTCTCAAGTTCAGACCTCTGGAATTTCTGACTGACTGGCTTCAAGTTTAGGTTCACACAACCCCCTCTTTGGGTTTAATTTGCTAGAGTGCCTCACAGATCTCAGAGAAAAACTTATTTATGTTTACTGGTTTATTATAAAGGATATTGCAAAGTATACAGATGAAGAGATACATAGAGTGAGGGATGAAAGAAGGGGTATGGCAATTCCATTCCTACCCCTTCCCCACCATTCGCATACCACCCTCCAGGAACTTCTGTGTTCAGCTATTCATAAGCTTTTTGTACCCTATCTTCTTGGGCCTTTATGGAGAATTCATTGGATAGGCATGATTGAAGTATGGACACTCATGTAGAAGTGTGACTGGACAGAGGGTTTGATCTAATAACTATAGACCGAGTGGGGAAACTCAACAAGGCCTGTTTCAATTCTTTTTGGCCTGTGTGTAAAGCATTTCTTCTTCCAGAGTATGGGACAGGACCCCTTCTGAAATGGGGTCTTATGACCTACAATCAGACAAGGTAGGTCAGAGAATTTCTTTATGGCCTGGTCAAGACAGAAAGGCGGAGGAAGACTATATTTTTAGTTTTAATGGCATGCCTTGGGGGAAAATAACAGGGGCTGTGGGAGTGATAAGCCAAGAACCGTGGACGAAAACCAATATGTGTATATTATTATGCTATAGTCTTTTTCTGCTTAATGTTAATTTCTTCTGTAGAATTTGGATATAAAAAATACAGACTTTGAAAATTTAATTTATTCCTAAGTATAGAGTAACAGGAATAAAATAATGTTAACTCTTAAGTTCAGAGGTGAACATTCTACTTGGAAGAATCTTAAAAATGCAATAGTGTTTAATAGAGCCAGCATAAAAACTTTGTGGTATTAAGTGAAACTTTGCCAAGAAATATCTTAGAGTATATTTATAGCTAATTTAGTATGACTATTTAGATAATAGTTTTAATTAACATTAAGGAGACTGAACTTATAGTATATTTTGGCAGTTATGTCTGGTGAAAGCAAGAATAGGAAAAGCAAGAAAATACAGAATAAAGGAAAAGAGGAAAAAGGTATGGGAGAGATAAAAGTGAGATGCATATGATAGGGAGTTTTAGATGGTCACTAGTTACTGACTTAGGCAGTGTCTGTTGGAAAGTAGGTTTATTCCTTGGTGTTTTTGACTTTTTTCTGAATTACTCACTGAGATATAAAAGCATTTTAAAGTGCAGTGTTCTAAAATGATCAGATCTGAAGTGAATTACTATTTTATTTTTTTTGAGACAGTCTCGCTCAGTCACCCAGACTGGAGTACAGTGTCATGATCTTGACTCACTGCAACCTCCGCCTCAGGTTCAAGCGATTCTCATGCCTCAGCCTCCTGAGTAGCCAGGATTACAGGCATGCACCATCATGCCTGGCTAATTTTTGTATTTTTAGTGGCTAATTTTTGTAATTTTTGTATTTTTAGCTTTCACCATGTTGACCAGGCTGGTCTCGAACTCCCAGCCTCAAGTGATCCGCCTGCCTTAGTCTCCCAAAGTGCTGGGATTACAGGCTGGAGCCACTGTACCTGGCCTAAAATGAATTAATTTCTAATATTAATAGCTTACCCAAGCTTTTTAAATAAGTTAATTTTATTTCTCATCAAATAACCTAAATTCCTCAATTTGAACATATTAAATAATTAGTTTTAAAATTTTTTATGTAGGGGCATTAAGAACAATTGTAATTATGAATTTAATCTATAGGGAAAGATAGTTACAGAAACTATTAAAGAGAGGCCAGGCCCAGATGATATTTTGTGTGTGTTTTGTACTTCTTGCAGCAATTACACTTTTGGCATTTGACTTGTTAGTAGTAAAGGGCTGGATGATTTGAGTTATCAGAACAGTTAAGTAATTTGAAGATAATTGTTACAGATAGAGAATTAAAGTATTTCTTGAGGAAAAAAGATAATTTTATGGATATGTTTGAAATTATGAGTTATTTTTAGAAAAATTATGCTATAAAATGGATTTTTGTTTGAATGTCAACTTTCTTATTTTTAGAAAAATAACCACAGCTGATGTAAATGAAAAGAACCTCCTCAGTTGTTGCAAAAATCAGTGCCCTAAAGAGGTAAGCTTTAGTAGAACCTTTTAAATTGTATTCCTTGGGCATTGTTTCTCTTGGATTTTCTTTTTTCTTGTTTGGTCAAATTATTTCAGGTCTTCTCTGTTGTAGCTTTTTAAATAAAAATGTAAGACATAGGGTAGATGCATCTCATTTTATAAATTTGGTGATATTAGGACCTGAAATGACCCTTTGAAGATTTAAGAAAGCAATTTTAAAGATAGCTTACATACTTTATATAATAAAGTATTAACCTAGTGCTTATCCCTCAAAATGTGATTCATACTTAAAGTATGTCAGAAATGATGTGGGTCATAGCAGTTAGACAGTAAATCCATAGTAGTTTATTTTTAAAAATAGGGGTGCATGTGTGTATGCATGTGCATGTGTGTACATCTGTGGTGGGATAATGTGCGGGGATAGATATTAATATCCACAGCATTTTGAAGATGATGACGTAGAAGATACCTCTGCATTTTCATTGTGGCCTTTTGTGTTGGTGCCATTCAGATCATTGACTCTTTCAAGTTCATTACTATGTTAATATAAAACATTCACCTATAAAGTTGTGTTTTTAAAGATTCTGGTGGTTGTGTAAGCATTTTATTCAAACTAAAACTATCAAAAAGTAGTTAGAAAAAAATTGTGCAAAGTAAAAAGGTAAAGAAACTCGCTAGTGATTTATCCTGGTAATAATTTGAGAAACCAAAGCAGTCCATCTACATTTGGCCAATCTGAAAGGGAAGATGCACGTTTGGATTTGGGAGTGGGACAGTTAAAATTACTTGATTTGGGTAGACATTTAAAAAGGAATCCTTTTGACTTACAGATGTACTATATAGTACCTTTTTCCTTTAAATTGTCTTTATACACTTATCTAAGTGTTTCTCACCTTATTTAGAGTCGGAAATAGATGACAACTGAGTCTTTTTTTTTTTCTTTTCTTTTTCTTTCTTTTTTTTTTTTTTTGAGACGAAGTCTTCTCTGTCGCCCAGGCTGGAGTGCAGTGGTGGGATCTTGGCTCACTGCACGCTCTGCCTCCCAGGTTCACGCCATTCTCCTGCCTCAGCCTCCAAGTAGCTGGGACGACAGGCGCCCGCCACCATGCTCGGCCAATTTTTTGTATTTTTAATAGAGACAGGGTTTCACTGTGTTAGCCAGGATGGTCTCGATCTCCTGACCTCGTGATCCACCTGCCTTGGCCTCCCTAAGTGCTGGGATTACAGGCGTGAACCACCATACCCGGCCAATGACAACTGAGTCTTAAATATCATAATCAGTCTCTGATTAAGTATAAAACAGGAATCAATACATTACATACCTTTTTAGTATTTTCCTTTAACTAAGGCTTTGGACCACTTTTTATGGATTTAAAATATGTTGGAAATTGAGTTTTTAAATTTATGTAAGATTATAAGAAGAGAGGCCATTTGAAGTAACAAATGGTTATTTCGATAATCTGTCTTTATAAGTGAAACTAGGACATGGGATATTTCAAATTTAATTTTTTGAATTATTCAAATCCTGAACTTGCCTTGTTAAAATAAATTTTATTTCATCCCAATTCAGATTCCAGGTAATAAGTAGTTGGGAATGTTTTATTTTTAATCTTAGTAACTTGGTATCGTTTATTAGGTAGAAATATAGTAATTTAATTCAGGTGTTGCTAATTTGTAACTTAGAATTTCCTTAGCTATAAATAAGTTGTGATGCTATGACTTTTGGTGGGACTAGATGGGTCATTTTCATGATTTTGGATTCTAGGTCCTTCTGGAACCCCTGGTATTACTAGATCTCCCTGGGCTTTCTTGAAAAATGTATCTGGAGCCTGGGAACAATCCAAATGGCCGTTATAGTTTGGAACAATCTAAGAGTAGACAGGTGAATGTCACTGTGTCTAGTAGAACTCATTTTCATTTATGGTCTCTTGACGTGGGTGGCACCATAACAGTAATTCTAACGCTTTAACATTCATTAGAATCACTTTAAGGGTTTGTTAAAACACGGATTGCTGGGCCGGGCATGGTGGCTCATGCCTGTAATCCCAGCACTTTGGGAGGCTGAGGTGGGTGGATGACCTGAGGTCAGGAGTTCGAGACCAACCTGGCTAACATGGTGAAACCCCGTTTCTACTAAAAAGTACAAAAGAAAAAAAAATAGCCTGGTGTGGTGGCATGTGCCTGTAATTCCAGCTACTCGGGAGGCTGAGGCAGGAGAATCGCTTGAACCTGGGAGGCAGAAGTTGCAGTGAGCCAAGATGGTGCCATTGCACTCCAGCTTGGGCAACAAGAGCAAAACTCTGTCGCAAAAAACAAACAAACAAAAAACACAGATTGCTGGGTCCCTGTCTAGAGTTTCTGATTTTGTAGGCCTGGAGTGGGGCCTACATTTTGCATTTCTATTAAATAGTAAACAATAGTGATACTGTTGGTCCAAGAGCGCACATTGAGAACCAGTGAGCTACAGAATGAGGTGATAATTAGAATCAGCCAAGAAGTATATCACTTTGAATCTTTGTACTTCAAAGTTAAGGTATGGGATTCTGGTAAATTCTGATGTACTCTTATATATGTTCTCGTCTCTTTCCCATACTGTAGATTCTTATGGGTGGGGGACTATGTTGTATTTGTCTTTGTATCTAGTGCCTGTTACACAGGTTGTACACATTAAGCTGCTGGCAAATGTTTATTGAATGTGAATAAAAGAATAAATTGTGGGAGTGGCACAAGCTTATCCTTCCAGCTCCACTGTGTCTCTGATATACACTCTATGGATTATTAAGTTTGAATTTAACTAAGTGAAAACATAAGGATGCCGTTAAGAACATACCCGTTCTTAACTGTGCCCCACATAGGCATTTCTGCTCTTTTTTAAAAGAGATACAAAGAGGAACAAAATGGAAGTTTTATTTTATTTTACGTGGTATGGGGCTTCAGTTATTTTATTTTTTAAAACATGTTTAAAGTTTTTAATTGATAACATTTTATATATTTACCATAGGCAACATGTTTTGAAATATGTATACATTGTGGAATGGCTAAGTTGAGTTAATATATGCATTTTTTTATGGTGAGAACACTTAACATCTACTCTTAGCAACTTTTAAGAATACAATATATGTTATTAACTATAGTCACTATTTTGTACAATAGATGTTTTGCATTTATTCCTCATATCTAACTGAAATTTTGTATACTTTGACCAAAATTCTCCCAATCCCCTTCTGTCCTTCAGTCACTGGCAACTACCATTCTGTTCTTTCACTTCTATGAGTTCAGCTTTTTTATATTTCACATATAAGTGAGATCATGTGGTATTTCTACTGTTTTTTTTTTTTTTTTGAGACGGAGTCTCACACTGTTGGAGTACAGTGGTGCAGTCTGGCTCACTACAACCTCAACCTCACAGGTTCAAGCGATTCTTCTGCCTCAGCCGCCCTAGTAGCTGATATTACAGGCACACGCCACTACGCCCAGCTAATTTTTTGTATTTTTAGTAGAAACAGGGTTTCACCATGTTGGCTAGGCTGGTCTTGAACCCCTGAACTCGTGATTTGCCCACGTTGGCCTCCCAAAGTGCTGGGATTACAGGTGTGAGATACTGTGCCCGGCTGGTATTTCTGCTTTTTAAAATTATTTATGAATTTGGTTTTCTCATTCCCATGCAAGCTTTTCTACTTTTTAGTTGGGAAAATTACTTAACTTCTCTGTAACTGAACTTGTTCATATATAAAATGGGGCACTAGTAATATCCACTTCAGAGTGCTGAGTATTATATGAGGTAATAATATGTAATGGACTTAGTTAATGGTAAGCACTATATATGTGGTAGTTATGGTGATTATGATTATCTACAAACAATATTGTTCTACAAGCGTTTCTTAGTTCTTTTGAAAGAGGGCTTTTCCTATTATTGGAATTAAAGTGGAACATTTTGATGCAGACAGTGTTGTTTGTTGGTAAACCGTTTGGTATGACTTACTGAAGTGCTAGCAGAATGATGTTGAGAGCTGAGTAGAGTAGAAAAACCCTGTCCCACTTTGAGTGGGAAGGGTAATACATCTCATCTCTAAGTGAATATTTTAGAAAGACCTCTGTTTTTTGCTGTGAAATCTGTATTAAGGATAACCATCATTTTATCTTATGCATTCAAGTCAGCTTTCTTTGTAACTGCTTTTCAGTTTTTTCAGAAATATAACCTGGGTTTTGAGATGACATATACTTACTTACACATCTAACAGGAAAATGTTCACGTGATTTAATTTTTTAAAGCAATGAAATATCACATATATACCTAAAAGTACATAATATAATATAAATATGTATAGTTTAACAGTTAAAAAGTGAATACCGTGTTAACTCTACCCAGGTCAAAAAATCAAGTAATGCTGACATACCAGAAATTTGTCAAGGTCCCTGTCTGACTATAGTTCCCATCATCTATCCTATAGGCTAACCACCCTTTTATAGTAATCCTTTCCTTACTTTTATTTACAGTTTTTACTACCAGTATGTATATCTGCAGACAATATTGTTTGCCAATGTTAAAAGTTTAAAAGTATGCACTTTTGTGACTTGCTTATATATGTTTGTCATTTTTAATTGCATATAGCTGTAGTCCATTGATTCCATTGTATGAGTACACTATAATTTATTTGTTTTACTGTGAGTGGACATTTGAATAATTTCCAACTGGGGTTGTTATCAAAAATACTGCTGTGAACATTCTTGCTTTTGCAACCTGGTACATATGTGCACAGATTTCTGTAGGCATGCAGTAGTGTAATTGCTTGGTCATAGGGAATGTTTAATTTCGACTTTAATAATATCAAATTGATTTCCAAAATGGTTGTATCAGTTTATAATCAGTAACTTTTCCAGTTACTGAAAAGTATCAGAAAGTTTTTCAACTTTCCATTGATGAAAGTTCTTGCTCTTTCACATCCCTACCAACATTTTGTGTGGTCAGCATTTTTTATTTTTGCCAGTCTTTTTGCATCTCATTGTGGTTTTAATTTGCATTCTCCGATTACTAGTGAGTTTGAATACGTTTTCAGGATTAGAGGTATTACTTTTGCCTGTGGGACGTATGTTGGATACCAGCACAGTGTACACCTAGATGAGTTTCAGTTTTCCTAGTTGCAAATTGCAGAATCAATTTTGGCTTACTTATGGAAAAAAAAAGAGAGAGAAGACATTGTGGGAAGCATTTGGAAGACACTGGGGAGCAATTCACAGATTCTGAAGGAAATGCTATACAGTCAAGCTTTGGGAAAGGCAGGATCTCTGCAGCCTAAGGGGGCTTTACAGTGAGATGACTACTTAAACCACCATCTCGCTCTTTTAAGTTTTTAGATTCCCAAGACAGAAAACCTAATAGACTCACTATGGATCCAAGGGCTCCTTTTGGCACAGGCAGCCACAGTCAGGGAACTAGAATAGGTAGCATAGCCATGGCTGTGGCTACTGGGGGAATTATGGTGAACCAGGCAGCCATCCCAACGTATGTCTTCTACAACTTTTACCAGTATGTGGCAGGGTCACATGAAGGATTTAGAGAAAAAAAGATACCATTTATTGAAGGCAGAAGACCTAGCCAGAGAAAAGACAGACTTTGAAGATGTCAATGAAATTGTGAAGATGAGTATGAGGTCTTTTAGGAGGCAGAAAGATATAACATCAAGACCAGTGATTTTTAACCTTTCATCAGCCCCCAGCACAACAGAATACTGTTTACAGTGAAAGATGACACTGTAATATAGCCATGATCCTATATATTTTCAAAAGGTCTTCCTTTATTGAATCTGATAAGCTTCCCTCTTCACTTTCTCCTATAGAATCATTGATTTAAATGATAGATATCAGAGGCCGAGAAGGATCGGGGGAAGGGGATAAAGTGATGTTGATTAAGGTATATTTCCAAATAGCTAGAAGAGAGGACTTGAAATGTTCCCAAAACATAGAAGTGATCAATACTCAAGATGATAAATACCCTTAAATACCCTGACTTGATAATTACACATTCTATGTATGTAATAAAAAAATATTACATGTGCCCTATAAATATGTACAAATATTATGTATCAATAAAAATATAATAAATTTGAAGTGGAAGGGTTACTTTTTAAGAGATGATAACTAATGTAATTACCTTAGAGATTAATTAAGGAAAGAGGATATAGAGATGTATTTTGAGAGTAAGAATAAGTGGTAAGCTAATGCCAAATGTTTATGAAGTCTGGCTAGAGGCACTGGCAGGAATGAAGGTAAGAATGAAATTAAGCAATACAAAGGCTTGAAACAACCTCTGTGAGGTAAGTATTTGAAAATGAATAAATATTGAGCTTGTTAAGTAGTATTCAGTGTCTAGTATTAGATATAGGGAAAAACAAAACTGAAATCATTCAGAAATACCTGGACTTATTCTATTAATAGCCGTTCTCTGCCCTATAGTAGGATTAGTGGAAGTGCACAGTGTGAGTGATCTGAATTTAGTTTTAGTATGAATGCCTCAGCTAAAAATTAAAGAACAAAAAAACCTAGTCGCACATTAGAAAGAGACTAAAGACAATGGAAAAGGATTCTAAATTTCTTAAAGTGAGTGGAGTCAGTAGTTTGAAAGATCAATCCGGTGAATCATAGAGATCAGTAATTAGAGAATTTAAATGTTTACTGAGGGTTCTACTATTTGGGAGGTATCTTTGTTAGGGATATGACATGAGAGACACAAACAAATGCAGATGTTCCTTGGTTTACAGTGGGCTTATGTCCTGATTAAACCTATTGTAAAACTGGAAAATGGTTTTAAGTTGCACCACCGTAAGTTGATGACTGTCTAAGACCATTGCCCTCAAGGAACTTATAATAATAACAACTTTTATTGTAATAACTAAATATACTGAACTCCTTTAATCCTCACAACAGCTTTATAAAGTATTAATTCTCTTTTACATGTGGAATTTACATGTGAAATTTTACATGTGAAACACAGAGAAGTCAGGTGACTTGCCTAAGATCCTGCAGTTAGTAAACAGATAATCTGGGACTCAGTTCCTGATAGTTTGACTTTGACATTTAACCCCTAACAAATAGTGTATTTTATATACATTCTGGTTGGAGAGAGAGAAATATATGAAGTACCTAAAAAAAATTGTTTTTTTGCAAAATTTCAAGACACCACAAGCAATGTTACAACAATTTAGAAACAGATTTCTTACTTAACTACTATTATTTATTTATATATAGGCAGATTATATCAGGCCGTTATGGTGATTTAAGTCATGTCTTAAAGTGTGGATAAGATTTGAATAGACAGACCGTTAACATTCATCTTAACACTTGACTAGGATAGGAAGACAGTAAATAATTAAAGACATGGAGCATAGACATCATGGCAATTACTGAGTTGTTTTGGCTGCCTAAATGATATACTTTACTATGTAGTCGAAAGGGTAAATGTTGTAGAATAAAAGGCTAAACAGTTATAACACAATATACAATGGCTTAAGGACAGGGCATTTTCTTTTTTGTTTTTTTCCCACAGTGCAGTACAGGGAAGGTAGGTGTGTCATTGTATTCCATGTGTTCACCCATGAATCCAAGTCAGCTGGCGACTCTGCTCTCTTTGGCACATGGTTTCTATTATTGCTCCAGCTTTCATCATTTCCAGCACATGGGGAAGAGAAGAACATGAAGTATACTCTTGAAATGATTTGAAGCATGAATCACCTGTACTTGCTTACATTCCATTGACCAGAACTTAGTTACATGGCTAAAACTAGCTACAAGGGTGGCTGTAAGATATACTGTTGGAGTGGAGCTGGGGAGAATATTTAATTAAATTTAATTAAATTATATATATATATAATTAAATATTTAAAATAATTTAAATCTAAAAGAAAAAATAGTTTACAAATTAGCCCATTAGCTAGGATTGATCAACCCTTTGTGTGATGGACTCTCTTAAAACTGTTGGGGTTTAGGGGAAGGTAGAGTATGATCAAGATGTAAGTATGTAATTGCTTTATTTTGGTTTTATTTTAGCTTCCTTGTGGTCATAGATGCAAAGAGATGTGTCATCCCGGTGAATGTCCCTTTAATTGCAACCAGAAGGTAAAACTTAGATGTCCTTGTAAAAGAATAAAAAAGGTAAATATTTTAAGTTATTGAAAATACTTTTCTATATAAATTGTTTTTGTGTGGTTTTCTTGTTTTTGTTTTTTGGTCTATATGTTTTGGTAGTTGTTTGGCTTTTTTTTTTTTTTTTGCCTTTTAATTTTAAGGTTTTACTTAATAGAATCTTTTTATTATTAAAATGAGCCTACTTGTTCTGTAAACACTTATTTTAAAAATAAGCTTTGGTGATTTAATTTTCTGCAATTTAATAGTAAAAGGAAAATTATTTTTTATGTTAGAACCAAGTTCAATGCCCTCTGTTGATCAATGGGCTTTAGATTTGACGTCTTTGAACAGGTAACACAATGTAACGGATAGAATGTTTCATCACTTAAGAAATGGCTTAAGGTTAACTTTGTTGCTATTATTTATGAAATGCTTTTTACCATCAGTATTGTCCTTTGAAAATACTGCCTTAAAAAGACCTCATATGAATAGCCTTATAAAGTAAAATAACATTTAAACTTGGAAAGAACTAATTTTAAGATAAAATGATGGTAACAGAGGAGTAAATGGGCAAAAACTAATGATTACAAAGCCTGATGGAAACAAACTATATACTGCTCAACAAAACTTATGAAGGAAAATGTAGTGACCTAATAGTCTTTTTCTTAATTCTGTTTCCTTAATCTTCCCTATTGGCAATGCTTACTCCTTTGAAACCAACTTTTTTGACCTCTGATTTACCCTATCTCAGTTGTAGTCGTTAACTCCTTTTTTCCTTCCTATTCGTATTGTCATTCCCTAAAGCTTGTCTTTTTCATGTCTTGAAATTCACTTTTATTTATCCATGTGATGGATATGTATTGAGGATCTTTTATAGGTCCTTTGCCTTTCATTTTTGTTCATAGTTTCTGATATGTTTTCCTAGGATAGGGAACTTCTGAATTTAAATTTATATACTTGGCCTTTTAGGGAGTGGAATCTTTAAGTTTCAGAAATTTAAATTGACCACCTGTATATGAAAATAAATACTTGGTCAAGCCACTTTTAATCTGAGATGTCTCTTAAGTTTTCTGTGAAATCTCATGTCTTGTCCAAGTGCCGTATGCCACCCACCCGTTAGTACTTTGGAACAACTCTTTCCTGGGCTTTGGCCACAACTTCGTGACCCATTTCCTTGTCTCTAATCACGCCACTTCCCTGTTCTAAATTCTTCAATGGCTCTTCATCACTTATGGAAAAAGTGCATTGTATAAGAAATGTGTGGGTATATGCAGACTTGGCATACCAGGGAGGCTGTGATAAGACATTTGCCTGCTTGTTCAGTCTCATCATCTAGCAATCATCTCTGTTAATCTGTTACTTAAGTGCCCTAATACATATATTGTACCCTCACTTAGCTTAGGCTGTGGCAATGTATATATTTCTTTTTCTATGTAAAATACAATGCTTTTTTCCTTTACCTCTCTGCTGACTAGAATCCTGCTAATACTTATTGCAAGCACTTCCTTATTTGAGAAGGTTTTCCTTCCCGAGGTTCCCTTGGGAAGGCTTAGCTGTTCCTTCCTCTTGACTTTCTTTGTACTGGGTTCATAATGTAGAGCTTTGTGATTCTAGGTATCTGTAACCGTGTTTCCTCATCTGTAAAGTAGAGTTTATAGAGAGTTATTGAAAGGAATAAAAGAGGTAGTGCTTACATAGCATTTAAAACAATGCTATGTTTAATAAATAGTAGCTGCCATTACTATTGTTATTTATTTAGCACTTAACAGATTATTATACTGTTTATTTCTTACTGTGTTCCATTTCCCTGTCATAGTGTTTAGCATATAAGATACTCTGTAAGTATCTTCTGAATGAGAAAAAATAAAATCCTCTTCTAGGCTGATGGACTTAATGTCTGTAAACACACGATACTTATTTTTGTCTCCAGTGTTTGTTCGTGTTAATTTTATTCTGTCTGGACTGTCTTTGGAGGAAAAGACTATGTTTATCTCTAAATTGAGCCGAAAACGAAGAACTAAGAAATAAAAAATAAAAAAAAAAAACCATCCAAATAATAAAATTCCATGCTATAAAATGCTTTCACTAAACACACTTTACTCAGGATTTGGTAGTCTCATGTCTAAACTGTGGTAGATTTGAACGAAAAACTAGAGTCTGAGGTTCTGGTGAGACAGGAGAAACTGATACAAATTAGATATACTGAGAGTAAAAGTGACATTGGCAGCAATAAATGAATGAATAAAAGATAGAGAAACATACTACAAAAGGCAGTCTAAGACTAATATAAAGACCACTCTTCTACTCAGTAGGTCATCGTTTTATTCTGTCATAGTACAGAAATTGGTCATAGTTTTGATGTCAACACATCAAAAACAGTAGATCAGTGTTCTTTCATTAAGGAGGTAGCGAGGTGTCAACATAAGCTTTAGAATAATTTTCATCTATACTTCAAAGAAAAAAAGTTTAACAGTCAAGAGAAAAATTTGTAGCTCCCTAGAAAACTCTCTAGAGCTGCAGTATCTGAGATGGTAGCCACTAGTCACATGTGGATATTTAAATGCAAATTGTAATGAATTAGCATAAAATAATATTAAAAATTTGGTTCCTCAGTTTCACCACCCACATTTCAAGTGCTCAGTAGCCATATGTGGCTAGTGCTACTCTGTGGACTAATGCAGATTTACAACATTTCCATCCCACACACATACTAGGAAGCTCTGTTGGACAGCACTTTTGTAGAACCTTGTATTCCCTGGACATTTTATAAGAATAACAAACAATAAAGAAAAGTAAAGAAGAAAAACAACATTGGAACTAAGTCTGATAGTGGCATGTAGTAATTATTAAGTGGATTTAAAAAATTTTTATGGTATTATCTTTTTTAAGTTAAGAGAAAATAAGAGAGTAATCACTATTTGAACCAGATATTTAATGCTTGCAACCATATCATCATTAAATATTAAGTCACATCAAATAATACTTATAACCTTAAGCTATTAGATAAACTTTGCTTTTTTATGGCAGACAGGACTCTTTGAGGGGAAAATCATTTAAAATTTGAAAATTGGGTTGTTTGTAGGAATTGCAGTGCAACAAAGTACGTGAAAATCAGGTTTCAATAGAATGTGACACAATGTGCAAGGAAATGAAGCGGAAAGCATCTGAGGTAATGTCTCGTTAAATATCATTTTAAAGGCTAGTGGCCTTTCCCTTCTTATTTTGTGTATTTGTGTGCTTATTAAAAACAACTTGAAATCTCATTTTTTTGCCTTTATAATAAAAGCCTAGTTTTATAGGCCTATTTTGAATGGCAGATTGGGATTTTCATTGCCTAGTGTATATCAAGACTTTTCGTCTTCTATGCCCGCTACAAGATTTTGAGATTCTTTGCTGCTTGGGTTATCTCTAGTGTTACTGTTTCCCTCCATTGACCCAATCAGTGATCTCTTGATTTTGTTTGAAAGTAAGGATTCCCTTCCATGATAACACATTTGAGATAAATTTAACTCTAGAGAAACAACAGTATTTAATAATTAATTCTAGATTCTTAATACAGCAAAGAGGAAAAAAGGCAATTTTAAAATTTACTGTTACAATGTTTTAACTCTGTAATATTGATATTACTTGTTAAGCTGAAATGTTCTTATAAGGTATAACACTCCACCCATCACCACGTTCAGTTTATTAGATAGTGCCTTGGTAAAACCTTGTCTCAGTATAGCATTTACATTTCTTTAAATGATTTCAAGCTCCTAAAAGTTGATATGGGTTAATAGAACCTGGATGGGTAGATGTTAAAATTCCATATAAAATGTGATGACTAAATTGTAAATTGACTTTTGAATGTGTATAAACAGATAAAAGAAGCAGAAGCCAAGGCTGCTTTTGAAGAAGAAAAACGAAGACAACAGGTAACCAAACAAAATACCCAGATTTACGTCTCTTAGCATCATTGCTAGATTTTGTGCAAACACAGGATATGTTCCAAGGTCAAACTAAGGGCTAGTCTCTGTTGTGAACTGAAAATAACATAGTTCTTGTAAAACAAAAATGAGCCATCTACTAAGTTCACTTTAAGTATACTGAAACTCTGAGAAGGTATGAGATCTCATATATTCCCCAATTTTTTTTTTTTTGTATTGGAAATTTTTTTTTGTATTGGAAATTTTTTTTTTTTTTTTGTATTTACTTTCTTGCCAATATCATTCATACTTGAGCCAGAAGAATTTTAATTCCTCCTTTGGCTGGAGAGTGAGAGTGAGCGAATCATCACCATTGTAAGGCATCTTCTGGAGACCTTGAGTTTACTTATCTAAAAGTATTTGAGTTCTATTTTACTGCCTTGCAGACCACCTGTAACAAATAAGTGCAGTTTACTAATCAGTACATTTATTTTAATAATACGTTCCCATATTTCCCTATTAGACCTTTAAATACAGGATTATAACCTGTTTTTTGTTGTTACCAAGATAACAAGTACATTCCCGATACTCCATGTTTAAGTATTTACTTTATTGATCATATACTTCAATGAGTAGCTTGACTTTCTAATAGTGATGTATAACTTTTTATTATTATTTGTCAGTTTGTATCTTGAAATGCTTTATACTTATCAGATTATATTGTATACCAAACTACTGCCTTTATGAATGATGAGATTGAAACTTGCATGATTTGCATCAATGAGGAAATTCAAACTTTGATGAGTTGTAGGAACAATTAGAACGATTAGGAACATTAGAAGCAATTCATGTAGTAAATAATGGTTGGCCAAGATGACCTTTGAGATTTTATGGTTCTGTAAAGTTGCTTTGCCTCATATCCCCAAAATAAGTTATCAGAGCTAATATAGTAAAACGTAAGTTGGCTGGAATCCTAGGAGATTAAGTTATTAAGAGAAGTTTAGTATGTTTTCTTCTTATTCCCTTTGCTATCTTTTTATAAATTGTCATGGATGAAAATCTTAAATACATTCTCTGTTTACTGACTCTTTAAGCAGAATATAATCAGTCCTTAGTATATGTATGTTCTGCATCTGTGAATTCAACCAACCACAGATCGAAATTTTTTTCAAAACAAGTAAAAAAAAATACAACAATAAAAAATAATACACATTTTAAAATACAGTGTAACACCTATTTATGTAGCATTTACATTGTTATAGGAATGTAATAGGAAATCTAGAGTGATTTAAAGTATACAGGAAGATGTTTGTATGGTATTTGCAAATCCTGCACTATTTATATAGAGACTTGATCATCCTCAGATTTTTATATCCAAGGGGATCCTAGAGCCAATTTCCTACAGATACTGAGGGATCACTGTATACAGCACATAATATATACTTGGTGACTGTGAGTCACCATTTAACCCTCAGTTATTTTATTGTGTCTGTGATCCTCAAGTTTGCCTGCTTTTAAGATGTTTTGACGTTTTTCTGTGTATCTGAAACTAACCACTTGGGAGTAGTCTGACATTTTGGCTCATTGAAGAATGCCACTTTTTATTAAACTAAGTTTATTATTAGATTTTTTCAAGTGTGGTTTATGGCCACAGTAATGGATATGTGAACTAAAGTTTACATTTCCTCCTGTTAAATAACTATTTACAAAGTTTTAAGTAGATATTATTAAATACATACATATTTTAACTATTGTCTTAATTATGCACTATAGCATATTACATTATTATGTATAAAAGTTTAATAAGTACTTAGCAGTAAGATAACAATCCACATTTGATATTGAATGCAATTCAGTTACCTTCTTTTAGTACTAGTTTAAAATGTTTATGTCTAAAATATTCATTTTGATTTTAAAGCGTGAATAATTTTTTCCTTTGAAGAATTTTTACTATTTTAAAAAAATGTATTTGGTAGAGAAGAATCGAGTTTTGGCAGCTTTTTTCTCTTTACTCACTTGAATTTCGTTCTTAAAAGCCACTAATGTTTATTGCATGCATTGTAAACAACTAGAATTATAGGTATCTTCATTCTCACTAGGCATCACAGCACTTGCTAGAAGCTTTATAGAATGACGGTTCTATAATAATTGGATTGAAGTATAATGGTGTCAATGTATAAGACCAGTGTCTATTTTAGAGCACCCTGATTTAATAAGACATTTTATTTTATTGTTTATTTTTATTTTTTTGAGATGGAGTCTCTCTCTGTCGCCCAGGCTGGAGTGCAGTGGCGCGATCTTGGCTCACTGCGAGCTCCGCCTCCCGGGTTCATGCCATTCTCCTGCCTCAGCCTCGCAAGTAGCTGGGACTACAGGCATCCGCCACCATGCCCGGCTAATTTTTTTTTTGTTTTTAGTAGAGACGGGGTTTCAAACTGTTATCCAGGATGGTCTCGATCTCCTGACCCTCGCGCCTCGGCCTCGCAAAGTGCTGGGATTACAGGCATGAGCCACTGTGCCCGGCCTAATCAGACATTTTAATATTTAGTGTCATAGTCAGCCCTACAGTTTGAAATATTCTCTTCTGTTATCTCCCAGTCTCCTTTCTGCTTACCTAAACCCTGAATTTGTTGAATACAATCAGTGGTGGAGAGTGGCGTTTTAAAACAATCAAATAAACATATTGACTATATATCATTACTATTAAAACATTACCCAAATTGATTTTTATGTGAATGGGAAGTTTCAAATCAACATATGCATTGAATTTAATTAAAATGATGCTATTTTTATTTAGGCTGAACTAGAAGCTTTTGAAAACAGACTGAAGGGTCGCCGGAAGAAGAACAGGAAAAGAGATGAAGTGGCAGTGGAGCTATCACTATGGCAAAAACATAAATATTATCTCCTTTCAGTGTGTGGAGCTGTGGTTGTGGTGTTTGCATGGTATATCACCCATGATGTCAATTAAAAAAAGTTTCTGTCTTTTAATATAACTCAGATTGGATTTAGATAAGTTGTTAAATTTGAAATATTGGAAAATGTATATTATAGAACATGATATATATTTACATTCATCTCTGTATTCTCTTTCAGCTGTTGTTAGAAGGACAGAATGTTAAACTTTATCTTAATTAGTATACTAGAAAGGGCAGTATAACACTGTTTAAAGTGAAAGCATGACTGAAATTGTAAAATATTTCATAAGGCTTAGAGGCAGAGTAACATGTGTTTTTTTTCATTGGGCTTCCTTGTACTAACTTAGTTTTTTCATTTAACATTTCAAACCAACACTTTAAAACATAGTTCAGATGAAACTGAGCCATATGTGCAGTAAGAGAAATATTTCTTAATGTTTTGGTTACTTATTGTAGAGTACTTTTCTTGATCCTGTTAGCTTTGTACTTTTTTAAAAAAGTGATTCTCTAACAGGCCCCTTAAATTGTGACATGAAGGTGTATAATTAAATTTCAGATGTTGGTTTATTAGTGAGGAATTTTTGTCAATAAATGTCATGTGGCTTGTTCTTCAGAGTATATAGTTATTTTCAACAAATACCAAGCTAGATTCCTCACATGTGGCTATTTTTTATGTAAGAAGCTTTTCACTGAAGTTGGCATGTTTCGTAAAACTTGTATGTGTCTTTTAAAAATAAGAATAAAAGGAAAATTAGTATTTATGAAGAATATGTACTGACAACAGGGCTTATGAGCTTTATGTACTTTAATCTCATTTCTCTTTGCCACAATCTTAAATAGATTTCAGCTGAAAATAATCAGTTATTATGAAAACAAATGGAGAAATATCAGTAAATCAAATGTTTGAATTATAATTCCTTTCAAATAGTTTTACTATTTATATGATTAATGTTTACATTAAAATTTTTCATACCAAATTTGTAATCTAGAATATTTATTATTAGCTAAAATATTCAGGAGCCTATAATTTTAAGTTAGGCATTAGTGTCAATGTATAAAATTCTAATACTTCATGTGGAAGACATTCATTGATGTATACCTAAAAGTATCTAAAAGTGGTAGAAATGTGTTTTAAGCAGAAGTAGGAAGTAGGATTTTAAAATTTTGCTGGATCTAATTCAAAATTTAGTGTCATATTCTTTTTTTTTTTTTTTTTTTCCTCTGTTGCACAGGCTGGAGTGCAGTGGCATGATCTCAGTTCACTGCAACCTCCACCTTCTGGGTTCAAGTGATTCTTGTGCCTCAGCCTCCCAAGTAGTGAGGATTATAGGCATGTGCCACCAAACCGAGCTAATTTTTTTTTTTTTGTATTTTTAGTAGAGATGAGGTTTTGCCACGTTGGCCAGGCTGGTCTCGAACTCCTAGCCTCAAGTTATCTGCCCACTTCATCCTCCCAAAGTGCTGGGATTACAGGCATAAGCCTCCACACCTGGCCCTAAGTATTAGCTGCTGTCCAGAATTAAAGGACAGTCATTCCTTTCTTCATGGGTGTTTTGATTTTAGAATTGTTAACCTTTCCCAGTGGTAGAATTACAGGGCTGGCATTTCAGAAGCTCTAAATCAGATACACTAAAAGTTGAGTGTTAAGGGAACAACTGGGTGTCTACATGGAAAGTCATTTCCATCTATGCCAGAATCTTGGCCTATTAAGTGAACATGAGACCTAGTTCATATCTGTTGTTTGTAGGGCTTCTGTACTTGCTAATTTTTTTTTTTTTTTCCCAATTTGGGGAAAAGAATTTAAGAGCAGAAGAAGGAGACTGAATGAATGGTATATGAAGTTGTTTGTTGTTTTTTCATCTTTTTGGCTAGCTCAGAGCATAATTAATTTACCCAAAGTCACACAACTATTCCTTCACTTATTCAATCAACAGATGTGTTTCCTATATGTCAGGAACTTTCTATGTTTTGGAGATAATGGTGGTCTTTCCTCCTGTGTTGCTAAGGCACAGACAAGCACAGGCAGGTAATAGACATAAAAAATGAACATGATTTAATGTGTGGTAAGTGGTATTCAAGAAAATAAGAGGAATAGTATAGAATGTGGTGGAAGTAGGGGGTACAAGGACACTGGCTAACCTAGAATGGTAAAATCCCTCTGAGATGGGGACATTTGAGCCGTGACCTGAATGACCTCCATTTGAAGATCTGTGAAAAATCTATACAAGAGAAAGCATTAAGTACAGAGTCCCCAGTTTGGGAAGTGCTTGGCACACCTGAGGAGCAGAAAGAAGGGCTGGTGTGGCTGGAGCCTAATGAAATTTAAATTGAGAGGAGGATATGTCTAGGCCAGTTTATGTCATGCTTGATAGACCAGGGTAAGAAATGTAGGTTGCATTTCAGTTGCAGTGGACAGCACTGGAAAGCGTTAAACAAGGAAGAGCCTTTTTTGTTGTTGTTTTTTTTTTTTTTTTTTTTTTTTTTTTTAGGGACCGCTGGCTACAATATGGAGAGAAGACTATAATGGTACAGGGACAAGTTAAGTTTTATCTAAGTAGTTATACTGATTTGTTCTGAGGGAAATAAAGTAATGCATATTATCCTTTTAGCTTCAGTCTGAGCAAATTAGAGAAGGAATGGAAAAATTTACCAAATAGCCACTAACAATGGCCTAAGATTGTGAATGTGATGGTCTTGTTTTCCTACTTACTTGTGGCATTAACAAAGTGTGTTAGCTTCCTATTTGAAATTTGTGGAATATGTATGTTGAAATCTTAGTTTTTCAGTTTAAACACCTTTAGGAATTGACAAACAGTGTTGGTTTTTCAGTCAATTTCACATCTAAATTAAATGAAAACAATCTCAAATAAGTATAATTGCTACTGAAATTGCCAAAGAAATTTTACTGAGGCAAAGCAGTGAAAACATTTGCCTTCTATAAAGAGGTTATGATGCTGGAACTTAATGGCAATGAAGGTTAAACATTTTAAATACAGATTAATCTCTGTGCTAGTGTTTAGAGAGAGATGACATATAAGAATTTTTTGGCTCTTCATGTTATTTTAAATGCTCATGAGTAATACCAGAAACAGACTTTATTTGGAAATAGATACACTATTTAAGACAAAATTTGAAGAGATTTATTTTGAAGTGTTCCATTTTTCTTTGAGAAATATTTTTTTTTCTTTGCCTAGATACCTGGCACAGTGATGAACTTAATAAAGACTCTGTCCTCACTATGCATATGGTCTGTGTTGCGGGTTCTTCCACATAAGCAAACAGGTGAAGATTAAGCCAGGCCAAGAGAGCCGTGGGAAAGAAGGGCCACCCATGTGGGGGATCTAGCCCACTGCCAAGGGTGACTTTTTAGGATGCTTGGACCTCATCCATCCTTTTATAATCAAGATTATTAAAACAATGGGAGATGCTGTATGCTGATCTCCAGAAGAACAAAGGATTAGTTGGGTGTTAAACCAAGAGCACTAAAGGTGCAGCAGTAGCCAAAATTTTTGGTATAGGACAAAATTTTTGTCCTATATACCTATATAAATTTTGGTATAGGACCAGGTACAGGACAGTAAAGGGAAGGCTGTAAAAAGAACCTCTGAGGACCCAGGTGACTCTAGCTGTTAATGTCTGCCTGTCCTTGGATATTGGGAACTGAAGCAGATATCTAAGCTGTAGAGCTAGAGATGACATGAGATAGCTCTGTCTCTTCTTGGGTCTGTGGAAGTTGCCGTCTTTATTAAAGAGTGGCAGTGTTTAGAGAACTCTAAGACCCAAGGCTTATGAGGCAGGCTGGGGAGATTCCAGGGTGAGGAAGAAGCAAAGTACTAGCTACTACCTCCTAGAAGAGATGCGAGAATTTGGGAGTGGTGGGAGGAACTGAGAGACCCTCTGATCTCCAGCGACTTAAATAGACAAGCAAGACCAGGTATCCACCTGCGAAGCCATCTTTTATATATTTTAGAATCTTGGCATATTGAACAAGCTCAGGTCTATTGCTTACTAAGCTTCTGTTCTTGCTAAGTTTCCAATTAGTAATTTAAGTCGTGCTATGAAGGATTATATGCAGTTTGAAACTCCACAGTCCAGATTCATTTGAGTTAACACCCTGTATCCCATATATGTATTCTTTTAATATATCACCTAATATTTCCAAAGCCCCCCCAGTCACTTTCATCTGGTCATCCTCTATTCACAATACTTTTTCCTCATAGCACTAACTAGTACCTGTCCTCATATTAAGTGTCTGTTTATTATCTACCTCCTTCCCTGGAATGTAAACTTCATGAGGGCAGGAGTGCAGTTTCATTTATTACTATAACCTCAGAGTAGAGAAGCATGCCTGGCCACATAGTAGATGCTAGTATTCGTTTCCTAGGGCTGCTATAACTAATACTATACATGAGTGACTTAAAACAACAGAAATTTATTCTCTCACAGTTGAGGTGGCCAGAAGTCCCAAACCAAGATATAACAAATTATATCTGCAAAGCCCTTATTTCCACAGAAGGAAGGTGACATTCTGAGGTTCTGGGTGGACATTACTTTGGCAGGGAGTAGTTGGGGGACACTAACCTACCACAGTGCTCAGTAAATATTTATTGGGTGAATGAAAATTCAGAGTGTATTCTAAGCTGTAAACTCCTTGGACATTTTCATCATGGTCTTCTCTTAATAATTGGTACAGAAGGTAAGGATTGGTTTGTGGTCCAAAATTTTTTAGGCTCCAATTCTGCTTCTACCACTTTCTACTTGTGAGATCTTAGGGAAGCTATTTAAGTTTGTAAGCCTCAGTTTCTTCTGTAAAATGGTGAGAATAAGAAATAACAGTAAGTGCCCAGTAAGTTTTACCTATTATGTGTCTACAGCTATTTTAAAGCACTTTCTATGTGTAATCCTCATAACAGCCATATCAGGTGAGCCTATTACGCTTCTCATTTTATGACAAAGGAAACTAGATTTGTTTCAAGAATGAAAAACCCAGAAAATTATATGTCACTTTATGAAGTGCTTGGCACATAGAACAGCTTAGCCGCAATAATATAGATATGTGACTTTACCTCGTAAGTTTAAGACATCTCAAATTGATTCACAAATCAGAAAAAAAGTCTGTTGTGAAGTGAGGCATCTCAGTTTTTTCGCATATGATTACTGTCATTGAGGGTGTTCTGTCCCTGGGAGGACTGGGTGGGATGCTGACCAAAGGTAGGGGCATATTTAGGCAGTGAAATTGCAGTGTGAGACCCCTCTGTAGCACTAGGTATGTGAGAGGACTACAAATGAAATTCCTTTGAAATTTCTTACGGGGTCAGATATTACCTCCTTCCCAAGACTACTATGGTATATTAGAGTAGGGGATTGATGTCCCAGAAATACTGTGTACAGCAAACAGAACATTTACACAAATTGCTTTTATCAGATACTGAAAATATCAGTGGGTTAGAGTGTATTATAGTACATATGGATATGTTGTATTCCCCCTTTCGACTAAATAAACTCTTCCCTCTCTGCAACAGGTAAATTTCCAGTTTACCTGTTTCTTGCTGTTTTTATTTATTTTTTTATTTTGCAGGCTTTGCAGCTTTATATCTCAGCTGAAAATATTACATTCTAACTCCCCAAAGCTATTCTGACATTATTTGCAAGTATTTTTTTTCATAGTTTACATGTTTGTGTATTTGTTTAATATATTCCACAAGACTAAAAGTCTTGGTGAGGGTAGGAACTCTGTCTAGGTTGTTCATCTGGCAGCCAGCAAACCCAAAATAAATATTAGTTGAATGAATAGCTAAATAGATGAGCCATGGGGTAGCATATCTGTTTTAGCTACTGCTTGGCTGTTATCCTCGGATGCTGCTTGCTTCTCCAAGATCTCGTTCTTGTTCTTAAATTGTCTTCAGTTGTAGTACTAAGTACTAATTTGATCTATAATGTGGTATGTGCTGAAGTTTGCTCTGTAAAATCACCGTTTCCTGAGGTATATTCAATACCTTTAATTTTTCCATAAATCTCTTCAAGGTTTGTGTGTGTTTTCTTTTAAATGATCTAACTAGTTGGATGTATTCTTGAAGTGCTAGACAATAAAAGTTTCAATAGGCTAGAAGTGTTTCTTTTTGTAAAATTGTTTTAAGAAACTAGATGATGGTTGTCACTTAAAGCTGAAATGCAAATGTAGCTAGTTTTTTTTAAAGAATAATTCAAATAGGTCATTAAAGATTACTGTGAGCACACTGCATATTCTAATCAGTTTGACTATGTTTTGAGACTTCTAATAGTTTATGATTCTTGACATTTTAAAAGTTTATTACAAAGAATATAAAACATCTTTACCCTCATTATATCATTACCTTCATGCAAAGAATACCTCATATATTAATTCTGGTGCTGTTGGTAACTAGAACTGGTTGGATTTTCTTGCTAAAAGGAAGTTTAACAAATGTTTATTTTACACCATTAATGCAATTAGCTTTAGTTCTCAGAGGAACTAAAAGTGGAAAAGTGAAAAAGTGAGGGAGATTGAGGGACCCTGTCTATCTCAAATCCACTGAGTTAGCTACTTTAATTTCATAGTCCCTGTAGTACCTCCACCAGAGGGCAGAAAGTGGAAGAGAAAGAAGATGAAATAGAAACTTGTACTTGGCCTCAGAATACCTGTAGCAATTGAATCCAACCCTCACGTTATAGGTTGAGTTAACTGTGACCCAGAAAGACTACGTGATTTGCTCACGGTGGATCTGTCAGATACATCTCTTAGGTTCTTGATTCCCAGACTGGCACTGCGATGATTGTATGTGATGAGGTAGTATCTTAGTAAGAACACAATCCAGAAGTCACTGCCTCAGCTACTTTCTAGCTTGTGTAGGCTGGTTACTTCAACTCCCTGATTCTGCTTTCTTTTCTCTAAAATAAAATAATAGCTTCTTCCTCAGAGTAGTTGGTGGAACTAAAAGAATACATGTAAAGTGCTTAGTATGACACCTGCCACATAGTATGAGCTGAATTATTGTGAATTATGTTAAATTTGTCAGATACTGGTTTACAAATCTGATGTTAGAATAACATGGAATCAGTGTTTCAGTCATTTTACTATACATATGCAATATTTTCTACATTTGATCTCACTGCAGAAACAAAATACTGATTCCCCCCTTTTACAAATGTGTATTTCCCAGCAATAATTTTCAAGAACAAGTGCTTGGCCCATATTTTGTTGTCTCTACATGACTTTAGATAATGGGGATGGATTTATTCAATAACCTCATGAGTAATTTTCAAAATTTCCATTGAGATCTTGATTGAAATTGGATGAACAATCATTTCTAAGAAAAACCCAGTGAAGTGTCTTTCTTTGCCACATTTGACAATTGCCTTGGACTTGGTAAAGTCCAAGGCAATTATTGTGATGAGTACCTCCGGTGCCCTCCTTGACGCTGTCTTAGAAAAGGTAGCTGCTTTTGAATGACAGAAAGGCAGGAACTTTTTCGCCTTTTAGGTTCAACCTGTAGGTGCCCTCCGCAGGAAATCAGGAACTAGGTTTTTGGAAGCAGTCAGGGTAGGGTTCTCCCTTGTCCCTGCAGCCTCAGCAAAGACTCAGGCAGTCTGGCAAAAGCAGTTTCTTCAGCATACCTAACAGAAGGCAAGTTTTCATATGCCTGATGCAAATAATGCCCTCCAAACGTTAAACTTTTTTTTTTGAGATAAACTTGTTCTTTAATTGCCAGTGCCTGCAGTTAATTTTGATTGGCTTCACTCTGGTTAAAAGAAAATGCTCTCGATGCGATATGGAAAATTTGGAGAAAAGTAATTCTTTTGCTCCCAACCACTCTCACACAACTTAAACTTAATCGTCCTGTCCTTTTCTGCTGCCCTCGTTTAGTGTAAGTTTTTGGGGGAGACCAGCAGAAACTGGCTTTCCATATGCCCCTGAATAATAACTTCTTTGAATGCAAAGAGGTGGGGACACGGAAGATCTGTCATTACGGGTTATTATGGGTGGGACCCAGAGACGGGAGTGAAGGGAGGGTGTGGTCCGCGGGTGGGATCTGTAGAGCAGACAAAATATGGGGCCCCTGGCCCTTAAAGTTCAGTTTGTCTCTCTTGAGCTTGGAGAAAGGCATCCGTAGTGCCTCCCTGGGGGACACGTAGAAGAGAGAAAAGCGACCAAGATAAAACTGGACAGACGAATAAGCGAGACTTGTTCTCCATGAAACAGTCTACTTCCCTCGCTCCGGAAGAGCGCTACCGCAGAGCCGGGTCCTCAAAGCCGGTAAGATCGATGATTCGCTGTCCTACCGCAGCCAGGTCTTATGGCCTCTTAGTCCCGGTGAATTCAGGGTCAGCCCCTCCCTCCCCCGTCCTCTCCTCTGCCAGATGCCACCTCCTTCCCCGGCCGTAGGTGAGCTCCCGCTCTGACAGTCCCGCGTTCAGCGTCCTGCACCCAGTTCCCAGGCGCACGGCCCTCGTCCCGACCTCCACCCGGGTCGCCCGGCATCCGAGACCCTCCCAGGGTCATGGGCAGGGTTTCCTTCAGTGTTCGAGTAGGCTCGATCCAGAGACCCCGGTCCCAATGCCGGGGGCGATGCCACCTTTCCTGCGGAGTCCTTCCTTCGCACGGCGCCCTCCACGCGTCTAGTGGACTTGGCTGCGCACTGGCCGCACTGGAGACTGCAGATGGAGCTGTCGGAGCCAGCCCCTCGGGGATCTACAGCTTCCTCTCTGCACCGGCGTCGCGGGCGCCCTGTGGTTGGAAGGACTGCGCAGCAGCCTTGCCTGCCCCAGACGTAAGTCCCCTTCCCCAGCTGCGCGCGCCTGGGTCTGGGTCCCTCCACAGCCCGGGTTCGCGCTGGGTTCCCCGGCCCCCAGTTGGTGCCTGGGGATCACTCAACCTTCCTAAGCGCTGGCATCCCAGAACTGGCCCTCTTGCAGAGTGCTGGGAACTCGTAGGTCCCTGCGTGCAAACTTTCTCCGGCGTGAACCTGCCTAGGCACAGGAGCGCTGGCCGCTGGGGGCGCAGGCTCTGCGCTGTAGGATTTGGCTGGCTCCGATCCAGTCCTGGGAAGGGGCAGCGTTGGCTCTCGTTCAGGAGGAGAAAGAAAGGGAAGAGCACGACGGACAGTCCCTACTGGACTGAGTCCCCAGGAAGAGGGTCTAATTTGCGGCTGCCCCTCTTCTTCGGTGTCATTAGGGCCCTGGAATCCGCTTGCTACCGCAGGTACCAGCTGCTCCGAATCCGGGACCGACCAGTGACGATAGCTGCAGGCAGAGAGGGCAGGCTGTGCGGGCGGAAGGGAGGTGGTGTCTTGTCGGATCTTACTGGGACCCAGTTCCCCAGCTTCCGTGGCGGGCACCCCACTCCTGGTACTACCTGGTCGGGGCCAGTGGAAGGCGGTGTAAGCGCTTTTTGCACGGCTTCCCGTTCCTGGGGCCGAGCTCTGGGAGCTGTGACTATGAACTCAGCAGGGAAGCCGCGGGGCTGGGCACTCCCAGGGAAACTGTTCCAGTAATTCATGAAGTGGAGCTTTCCTCTCGCGGGAAACTTCTGAGAACCATGCGCTGCAAAGATTGACTCCTGTACAAGACTTCGACGACTGACGACGACGCAGAATTGTGGCTTCTAGTTTTTAAGTTTTTATTTAAAGTAACTTATCGATGGAAGCAAAACTCTGCAAAGGAACGTCAGACCGCTACCAGAAAGGGGGTGAAGTTAGGACTTACTGATGATTATTGTCCAAGGACACATTTAAGCAGATAGTTTTAAAATTAATTTTGGCATAACCCTGAGACAGTACCCTGAGACAATGAGAGAAACAATGCGTTTATAAAAAGTTACTAAACCATTTTTTTTGTCACAGTCAAAACATTCATTCGCTTGTTTCTATTATTAGGTGCCCAATAGTTTTGTTGTGTGAGATTGTGCTAAAAATCGGTCCTTAGATCCTGGGGCTTGAGACGTTAGAGGAGGTTCCTGGGGCTTGACAGGTTGGAGGAGATGTCTGCATAGACTCATGTGTGGGCTTGACTGACCAGGCAGGTTTTCCATAGAATGCTTTCCAGGACACCAAGAATTTCAATAGGATGAACTATTTTGGGGTTATTTGGGTGTGGAAACATATCAACCTCAAAACCTCAAGATTCTATAAGGCCTTTAAGGAAGAGGGGACTCTTTCCAGAAAGTTCCTTTCAGGGTAGGCTTACAGGACCAACGATGAAAGCCTCTGTTAACCTTCCTGTGGGTTAAAGAGACACACCAAGAATTACTCTATTAACTTCATCAAGTACATATCCAGATATAGAAACACTTTCTTAAAAGATGCAAAACTCACTTCTTCAGAAACCTTCCTCATAATGCTGCAGAAATCGCAATAGCAACAGCATAGAAGGCAGGCATCAGTCCTTCCGCATCTTGCATTCCACAACCAGCTGTGGTTTCCTTTTGGAACGGTGGCATTCTCCACCATAGCTTCATGTGGATTTCAGCATTTGCTAGCTCCATTGCCCAGCCAGCCCCTCAGTTGACCTCCCCCTCTGTTGGGGGCAGACAGGAAGTTAGAGGAGAAGCTGAGTGGCCCAGGAGCTCCAGAGAGTCATTATCCAAAGTCTGTACTTTCAAATCTCCATACTGTTAATGAGGTACTCCCTTGCTTATTTTTCCTCTTTTTCGCACTTCTAGCCTCTTTCAACACAAAGACTTGTGGTCTTAGGGTTTCTGAGTGTCTCCACTGCCGGGGGTAATAAGAGCTCTCCAAGGAGCAGGAGAGCCACAACACTGAATTGTTGCTGAGTGTATCTGAGGGGGAAAGGTTTATTTGACCTGCTACTTCTACCTAATAAGTTATTCAACAAGTATGCATTCATACATCCTGTTAGCCCCATCACTATTCTTGGCATTCCATTTTGCTGGACCAAATGGAAAACAAGGCTGGCTGGCTAAAGGGTACTGACCTGATACTAGCTAGTTAAACATACTAGGTTCACACTAAACACTCAAGGGATTCCAAGACTTACCTGTTCCTCAGAGTCTACACACTCACATAACGACACATACAGACACAATACACTTGTTTGTTTTATGTCTGTTCAGAGAGAGTGGAAATGGCAGACCCCTTAAGAGTGGAAGGTGCTATAGATGGCCTGCCTTGGTGGGAAGAGTAGGAGCTTTGGTGTCAGACCTCTGACTCTGCCCCTTGAAAACCGCAAGGTTCTGGGCAAGTCAAATAATCTTCTTGCTGGGCCTCAGTTTCCTTGGTCAGAAAATGGAGATGGTACTACTGACCACTGGTAGGGACACTGCAGAGTATGGAATATGTACTAGAAGTACTTTATGTAATAGTGGTATATTCCAATGAAGTTTCCCTAACCTTTTTTAAAAAAGAAACTACTTTATTGAAGTATTGGTGAGCAAAAATCCATATATATTTAATGTAAACAATGTGATAAGTTTAGAAATAAGTATACATCGATAAAACCATCACCACAATTAATGTCACAAACCTATCCATCATCTTCAAAAGTTCCCTTCTGCCATCTTTATTATTGTTATTATTATTTTGTTATAAGGACACATAAGATCTACCTGCCTAGCAAATTTTTAAGTATAGAATATAGTATTGTTAACTGCAGAAGCCATGCTGTGTAGTAGATCTCTAGGACTTATTCATCTTGCATTACTGAAACTTTATACTCTTGGTCCAATACCTCCCACACCACCATTCTACTCTCTGCTTCTATGAGTTTGACTATTTTAAGATTCCTCATTTAAGTGGGATCATGTAGTATTTGTCCTTCTGTGTCTGGCTTATTTCACTTAGCATAGTGTCCTCTAGGTTCATCTCTGTTGTAAAAAATGGTAGGATTTGTTTCTTTGTTAAGGCTGAGTAATATGCTACTGTATGTATATATACATACAGTTTATATATACCCCATTTTTCTTTATCCATTCATCTATCAGTGGACATTAGGCTGCTCCTATGTTTTTTGCTATTGTGAATAATGCTGCAATGCACATGGGAATGCAGATGTCTTTTCAAGATCCCAATTTTAAATTCTTTGGTTACATATCTAGAAATGGGATCATATGGTAGTTCTATACTGTATGCTTGTACCATATGCTGGATCATATGATAGTTCTATTTTTAATTTTTTTGAGGAACTTCCATAATCTTTCCCATAATGGTTGCACCAATTTACATTCCTATGAACCATATACAAGCGATCCATTTTCTTGGCATCTAACACTTGTTATCTTTTGTTTTTTGATAATAGCCATCCTAACATCTTAACAGTGGCAAAGGGCTGAAATCTCTTTGTGGTTTTGATTTGTAGTTCTCTGATGATTAGTGATGTTGAGCATCTTTTCATATACTTACTGGCCATTTGTATGTCTTCTTTGGAGAAATGTCTATTTAGGTCTTTTGCCCATTTTAAAATCAGGCTATTAGCTTTTTGGCTACTGAATTGAAGGAGTTCCTTATATATGTTGGATATTAATCCTTTATCAGATATATGATTCACAAATATTTTCTCCCACTTTATAGGTTGCCTTTTCATTTTGTTGATTATATTGTTTGCTATGCAGAAGCTTTTTAGTTTAACATAATCTTATTTGGTTATTATTGCTTTTTTTGCCTATGCTTTTGGTGTCATATCCAAGAAATTATTGCCAAGGGCAATGTCAAGATTTTCCCTTACGTTTTCTTTCAGAAATTTAACGGTTTCAAGTCTTATGGTTAAGTCTTTAATCCATTTTAACTTGATTTTTGTGCATGGCATGAGATAAAGGTCCAATGTTATTCTTTTGCATATATATAGCCAGTTTTCCCAGCACCATTTGTTGAAGACATATCTTTCCTCCATTGTATATTCTTGGCAACCCTGTCAACCATGAATATATGGTTTTATTTCTGGGCTCTCCCTTCTGTTTGGTCATATGGCTGTTTTCATATGAGTACCATACTGTTTTGATTAGTGTAGCTTTGTAATATATTTTGAAATCAGGAGGTAGGATACCTCTAGCTTTTTTTTTTTTTCTTGCTCATAATTGCTTTGGTGATTTGCTTCCTAATCTGTTTTTACTTGAGGAACCAGTCTCATCCTAGAGTTGGTGAGAAATGTCTCAAGACTTTTTCCACAGGCAGTTTTCTGTGACTCTAGAGGCATGTGATGCATTGGAGTCTCTTAGCCAATTGTGGTTGTTTAAATTGAATCAACATTAAATCAAATTAAAAATTTATTTCTTCAGTCTCCTTGGGCACATCTTAAGTGCTCAGTTATTTTATAAAGCTGGTGGCAACTGTATTGGGCAGCACAGATACATGATCTGCTTCATTGCAGTATGTTCTCTCAGGCAGTTCTAGAGCTTTCTTTTGCTTGAGTGATGATATAAGAAGATTTTAGGATGATAAAAGTTTTCCTAGGCCAAGGCGCAGTGGCTCACTGGAATTATTGGGGGCTGAGCCAGACGGATCACCTGAGGTCAGGAGTTCGAGACCAGCTTGGCCAACATGGCAAAACCCCTTCTCTACTGAAAATACAAAAACATTACCAGGGCGTGGTGGCACCTGCCTGTAGTCCCAGTTACTTGGGAGGCTGAGGCAAGAGAATCGCTTAAACCTGGGAGGCAGAGGCTGCAGTGAGCTGAGATCGTGCCAGTGCACTCCAGCCTGGGTAATAGAGCGAGACTCCATCTCAAGAAAAAAAAAAAAAAAAAGAAAAGAAAAGAAAAAGTTTTCCTGTAAAGCACCTCTGTTTGCTTCTTTTTCTTTTAAAAAGTGGTTTCCTATAGCAGAATCACTTCTGTTTTCTTGAGGTCTCTTACACGGCTTAGGCATTTGTTGAATAGTAAATGGCCAGACCCATGTACAAATCACTGACAAGTGAGTATTAGTCACATAATCCTCTGAGTTCTCCCCTTCAGCCTTGATGATTTTGCTTATGTATTGTTCTTTTCCCTCCCTATGAGCTTTATGGCTGATGATTTTCCTGACTTTAGAGCAGAAACTGATACAACAGAAGAAGGCTCTTCTCCCTCCATGTGTACTCCTACATGTTGTACCATTTTGTACAAGAATGAAAGCACTATAATACTAAGTTCAATGTTTGGGGGAAAGATCCACCAAGTGTTTAATCAGGCTTAAAAACTAATACTCCACTTCACTATGTAGGACCCCTTCTTGAACTCATCCTCATTTGACAAACTATACATTTTTCTTCCATGGCCTTCCTGGTATGTGTTTCTGTGTGTTCTCTTATTATAAGAACATCAGTCATATTGGATTTAGGCTTCACCCTAATCCAGTATGACCTTGTCCTAACTAACTACAACTGCAAAGACCCTATATCCAAAGGAAGGACACATTTTGAGGTTCTCGGTGGACATATATTTTGGAGACACTATTCAACCCATTACAGATGCATAGATAGGTCAGTTTTTTTCCCAAGCTGGATTTCTTACCCTATGAAGTATATTCTGTTCCTGAGGCTTTGCTAAATCTGCTTTAGTGCAAGCACAATCTGTAATGGTTATTATTCTCACAAACAGACGATCACCATGCAGGTTGGGAGATTATGTTCTGCTAATGAGCACTTTCTACCTGGGTGTGGAATGCATGGGATGACTCACCTTGGGACTGCTGAATCAGCTGTTCTTCCCCAAGCCTGTCACTGTCCCCGGCTCTGTCTTCAGTCTCTACCCTTTCTCTTCACTCATAAAGAGCCACAGACATCCTGGAGCACTGGCTAGTCTGTTCGCCTCATTCTTGAGCCTTCTGCAATAGCATTTGGTCTGCTCTGAGCTCTGCTGAAGGGTGCCCATTAATTATGCCTTCCCCTCTGCCTGCTGGCGGTTGTCTCGATCAGCTCACCTTATAGCAGCTGTTTGCATATTTTCCTGCAATACATTTCTACATGTCCAAACCATCAGAGCTGGTGGTGACAAATGCAGTGTCAATGCTTGATCGGGCTGGTTGGGGATCCAAGGTGGTCCTGTAGGTGATCCATCTTGTCATTTAATATCAGTGCTGAAACTCTGTAAGAGGCTCAAGACGACATCTGTGGAGAAGGGCCAGTCAGCCAACAGGGTGGCTTAGGAGCAGGGCAGAAAATACAGAGGCGAGTTGCGAAGATCATTTTGGTGTCTCCAGCTTGTGCTTCCTTAGCCCAGGGTCTCTTCAAGCCGTTAACCTTTAGGTTGACAGCACTTGAAGAGTACCTTTTGTTTGTAGCACTTGTGGGAAGTTTTAAAGTCCTATGCAGCTATGAAAGTAAGTGTCAGTGTCTCTGAAGCCACAAAAGTGTCATTCTGCTGAAGTGTCATAGATTAAGATTGACAGTACCAGGAAATCTTAATCTGGGACTCCAAGAACCTCCTGAATGGTGAAAAATACTTTTATGCATAGTTCTGTTTGAATTTTTCTGGCTATATATAGCACCACAACTTCCCAAGAAGTGAAAGCCATAAGCTAGACCTCAATAGCTTTAATGTATGAGAATTCAACTACAGAGTCTGGACAAAAAGAATACATTCATTCCCTTATTCAACAAACATTTATGTGACGGGTATATTATTAGGCACTTAGGAGATAGCCATGAACAAAACAAGGATTCATGCACTTGTGAAGCTTAGTTTCTAGCTAAGCAATAAACCCTAAACCACGAGTGCAGGGAGGAGAGATGAATATTTAATTAATATGAGTCATTCTACTCAGTGTCCTGGAGTAAGAGCAAAAGATGAGAGAAAGGAATCTGCCATTAGTTTCAGAACCTGGTGCCTTTTACATGTATCCTTTTTTGCAGTTCCATGTGTGATCCTGGGTTTAAAGATTGTGCCATTTTATTCTCTAACCTCAAGCCAATTAATTAATCTGGTACTCAACTGATGAGCCGGCCTGTTCCAGCTCTGGAAAACAAAACAAAACAAAACAAAACACCATGTGGGATTTATTGATGGAAGTTACATTGGTCTCCAATGTGACACTCTCTTAAGGCTTTTCAGGGATTAGTTTGACAGTACATAATTTTCATCTTCATGTGCCTATTTTAGAGCCTCATTCTGGGAGCAAGATGCTACTCCTCTATAGTGTGGTTTGGAAATCAAAGCTACATTGTTTTATTTACTATTTCTCTGTCATCCTTTAAAACAGTGTTGTCCAAGTCAAGAACCATCAGAAAGGGGAGTTCAATAAGAAGTTGATACTAGGTTGCTGAAATTTTACAGAAGTCAGTTAACCTTTTAGACCCTGGTTTACTTGTGTAAAATGAGGTAGTTGGACTATTTACTCTTTCAGTGTCTTTTTCCATCTAAAGGCTATAATTTTTATGTGGCAGCAGAAAATGAGCAGGACACTGCCCCATTTTACTTTATTCTTTCTCTCTTTCCTTTCTGATAGCCGATAAGCTGGTGTGTTTTTTCCTTCCTGACACCAGATGCATGGTATCTTTTGTAATAACCACTGCTGCAACTCTCTGACACCAACTGGGTGTCCAATAATTCAACTCCATTCTGACACATCTACCTGGAGTTAGTGTCAGATCCCACAAGACTGCCCCCACTTTAGATGACAGTTGCAAGTTCTGGGCCACCTGCACTTCTGACTGGCCAAGAATTCGGGGTTCCCGTAACTCCCTCCCTCTTCAGGTTTGATAATTTGCCCTAATGGTTTACAGAACTTAGGATGACACTTAACTCACATTCACTGGTTTATGATAAAGGATAGGAATGAACAGCCAGATAAAGAGGTACCTAGGCTAAGGTCCAGAAGGTCCAGAAGTGTCCTGCCCCAATAGAAATATAATGTTAGCCACAGATGTAATTTAATATTGTCTAGTAGCTACACTTGAAAAAGCAAAAATAAACAGATGAATTTAAACTTAATAAGATAGCTTATTTAACTCAATAGATCCAAGATTTTATAATTTTAATATTTAATCAACATAAAAAATTATTAATGAAATCTTTTACCTTTTTTTCACAAGACTTTAAATTTCACTACCCTTACAGCATTTCTCCATTCAAATGAGCTACATTGCACCTGCTCAATAACGACATGTAGCTAATGTCTACAGTATGAGAGAGTGAGATGGTCCGAATAATGACCTCCTAGAATAAACCCGCGTCCTAATCCCTGAGACCTGTGAATATTATTTTATGTGTCAAAATTGTCAAAAGGGACTTTGCAAATGTAATTAAATTAAGGATTTTGAGATGGCAAGATTATCTTGGATTATCTGGGAGGTCCTGATGTGATCACAATGCCCTCAGAGAGTCCACGAGTTTCTGTCTCCATGGAGTTGGAGTGCGCCACCTCCCAGAATGTAGATGTGTTCACCAATTCAGAAATTCTAAGCCCTGACACTTAGGGGTTTTTATGGAGATTTTGTTCATCACACAGGCATGAGTATGTGGTTATTAATTCAATGTCTAGCCCTCTCTCCTCCTAGGAGGTTGGGGAGTAGGGCTGAAAGCTCTAAGCTTCTAATCAAAGTTTGGTCTTTCTGGAGACCAGCCCCTATCCTGAAGCTAGCTAGGGGTTTTCAAGAATCCAAGAATCGCCTCGTTTGAACAAAAGGTGCTCTTATCACTTCTATCACTCAGGATATTCCAAGGGATTTAAAGGAGTCCTGTGTCAGGAACTGGGGAAAAAAGCAAATATATATTTCTGATTATGCCATAGGAGTGCTGCCTGGGTAAGGGGCATCCTACATGATCTTAGTGTCCGCTTCCCTCTTAGTGGGCATTTGCTAATTCTTCTTACAGTGACCCTCTGCCAAAGTGAAAAATTGCCTGTTCAACCCCAAAAGACCAATCAGAGGAAAGCTGGGAGGCAATTTAAACCACTATAGCCCTGGTTTCTCTGAGGGTATCTACTCTGGCTAGAGGTCAGATCTGAACATCTTACCTATGTATGCAGCTCTGGGTGGTGAACAGAACGAGGAGAGACAGTCATTGGTATCAGGGCTCTTCCACCAGATGGCCCAGCATCAAGCTAGGCACCAGGTGTGCCTCTGGGTGCTGAGGAAGTGTGATATAGGAGAAAATCTTCTTCTTTAAATAACTATGTAGGAAATACACCCTTAACTTTGAATATGCATTCAAAGTTAAGAAATAATTTTTTAGAAAACTGTAATAAAAATGTGCTCAGAATAGCAAAGGAGCAGAACTTTAAGGAAGAAAGGGAAAATCCTGAGACTGAAATTTAGGAGGGTTGAAAGTAAAACCACTCAGGAAGTAGAGTGAGCCTGATTAAACCATTAAACCCAAGCCAGGAAATCAGCCAGGCAGCCTTGGGTGCAGAAGTACATAGATGTGGGCTCAAGTTCTAGCTTATCACTTACTGACTGGGTGCTCCTCCTGCAAGTTAATTTCCTTTAGGCTCCATTTTCTTCTCTAAAAAGTTGGAATAATACATCTCTTACAAGGCTGTAATGAGGACTTAATGAAAGAATGTATTAATGAAAATGCTTTATTAGAATGCGTGTTGCTGGATAAATGTATTTTTTTTATTGTTACACTTACCTAATTGTGCATATCCCTAATAAAATATCCCTCTTGACTTGAAATCTTAATTGCAGGAATTTAGCAGCTCTCTCTAGAGAAAAAAGAAATGTTGTTTCCAAAGTCTGGGCTCTCTTATAAGTAAGGCAAAAATAAAACAACTGAAAGTTAATGTCACCCTGCCTCCTTTATGGTCTGTCGTAGGACTGCTCCAATATAAATATAATGTTAGCCACAGATGTAATTTAAAATTTTCTAGTAGCTGCACTTGAAAAAACAAAAAGAAACAGATGAATTTAATCTTAATAAGGTAGCTTATTTAACTCAATAGATCCAAGATTTTATAATTTTAATATGTAATCAACATAAAAATTATTAATAAAATCTTTCCTTTTTCTTCATACCAAGTCTTTAAATTTCACTACCCTTACAGCATTCCTCAGTTCAAATGAGCTGCATTGCAGGTACTCAATGTCAACACGTAGCTAGTGTCTATGGTATTAGAGAGTACAGGGCTATATGGAGCGAGATGTTCTGAATAATGATTCCCTAGATAAACCCACATACTAATCCCTGAGACCTGTGAATATCATTTTATATGTCAAAAGGGACTTTGCAAATGTAATTACATTAAGGATTTTGAGATGGGGAGATTATCTTGAATTATCTGGGAGGTCCTGATGTGATCACAATGCCCTTAGAGAGGCAGAAAGGTCAGAATCACATATGACAATTAGTGATGGTGGATATAGAGATGGGGGGAGGAATGTGCTTTGAAGATGCAGGAAGGGGCCTCAAGCCAGGGAATAGAGGCAGCCACTATAAGCTGAAAAAGGCACAGATTTTCCCTTCAGAGCCTTCAGAAGGAAGCAGCCTTGATAACACCTTGACTTTAGTCCAGTGAAACTGATTTCAGACTTCTGACCTCCAGAACTGTAAGATAACAAATTCGTGTTCCTTTAAACTACTAAGTGTGTGGTAATTTGTTACAGCAGCAAGAGGAAATGACTATATAACTGATACACAAATATTCACATCATTTCCAAGCCTGTTTGTTGCCCTGGCTGCAGAGTCTTAGACAATCACAGTTGGCTTCATCTCAGCTTGTGCTGGAATATGCATTTGCAGTCATTCCTAGGGTTTTTGTGCATTACTGCTATCTTCCCTTAGCGCTGGAGTCTATTTCTTTCTCTGACCCAATTGCCACCTTTGATGCAAAAACTCAGTTGGTGTCTTATTACTGCCCTTAAGGACGAAAAGAGGTAGGAGGTTTTCTTATTAGGGTATAGTGTGCAGCAGAAAGAAGCAATGGTTGGCTGGATTCAGCGGCTCACGCCTGTAATCCTAGCACTTTGGGAGGATGAGGCTGGCAGACTGCCTGAGGTCAGGAGTTTGAGACCAGCCTGGACAACATGGTGAATCCCTGTCTCTACTAAAATACAAAAATTGACCAGACGTGGTGGCGGGCACCTGTAATCTAGTAAGCTAGTCGGGAGGCTGAGTCAGGAGAATCATTTGAACCCGGGAGGCAGAGGTTGCAGTGAGCCGAGATGGCGCCATTGTACTCCAGCCTGGGTGACAGAGTGAGACTCCATCTGGAAAAAAAAAAAAAGCAATTGTTTGAAAAAGTCACTGGTGCTCTTCACTATCTGCTCACTTTTTTTTTTTTCTGGTAAGTGTAAAAATGTTCTAAAAAGTCTATTCATTTAAAAGAATTACTGCAATGTGGGCTTGGGATTCAAGTGTAACTCTTACATCTTCATCTATGAATGTTGGCGAATGTGTGATTAGGCCAGTGATTCTGGAACTTTAGTGTGCATGAGAATTACCTGGAGGGTCTGATCCAACACAGATCGCTGGGTCCCATTGTCAGTTTCTAATTTAACGGGTCTGGGTTGAGACCCAAGAATTCATGTGTCTAACAAGTCCCAGGTGATGCTAATCAGCCGCAGATAGGTGTGGTGTGGGAGAGCCCAGCAGAATACCTCGCCTGCAAGGGGGACTCCCAGGCCTCACTTCTATGGGGAGGGGGTCACATAATTGCCAGGAAAGACTCTGAGGCTGGCTTTCCATCACTGAACAGGACACTTACAGAGCCCTCCTCCAGCAACAAGCACAGCAATTGGTTGCTAAGGAACTGGAGAGTCACACACAGCCTCTCTTGCTTGGCTGTTTTGTGTCTCACACCCTGAGGCCTGAAGCAGATGACAATTCTGAGCTTCTCAAGTCTCAGTTTAAAATACCTCATTTGCCACAGGCCAGTGGTGTGCTCACATTTCCCAGCTGGAGTGACTCCCTGGACCTGGGGCTGCCCTGGTGCAAAGTCTATAAGCAGAAAACACCAGATTAAAAATAGGCCTGGGGAGGCCCCTCAAAGCTGGCATACCCAGCTGCCCACGTTGGGTAAGCAAGGCAGAATGGGGAGGAATCTTTCAAGCCAAGAATGACTGAAGGACTGTCTGGCCGTGTCCAGTTTCATTCCCTAAAGAGGTTAGGACAAACTTGAAAGTTTAGCGTTCTCATTCCCCTTGGCCTTTGTGGTTTTTAGAATTCAAAATCTAGACTTGGATATACAGCTCTAATCTGGCTTGTGGTGATTTTTATTCTGCCTTCTTCTGCATAACAATAGAATCATAACAATAGGACTGAGTTTCCATCCTGTTTGAAATTAAAATAAAGAAGGTGAACCTGGGGCATGGTGGCTTATGGCTGTAATCCCAGCACTTTGGGAGGTTGAAGGAAGAGGATTGCTTGAGGCCAGGAGTTTAAGACCAGCCTGGGCAACATACTGAGACTCTGTCTCTACAAAGCAAAGAAAGAAAGAAAGAAAGGCCTTTCCTAAGGCATCCTAGTAAGAACGTGAAGTGGTCCCAACAAAGGACCTGCAAGATCTCACCTGTGTGTGCCTTGGTCAGTGGTCTGAGTTGTTTTATGACAAACTCAGCTTACCTGTTTGACTGGTCTCCTGGTAGCACTGTGTATGTATTTTTTTTTCTGTTGTTGTTTAACATTACCTCTGTTAACTGAATATAAATAAGGGGAACAAAAATGCTCTTTGAATAAGAAATATATATTCCTAACTAACAATATTCTCAAATCATTTCATGTCAGTCACTCCTAAAAGTGATCTTGTATTGTTATTCCTCTTTTATATATGCTTTAGGAGAAAAAAGGAGTAAAAAGGAAAAAAAAAGAATAGCATTGATTGCTTTCCAGAGATTTCAAAACTTTGGATTTTCCTATTCCTTGCTCCTTGGTGAACAACTCAGTCCTGAATTTGTTCAGTGGACAGAGTAAGGTAGGTTCTAAAGTGTGGGGAGGGACAGCAGCATGTCAGCCACATCAACAAGGACAGCTGGCCAGCAGAGTATGTTGGTGCCCAAGCAGGGTAAGGATGGTGTCTGTGGAGGTCAACCTAAGATGGGGGTCGGGGTCTGAGTAGGAGGAGGAAGGTGTCCATGCATAGGAGGGCCAGGGCAGAATGAGCATGGCATCTGGGACAGGGTGAGCATGACACCCACATGGCAGCTGGGGCTGGGACATGGGAAATTAGTTACAGACTGGGGGATTGATCAAGCAATTAAATGTATTAACAATAAGCCAGCTTTCTCCCTGTTGGAAAAGGAGTTAAAAGTATAGAAGGTATAGTAGATCTGGACCTCTGTGATATGGGACTGAAATTGGAGATATGGGTATAAATGTCTGGTTTACAATGTGTAAAGATAGATATAGAAATAAATACAGAGGCCTATGTGTATGTGTACATATGTGAATGCACACACAATATAAATACATTTTTTCCATATAGTTCTTTCTACTGAGAGAAATTGGGAACAGCAACACCCCAGGAACAATTAGCACATCCTATGCATACCAAGGGGCCCTCAGATCTTGTTTTTTAATGTCATTTTCTACAAAAAGTAACCAGGATCCTTGGAGAAATGGCTGATTCCAAGGGTGATGCAAGGCTAGTACCAGATGAATCCAAAATATCTCGTTCCAAAAAGCAAGGAAATGCTCAAAGAATGATGGGGCATGTCACAAGGACACAGCAGCCAGCTTTAATGAACTCCCATTGACCAAATGAAGGGCAAATTGAGGATCTAAGTAAATTATGATAGTAACAAATTATAAACCATTGAATGAAATAGGAAAACAAGAGTCCATTCTTATGTAAGCAAATAAAAAAAGAAATGGGGCTAGGCATGGTGGCTCACGCCCATAATCCCAGCACTTTGGGAGGCCGAGGCGGACAGATCACGAGGTCAAGAGATTGAGACCATCCTGGCCAATATGGTGAAACCCGTCTCTACTAAAAATGCAAAAATTAGCTGGGTGTGGTGGCACATACCTGTAGTCCCAGCTACTGGGGAGGCTGAGGCAGGAGAATCGCTTGAACCTGGGAGGTGTAGGTTGCAGTGAGCCGATAACGCACCACTGCACTCCAGCCTGGCGACAGAGTGAGACTCTGTCTCAAAAAAAAAAAAAAAAAAAAAAAAAAGGAAATGGAAAGTTTGAAGAGATGGGATATTAACATGGTTTCAAAGTACCTCTCCACAAAATAATGTTACAATGGGGAGGCTTGACCCACCCCAACAGTATCATGTGATAGATATGACCGTCATCAATATAAGGACAAATTGATAGGATTCAATGAGAACAAGGCAACGCCATTTTTGTGTTATTTCTCCCAAAGATGTCTGAATTTAATCCTAAACCACAACTGAGGAACACTCTACAAAACAACCGCCCTGTAATTTACAGAAGTGTGAAGGTCATAAAAGATAAGGGAAGACTGAAGAAGACTAAAGAGACATGAAAACCAAATGTAATTGTGATTCTAAATTAGATCCTTTTGGTAGAAAGGGTATTATTGAGACTAATGGAAAAACCAATGGGGTCTGAGAATTAGGTGGTTGCAATGTATCAATGTAATCTCTTCATTTTAATGGCTGTGTTGTGTTTAGGTAGGAGAATGTCCTTATTTGTAGGAAATATCCATTAATATATTCTGGAGCAGTGAGGCATCTGGTTAGCAACTGAGTATCAAATGGGTCAGAAGAAAAGTTCTTTGTACTGAACCTTCAACTCTTCTGTAAACGTGTGTGTTTTAAATTTTTTAAAAAGGAAAAAAGCAAATAAATTTTGTTTAATAATTTCAGAACATATTTTACTTTTGCGGTTTTTTAAAATCTACTCTAAGACAAACTATTTGTAGTCATGGACATTTTTTCTTTTTGAAAGTAGTGAACAATTTAGTATACTGTTAATATACAACTTAATCTTAAATGAAATATTTTCCCCCTAACTTCTTCAGTTGAAAATGTTATTATTTATAATCCTTTAATTCACATCCACAATTCTTAATTGTGTTTCCTTTGAAAAGGATAAAAGTTGATACATGAAAGCTAGGCAAGTATTAAACATTTATAGAACTCTTTTAAATTAGTTTAGTCTGCTTTAATTTGGATCTGGAGGTATGTCTTTTCATAAGCAAATTAGGTGCATCTATAATATACATAGTTTAAAACATTTATCATTTCTATGTTTGGTTTTGTCTCAAAGTACAGATAACTTTAGCACTGGGGAGAAATGAGACAATCGTTTAAAAAATATTTTCTTGCTTGGGAATACCAACTGTGGAAAGATATCAAAACAAAATTTTAAAATGTGATGGATGGAACCGTGGGATCTATACTCTCAAAAGCCTTCTTTTCTTTTTATCAACTTCTTATAATTTTAGAAAATGTTACATAATTCTTAATACCTTGAACTCTGATCATAAATATTAAACATTCAGTACAGTTTTTATTATAAGTATGTATTAACATATTATTTAAAATATTTAAAACCATCAGTGGAAAGAAGCGGGGAAGGTAAATTATTTGATTATGACTGAAATAATAATTCTAATAATTTATATATAAGTACTTATAGTAAACATTAATTAATATTCCTCATCATTGAAATATTTTCAACATGAGACTGCTCTCTGTTGTAGTTAAATTGAACATGTTTTAATAAAAAGGTTGAAGTCAGTTTGTAAGTTCATTTTATTATTTTTTTTTTGAGATGGGGTCTCGCTATGTCACCCAGGCTGGAGTGCAGTGGCATGATCTTGGCTCGCTGCAACCTCTGCCTCCCAGGTTCAAGCGATTCTTCTGCCTCAGCCTCCCAAGCAGCTGGGTCTACAGGTGGGCGTCACCACATCTGGCTAATTTTTGTATTTTTAGCAGAGATGGGATTTCACCATATTGGCCAGGCTGGACCTGAAGTCCTAACCTCATGATCTGCCCACCTCGTCCTCCCAAAGCACTGGAATGACAGGCATGAGCCACCATGCCCGGCCATAAGTTCATTTTTCACATTGCCATAAATTACTTATGCTGTACTATCTATAGCATTTTTTAATTCATAAAAAGTATGACTCAATCTATAGCATTAATCACAATTGTAATTAAATGAATATTTGTGTAACAATTGACTCTATTTTCCCCTTGATAGTTTGTGTATTCCATAAGGACAGGGACTATTGACTTGTCCATATTTTATTTCTACCTCTTAGCACAGTTTATCAGATCACTTTCTCATGTGTTTTACATTTTTTATTGTGAGCTCATTTTTTGGGCAGGGGCAGTTACAGAAGTGCAGAGTGGTTTTGGTTTGCTTCTGACAGGCACCCTAGTGGAATTACCAGTCTGAGATCTACTTTTTTTTTTTTTTAATTATTATTATTATACTTTAAGTTCTAGGGTACATGTACTTTTATATTAATTTCACAGCTTGGGAATTCTACACCTGCTGCACACTGTAAATTTGTACCCAAGTCTGCTCATGAGACAGGCTTGGAATTTTTCATTTCTTATAAGAGCTTTTTATTGTTTTCACTTTTATGGGGATACATTATTTTAGTCCTTTCCTTGGGCTAAGTGGAGCTTTCTAACTTCCCTTTCACTGACAGTGTAGCACTGTGAAAGTCCCGGATTTATTTAAGGTTCTCATTTCCAGCTCCTAACCTAGGCCTTTTCTCAGGTCTCTTTCTTGGCATTCAAACCCTAGACCCAAGCTCCTAGTTTGACACCCAAGAAAATTTCTCTCCCTCACCCTAATTATTTCCCTCTAACCCTAATTTCCAGAATGTCTTAGCCCCAACTTTTACACTTCCTGTTCTGGCTTTCAGTTTCCCCTTCTTTTCTTGCTCCTAGAAATTCCTCTCTCTTTCTTTTGACTGCAGCTATGTATTTAAACCAGCATGAACAATAGTTGAAACCATGGATGATTCCATTTGAAAGAAGAAATGTGTCGGGAGGGGAGGAAAGTGACACTTTCCAGAGTCAGGCACTTTTATACTCTGGACATTCCCGAAACCCTGGGAGATGGTGCTGTTTATTTGGCTTCAGGATTGTAAGAGAAGTTTCAATTAGGATCCCCCTGGATGGTCTATAAAAGTATTGGGAAGCATTCTGTATTTGGTAGCATTCTAATGATTATAAGTTATGAAAACCTCTTAGAACTGGCTAAACCAAAGAAGGTGATTTTATCTTAGGCTTATTTGGTGTCTCACAGATCCTAAGGGCAGGAAAGCAGGCAGGTACCAGGAGGGACTAGAATTTGGAGGTAGAAGGCTGGTGGGAATTAATGGAAGAGAATAAGCTTAATTATGGGCATCAAGGTACACAGATGAGATGCAGGATGTCTCTGATCTTTGTTTCTGAATCCGGATCTTGTGAAACCCTTATCCAGTTAAGGCTATTGGGATCATTTCTCCTCTCCCTTTCCCGTTTTTGGGAGACTGATTCCCTTCATGTCTCTCACTGCTTCTGTCTCCTGCTTTTTTACATAGGAAATTATTACTCATTGTAGAGAGATTGTCTTTCCCTGGCCATTTTTGTCTCTGTTTGTCCCCTCTTCCTCTAGGAAGGCCCAGTTGAGTTTGCAAGGGTTTAACTTCCTTCTTAATTTAGTCATTTCCCATCTACATTTTCTGTAGGTTCAGTACTCTTTGCTGGGTTTGCTTTTAGTTTCTCTTTGCTTTCTGGCCATGATCTTTTTCCAACTTGCTCTTCTAGACTTCCTTTGTGAAGTCTCCCATATTGAGAAATATCAGATCAGTAGATTCTGGGTCTGCCGAAAGCTTTCATGTTCAAGTAAATCCTGTCTACCATTATCCTCCTGAGTTGGCCAATTCTCACCCAGAAGGTGTTCTCCTCTCAAATCCGCATCTAACCTAGGCTTGGACTCAATCTATTATGGGTTGCCCAGCTCCCTTTTAAATATTTTTCATTTTTGCTATGTCTTCTCTTTTTCCTAATTCCATAAATTTTCTATTATATTACACATACAGTACTTATGTACTCACCTATGATAACTGTGTCAGGCTGAAACTTGACGCTTAAGAATTATCAGATAATTTGATGTTGATTTTCCAGATCTTACCCTGTCCAATACATCCAGATTTCCAATACCTGCTTGGCATAGTTGTCCAGTCTTTTTTTTTTTTTTTTTTTTTTTTTTGACAGCGTCTTGCTCTGTCACAGTGGAGTGCTGTGATTACAGCTCACTGCAACCTTGACTTCCTGGGCTCCAGTGATCCTCCCACCTCAGCCTCCCAAGTAGCTGGGACCACAGGAGTGCACCACCATGCCTGGCTAATTTTTGCGTTTTTGTTAGAGATCGGTTTTTGCCATGTTGCCCAGGCTGGTCTTGAACTCCTGAGCTCAAATGATCCACACTTCTTGGCCTCCCAAAGTGCTGGGATTACAGGTGTGAGCCACCGTGCCTGGCCAGTTGTCCAATCTTTTAGGCATGGTTCCTTAGTTGTTCTTACAATCAAATGCCTATCTGCAGCTTTTAAAAACCTACCTTTTAGTAATTTATCATATCCTTGACCTTTTGGAGACAGTCAATTCATTTGTTTTCTGAGATCTTGTCTTTATTCCTCTGTTTGATTTATTTGAGTTCCAGCCATACTTTATTGTCTAGTAGCTCTCAGAAGCATCTCTCTCTTTCCAATAAACTATTTAAGCATATTAGATTTGGGCGCAACTCTTTGCTCGTTTGTATCTATCCGCACAGACCTTCAGAGTCTCACTTTTTCCTTTTCATCTGCTCAGCCTATCTGCTCAAAACTCAAACTTTCTCTTAAGGAAAACTATCTCTTCCTCTAATTTAGTAGTTTAGTCAACTCTTTTTCAGAAAATAAGACTGAACTATGTTTTTCAAACCATTTCAGATATTTTTTGACCTCCTGAGATAAACATTCTGTAGAGACAGGATGTTTAATGCACAGACCTTTGAATTGCCTTTTCAGCCTTTGCATTTGCAAAAGTTTTATTGAGTTGTGTTCCTACTTCACCCCAAGAAGAAGGAATACATGATGATAAAGTCTTGTATTTTTTTTGTTTTCAAATGAAATCTACCACGTATAGAAGGGTAAATCTACAGCTGAATCCATGAATTAGGTCTAAGAAATCTAGAGACTGGGTCAGAGATTATTTGTTTAACAAATCCAGGGTGAACTTAGGATCATGTGATGGAGGGTGGCTAGAACCTGTGAACAAACTCTGTGCATCTTAAGGATTGAGGTCTCCCTTAAATCCTGTCTGTTTCTTTCCATGGCCCTGAATGTAGCTTAAAACAACATAAGGAGGAATAGAATTTGGGGCAGCCTTTCTTCAGTTTAATACTTATATTAAGACTGGCACAAATAGTCAAAACTAGAAGCTCACATCTACTTCTTGAGAACCAAAGGATCTCAGCTGTTTTGTAGTTTCCAGGCAGCACCTTTTGTCCTGTTCACCTCCAGAAGCTAAAAACTTGATCCTATCTCAGCCACAGCTGAAACATTGGGTCTGTTTTTGAGGGAACCGGCATAGGCTGCAGAGACTGTCCACAGTCTAAAGTCCTACAAGGACCATGTTTGGTATGGGTCCACCAAGGCTTAAAGCCTCATGCTCTGCCAGCCCAAGAAATAATCGCTCCATGTGTGTTTTTCCCCCCAGTACCACTCCATACTGTCTTAAGACTCTTGGTTCAAGAGTAGTATATGTTAGGTTTTAAAGGACTTAATACATTCTGTCACTTATTTTTGATTGACATTCAATTGATGTTGACATTCAAATTCTGTGTTCTTTGTGTTCCAGGTAGGGTGATGGTCACACACAATTAAGAGACATAATGGTTATTTTTTTTTAATGTACCATACCTCTGTGGAAAAAAGACATAAGCCTTAGTGCTTACTTAAAGACCTAGTGTTTATTAATTGCCTATAGGAAGGGGAACAGTTTGCTTACTGAGGGCTGTGTCTTGTATCCAGAGAGTCAAGCTGACCACACCATATTGGCTCAATAGATGATTGCTGAATGGCCCAAAAGCTTCTCAACTAGTGAAGGTGGTACTCTAAAGAACGTTTGGAAATAAAGTAGGAGCTATTTGTTGGTCACAATGTGTGTATTTGTGTGTGTATGTGTTATGGCTGGCATTTATTAGGTGGTGGCCAGGGATGCCAAATGTCCTGCAATATGCGAGAGAGTCCATCAGTGAAAAATTGTCCTTCTCAGAGTATCAATTATATTGCTTTTCTTTGGCCCCCCTCCTCCTTCAACCAACAGATATGTGCTTTGAGGCTCATTGGAATGAACGCTCAAGAAATACTGTTGTTTCGGTGCAAAAGTTCACTCTGCACCTATGGTTGATTTGTTGTTGTACTTTTTACATGTCTGCATTACGCTAGTCACAGGGTATTGAAGTCACCTGTGAAGCTGTATATCTTCTTGGAGGTGAGCTGTTAACTCCCTGAGGACAGGGACTATGTTTTCTTCATCTTTATAGTCCTATAACACAGAATAGATGTTACATAAGCATTTGCGGAATAAACCAAATTAGTGGGATTTTAACATGTCATGTAGACGTGTTTTGTAATGGAAACCTCAACACAGAATTTCTCATTTTTCAACTAGAATATTTGTGGAAATATAGCAAAAACATATAATGAATGTTAAGCTTGGAATTCATCTTTTGCTTTAGGTGTTCAGAAAGAAATTGCTGCTTCATCTAATGCATGACATCATTACTTGTATTTTTTCACTGCAGGATTCCTTTTCAGCAGGTAGGTTCAGTAGGTTAATTGTTTTCAACGTCTGTTTATGTTTTACTTTGCATTGAAATGCCTGAAATGAATTGTGGTAGAGCATAAAATCCATTTTGTCTTGTATGCTTTCCCTGATTATTTTCAGCTGTAGAAAGTCCATATTTTACTTCTCTACTCACTTTGACAATCTGTTTCAAGTTTTAAAAGTCACAACGTTTCCCTTGTTATAGGATCAGTGAGTCAATTAAGTTTCTAAGACTTGCACAAATTCAGGAGCCTCCTTAGCGCTAAATGAAATGTGGGTTTGGCTTTATGCTAAATGTTAGACTCCTTTGGATTTTACCATAGCTTTCTTAGAAACATAGTATCAGATAATCAAGATGTGAAATTTAAAACATTTTTATCAATAAATATCAAATACTTAATTTCCCAAGAAATGGATAACCCAACCCTCTTTCCCCGTTGTAGTCTCTATTGTTTTAAAAAATATAGATTGAAAAACTGACCTTTAAGATTCTCCAATATATGCAAAAAGGGTTCTGATATCTACCTTAAAAGGAAACTTTATTACTTTAAAGTTTGTGTCTTTCATAAAATAGTATTGGCAAGTTTGAGATTGAGGGCAAAGTCATTTCCAAAAAGGACACAGGATCCTATTTATCTATCTTGTCTGGAAAATGAGGAGCCTACTGTTTCTTCCCAAAATCATCGTCTGTAACTATTACACAAATATGACCCTTCTACAGTGCACTGAAGAAAACAGGATTTACTTAGAAGGCTAAGCTATTCCCTTATTGCCTCTGAAGATATCTCCTTATTTAAATAAGGATAATAACTTTCCTCCAGGGAAACTAGACTGAGCAAACTCTGAACTATGTGTTAAAAAAAAAAAAAAAATCAGGACTCTTGAGTTTTCTGAACTTGAAAGAAACATTTTTTTTTTCATTTTTCTTTTGCTTTACTAATTTCACTTTACTTTTCGGATATTTGTGGTTGGAGAAACACCTTTTTATGCCTTATTTGCAGATATGTAGATACGGTTAAGAATGGAAGATGACTTTATAAGGTCACGTAGATTTTCAGTGGCTGAGACAATATTGTACAAGTTGCCTTTGAAACATTCCAGTCTCCTCTCTCACAGTTCAGACTTCAGCTAAACAATGTATCCTCAAAACAGAAACGCTAATGTGATATGGTGCCTGGGTACTGGGTTATTATTATCTAGTCTCTTTGATAGGATACATATTTTGCTGGTATTTAGTCTCCATATTGAATCTACATTCTGGGATATGTGATTCTGAAATTTGGGAGAGGACTATATGGTGCTGTTATTTTGTTAATTTTCAAATGGAAAATGTGGGCAGGGTTGGCTTGCAGTACCATGTGTTCGGGTGTGAACTGAGTAATTTCATTTTGAGAGATGGCATGAGTTATTTGAACTTTGTATGCTTCAATTACATGCCAGAAAATGGGATTAAAAGACTTACTGAAAACCAGATGCTTGTTCTTTATGTCTCCTGGGATATTAAAAACAAACATCACAACAAAAGATATTTGGGTTTGGAATAATTCACTGATGGATGATTTTGGAGGCATTTTGCTTGTTGGTTGAGGGAGAGCTATTATTGTAGAGAATTGACAGATGCCTGGCTTGAGAACTATCCATATTATTTATCTGTTACTCAACAAATCTACTTTTAATTCATGTGAGGGTCACTTTCATAATTTTTTAAGAACAGAGTAGGAAGCATCTAGCACTGTCGATTTTTAATCTTAAATGAGGGGGTAACAAGTGACTTGTTTTTGCTCTATAGACAGAGTGGAGATGGGTTGGCAAAACTCCATCTCTAAGACTGAAAAAAGAACACCAATCACATTTTGGCATAATGATTGTGCAGGACAAAGTTCCAAGTTGAGTATCTAGCAGCAAGTGGAGTCTCAGTATCTGCATTTCTTTAGATTCGTGAGTATATTAATATGTGACAGTGTAATGCCCCCACATTGTTTAGAGGGAGCTTCTGTGTCCAGTTTAGGATAACCCAGTAGGAGTGACTTTATTATCCTTGAGGCTGGTCCTTGCTTTTCTGAAATGGAAGAGTACAGTTGCAGTTTATCATCTTCCTACCTGAAGAATTAAGGTACTAAATTTGTCTCAAACCAATAAATAGTGTTGATTTTGGATGATTTTTTCTTTTTAGTTGTTTTTTTTAACATTGTAAGCAAATATTTTGTGATAAGACAAGAGGTCATTGAATTCTGCCATAATTTTGCTTACAGTCCCATCTATTAAAATGAACACTCACATTTTGGTTTGAGAACAGTTTGACATTTTGGCTTGGTAATATCATAAACTTCAAACAATAAATAGAATTTTAGCTAAATCCACCAGATTAGCATATGAATTAGGATAACCTCTAGCAAGTATTGTTTGTGCATCTAAATAAAGTTAACAGACTGTAATGACTAACCATCTTGTATTAACTAAGTCTACATAATTTTATTTAAGAACATTTTGGTATTTAATTTTGGTAAGAATAATTTTGGTATTTAATAAAATCCATGATATAATGTCACATTAGGCAGATAGAATTAATCTTCACATTTCAAAACATTCTGCTTATCAGAGACAGTTTAAATGCTGCCTCAGGTTTACCTGATCTTTGATGGCAATTTAAACAAATCTTGTTTAAAATAAAAATATCAACATATCTCTATCTGATGATGTACCTTAAGAAATAGCAAGCTGATGTTAATCTCTTTGTAGACAATTTCTCTGAGTGCATATTATTGCTTTCAGAGCTAAAGACAGCATATGTTTGGCAAAACCTTGGAATGGTCAAGGGATAGGTTTTGTTTTGTTTTGTTTGTTTTTAAATTAGGCATTGGGAGAAATAATTAAGCAAGCACTTGGACTATGGTTTCCAAACTGTGTGCTCTTGTACTCCAGGTTGCTAAAGTGACTCAAGGGACTTTGCTGGATATTTTTAATTTTTGAGGTAAATGCAGTGATACTTGACATCTGTTGGTCATCGAATGAAGTACTAGCTTGAGGTAGCTCACAGTTTCAACATTAGATTGTGCTATATTCCTTTTGATGTTGTCCTGTCTCCACAAAGCTGTGTTCTTGGCGGTTGCTATGCAAAAGTTGTGCTATGAAAGAATCCATGTGGAGCAGGCAATGAGGGGTGGCAGTGTCTGATCTGATTCCAAGGTGTAAGGAGTTGTGTGGTAGTCAACAGGTACACACATCATATTAGTATGCAATTGTGGTTATTATTTATGTTTTTACTTCTTGCCAAATACATTTTCTACTTGAAGGATTTTTGGATGATTTAGGAATAGACTCTGTAAGAAGTAGTTATTTGCATAATTATGTACAAAGTAATTTTTATTTAGGAAATTTAATTCATTCATTTATTTAGTAAGTGTTTATCCACCCACTCCTGACTGTGTTCAGGTGCTGTTCTAGATACAGAGCAGTCACTGATGAGAAAAGGGCAGTATTTGCGTATATAGCAAGAAATATACTGAATTGGTATGACTTATGCTATGACTGTGTTTTTAAAGAAGCAGGAATAAATTTGTACTTTCTAACTCTAAAATCTTATGAGTATTTGTTGGTTCCTATAGTCTGTGATGCAGGTTGTGGTACTATTTCAGCTTGAATGTTTCTGAAACTAGTGCTTTCCTTTCTCCTAATGTAGCACATATAGTATTTATTTATTTATTTATTTATTTATTTATTTATTTATTTGATACAGAGTCTCGTTCTCTCTCCCAGGCTGCAGTGCAGTGGTACGATCTTGACTCACTGCAACCTCAGTCTCATAGGTTCAAGCAGTCTTCCCACCTCAGCCTCCTAAGTAGCTGGGACTACAGGCAACCACCACCATGCTTGGCTAACATTAATTTTTTTTCTTTTTGTAGTGATGAGGTCTCACTATATTGTCCAGTTTGGTCTTCAACTCCTGGGTTCAAACGATCCTACTGCCTCAGCCTCCCAAAGTGCTGGTGTTATAAGTATGAGCCATTGTGCCCAGCCACATATATAGTCTTGATAATTTTTTTTTCTACTTTGAAGATTATTTTTTTTTCTTTATGGATTTTATATTCTAATGAGGGAAATAGATAATAAGTAAGATAAACAAGCAAAACGCCTAATTTATTACATAATGATAAAGAGCTAAGGAGAATGAATACAGCAGGGAAAGGGGATACAGGTAACTGGAAGAGCGGATTGGCTTTTTGATAGATTGGCCATTGCCAGTATTACCAAGTAGGTAATTTTGAGTAAGGACCTGAAGAAAGAGAGGTTGCCATCTATGTGGACACCTGAAACAGCATTCTTGGAAGAAGGAAGAACATGCTGAATCCAGTGGTCAGTTCTCAATTCTCATATTACTTGTGCTTCCTAGCAGGTCTTGTCACAGTAGATCACTCTGCTACCATAGGGCCACTCTCCAGCTTTCCTCTTCTTTTGCTGATAGCTCCTTTACTGGTTTCTCCTTCTCTTTATTTCCAAATGTTGGAGAACTCTAGAGCTCAGGCATCATAATTCTTTTTTTCTCACTCTCTTCCCTGTTCAGCTCATCCTATCCTGTGGCCAAACACACTTAAATTTGTATTTCCTACCTTGACTTCTCTGAAATCTAGATCTGTATATCCAATTGCTCACTTACCATTTCATCTACACAGTCAAATACTCATCTTAAATTTAATACATCCAAAATCAATTCTTAGCCTCACTACCAACACATGCTTCACATTCTTCTCCACCCCAGGAAATGGCATCATTATTCACATAGTTGCTCAAGCTAACACTTAGAATTCCTCCACGAGCCCTCTTTTGCTCTTCCATCCCACAGAAAATCCATTGGCAAATCCTGTTGAGTCTAACTTCAAAATATTTACCTCAAATGAGTATTTCTCCTTCTATAGCTACTTTCCTACTCCAAACCATCACCATCTTTTTCTAAGAATATAAAAGTAAACAACAATAGATATAATAGATATAGCATTATTATATAATTATAAAATGCATTATAACATATACATATAATATTAATATAATATTTTTGGAATATAGCAACATGGCATATGATTATGTAATAACATGCTATATATGTGATTTACATAATTATAAATATAAATATAGAAACAAGTTATCATATAACATATCCCATACTGTAATGCTATAACTGAAAATATTGGTGCATATTATCATAAATATAGAAATTATCTCCTAATTTCCACCCTGCTTAACTGTTACTCTCTGCCTCTTCATTTTCCATATGACATCTAGAATGGTCTTTTAGAAATAAAAATTTGATCATATCATTCTTTTGCTCAAAACTCTTCCCTTACTTTGCATCCTTCAGAAGCAAACCTTGCCTCCTTACCATGTCCAACAAAACCCTATATAATCTAGCCCCTGGCTACCTTTCCCACCTTATCTCAAGACATAACCTTCCCTGGCACTTTGCACACCCATCAAAGCAGCTCCTGCCTCAGGGTCTTTTCTCTAGGTATTCTCTCTGCCTTGGATATCCTAAATCTTCCTTCACTTTATCCATGTCTCTGCCCAAATGTCATGTAAAGCAGAGGCCATCTCTGACTACTGTATCTAAATATAATTCTCTACCAGTCTATAGTCCCTTGTTCTATTTCATCTTTCTTGATAGCCTTCCTCACCACATAAAAGTATAGTGTATATTTATATTTATTTTTTATTTTTTTTGAGATGAAGTCTTGCTCTGTCACCCAGGCTGCAGTACAATGGTGCAATCTTGGCTCACTGCAACCTTCGCCTCCTGGATTCAAGCAATTCTCTGCCTCAGCCTCCTGAGTAGCGGGGATTACAGGCGCCCGCCACCATGCCCGACTAATTTTTGTATGTTTAGTAGAGACGAGGTTTCACCATGTTGGCCAAGCTGGTCTTGAACTCCTGACCTCGTGATCTGCCTGCCTCGGCCTTCCAAAGTGCTGGTATTACAGGTATGAGCTGCCGTGCCTGGACATATTTATTTTATTCTTTATCTTTCTGTTGCCTATCTCGGGCAGGATCTTTTTTTTTACTTTTGTTTTTCACTGCTGTGTTCATACTGTTTCTTAGAATGGTGCCTGGCATATATTGAGTTATTGATAATTATTTGTAGAATGAATGAATCAAGATCTCTCTTTTGAGCTTCATACCCCCTCCCTATTTAAAAACATATCATAGCACTTAAAATTTTATCTAATGAGAAGTTATTTTTCTGACTCATGTGACTATGAGCCTCTGGAGGAGAAACAATTAATATTAATGTTCGATTTTCCAGTGCTCATAAAAGACTTGGATACATAGGTGTGTTTCGTAAAATGACACTTAATGAAATAACAATTACTTGGACTCATCCCTCCCTAAAGAAGCAATTCAAGGAACCTCTGGTGTTTCCCCAATGCATTAGACTAGTTAGAGATACTAGGCATCATGATCATCAACTACCTTGCTCTGGATACAATACAGCCCATTTCTGGTTTAGAAAATAGTTGAGTGACATTCAGGAAGCATCTGAAATTTTAGATTATAGTTTTTATAGCTAAAAAATGCTAAGATAACATTAGAGCATCTTAGAGTTCATAGAATTCAACATTAGTGGTCATCTAGTCAAATGCCTTACTTTACCCATGATGAAGCTGAGGGCCAGAGAGGTGGTGCTATTTTCCCAGGTGATGACAAAGTCAGAACTAGCATTAGGATACCTGATTGCAGTCTGATTCTTTCTCCACCATACAATTTTCCATATGTTACTCAATTTATTTGATCTTGGTCATCACCTCTCCAGTGGTAACCTCAGAAGACTGTATCTAGGTAACATCTTAATTCTACTCTGTTTTCACATATAGATTTTATTTCCATATATTTAGAAGCCTCAGTGGTCCAAGTCAGTGAGTCACACTTTTATGACAAGAATATTAACAGTGCAGAAACCTTAGATCAGACTTTTAGACAAATTCTAAGCTGTATCTTGACTCCAGATACTGTTTTAATTAATTTAGGGGAGTTAAATAAGTTTAACACGAGACCAAATTAAGTAAGAAAGTGGCAGGTTTTAATTGCAAATATGCAGCAACTCTCAGGTGAGGTTCTCTGGTCCACAAGTATGGGGCCAGGGAAGTCACGCCGGCTCCTGCCATCGGCGAACTTTTATGCATTGGCACTGGAAAGGGGAGGGCAGTGGGCGGGATAGGGGCATCTTCATAGGCCTGGTGGGGTAAGTTTTGGTTTCTTCAGATTGATGTCACGTGGTGCGTGCTCAGTTGACCCGCACTTTCCCGGGTGCAGGCAAGTTGGTGAAGAACCCAGAAGCAACAGGGACTGCGCCATCTTGTTCACCTTCCTCCATCTTGTCCCTTTACCCTCACCCAAACAGTCCCACCTCTTATTGATTATAAGAATTTAGGACATCGTTGTCTGTCTGGCTGTTTCCTGCTGTTAAGGGACGTCATTAGGGTCTGAGGTTGGCAGTTGGATGTAGGGATGTAGGAACATTTGATTGAAGGTGACTCGGGTGATTTCTTGGACCCTGGCTTGGAGAAATTTTATAAGACCGGGAGCAAAACATAAGGCAAGGCAGAGGATTAGTATGGGAGTTAGGAATGGAAGCATTTGCTGTACTATAGGCAGCAGCCATACCGGTGGTCTGGGGGTTAAGGGGAGGTTAAATTGTTGAAGCTCCTTTTTGATTTTGTTTAATGTTTGGACGTTGGTGTCAACTAGGCCTGATTCATTTACGTAGTAGCAACACTCCTCTCCTACGAAGAGGCATGTTCCTCCTTTTTCAGCAGTGAGAAGATCTAATGCCCGTCTATTTTGTGCTGCTACCTGGGCCACTGAGGTGATCTGATGTTGTAAAGAGGCTAAGCTTTCAGCTGAAGCCTCTATGGCTGCCTGGACCTGAGTGGAGAGGGTCTGTGTGGATTGAATCGAATGGGTGAGGGCCCCTGTTCCAAGTCCTGAGGCTACTAGGGATGATGCTAGGGAAACCCCGATAACTAAGGGAAGAAAAGTGGCCCATTTTTGGATTTTATTACTGGAAGTGGTAAGCTGGGAAGCTAACTCGGACATTTCTCCTTCGTCATATAGGGTTAAGCTAGGTACTAAAGACACCGGAACGCAAAGGGATTGGGTGTTGGAGGTGTGGTTAAGAATTTTAGATAAAGTTTGGTTACACCAGAAGTAGCCGCCAACGGGGGCCGTCTGGGTCCCGTTGGGAGCTTGGGTGTGATTACACCATGAAGAGTTGGAGTATAGTAGCAGAAAGGAAGGGTTTGACTTTGTGGATTGTGATATAATGGGACTTGAGGCAAGGATGTTGCTTGAGAGAAGCTGGTAGAGTTGGTGGTGATATTGAAAGCAACAGGTAGAGGGACTGCCACTAAGGGAGTCTGGCTGTGTCAAGTTAAGTCCTTGGCGAACAAGTGTTAACCATGAGAATGGATCCTCATTTTTAGGGGGGCTTAACTGCTTTTGTAGTTTTTGTTCATGAGATTTTATGGCTGAGGTTAAATTTTGTAGGGCCTGTACACCTTTAGGGAATTGTACTTGCTGAATGTATACTCTCTTCACCTGGATGGTTGCAGTGAGATATGAGGAAAAAGATGATGCATATAGCCCACCTTTTACCCCCTGGGCTCACTGAGAGTCCCAGGGATCATTAATATTGAGACTATATTTTCCTGTTGTACCATCTTCAGTAAAAAAATGATGGCATTGGGATCTGGAGTTATCTAAAATTACGTGATGTATTTTACAGTAATTGTATGGACACCCTAGGTTGGTTTCTTGCCAGTAGTTTTTACAATTATATTCTGTTTGGTCATATAAGAAACATATGGCCGGGAGGCCTCCAGTGATGGAACTTAGGGAAAAGTTTAGGGAGAGGGCAGATTGACAGCCCTCGGGGGGACATTCTGCAGTGCCCTGCATGACTGAGTGTACCTGGTTGTCTGTAGACCAGGTTTCAGTCATAGAGAGTCTCCATATAAAGTTAGGATTAGTAGGAGTAACTAGGGGAATTAGAGTGAACCGTAATAATGGTGGCAAAAGTGTAGAGAGTAAGTTCAACATTGCTGAAATCACAGAGGGCACCCTGCCAAGCTAGGTCTTCTATGAGAGTAAAAAGTCGGGAAACCCACTGGTTGGGAGATGGATCAGGAAGGAGGGTATCTATGGGGTTTATGAGGGGAAAGTCAGTTAAATTAAGATGAAGAATAGCGAGGAAATGGGAAAATTTGAGGAGGGTGTAGCACATCTAACTTGTTTCTATTCTGGTGATTTTTAGACGGGTGGGCGACAGTTGGGTGGACTGAGGGGCTGGGCTCTCTTTAACTGAGTAAAATGGACCCAGGAACCGTGACCTAAAAGCTTGGCTGCTGTAGAAGTGGTGAGAATTACTGTGTATGGGCCTTTCCACCTAGGAGTAAGGTCCTTTGCATCTAGATCCTTGAGTAGAACCTGGTCACCTGGAGAAAGGGCCGAGGGGGTGTCTGGATTTCCTTGTGTAGGTGGGGCAAGTGACCTTTCAGCGTCTTCTCTAAGTAATTGTCTTAGGAGAGAGAGATAGGGTGAGTAGGGTGCCAGCGGTGTGGGAAAGGTAGGGAGTTCTTGTAATGCAAGAGGGCTCCCGTAAACCAGTTCAAATGGGCTAAGGCCTGTAGGGTTTCTAGGTGCCACCCGTAGTCTGGTAAGGGCAAAGGGAAGTAGGGTTACCCACAACTGATGTGTCTCTATGGAGAGTTTGGTTAATTGTTGCTTGATGAGTCCATTGGCCCGCTCAACTTTTCCAGACGACTGGGGATGGTATGGAATATGTAGCTTCAAGGTGATGCCGAGTGAATCTGCCACCAGTTGGATTACTCTGGAAATGAAGGCCGGCCCGTTATCAGATTGGATTGATTGGGGAAGCCCAAAGCGTGGTATGATTTTTTCTATAATTATGGTAGCCACAATGGATGCACTTTCCCCCGTAGTGGGGAAGGCCTCTATCCATCCTGAGAAGGTATCTACTAAGGTGAGTAGGTAGTGGAGTCTTTTGTGTCTTGGCATATGGGTGAAGTCAATTTGCCAATCTTCTCTGGGTTGATGCCCTCTAAGCTGATGACTAGGGTGTATGTTGCGTATTGCCCCCTGAGTGTTTGCCTTTAGGCAGATCAGACACTGTTGGCCGATTTTTTTTAGATGAGAGAGAAGGGATGGACACTCAATGATGGGAGACAAAAAATTATATAGAGCCTGGTGCCCAATATGCAGAGAGTTGTGGATGTCTCTTAGGATTTTTTGCGTTTGAGCTTCAGGGAGGACGACACAGTTTTGGATAAAGATCCATTGGTCAGGCATTATGGTTGCCTGTGGGTTTTGTAAAAGTCTACTTTTTTCTTTCTTCTGAGGAATAGGAAGGGGAGTATTGGGAGGTTAAGAAACAGAGATTGGGGACTTGTGGAGAGTGCTACCGATTTTGCTGTGGCATCGGCAAAGTGGTTCACTTGGGCAATTGGATTGATAGGCCTTTGATGTCCTTTGCAATGAATGATAGCCACCTCCTTAGGGGAGGTTAGAGCTTGTAGTAACAGTTGGATTTGCCTGCCATTTATAATGGGAGTTCCTTTGGCAGTTAAGAATCCCCGCTCTTGCCAGAGTATAGAATGTGTATGTGCTATCATGTATGCATACTTAGAGTCAGTATATATATTAACTGTTTTTCTCTCAGATAGATGGAGTGCCCTGGTTAAGGCAGTGAGTTCTGCCTTTTGTGAGGTTGTGCCTAATGGTAGAGGTTTGGCTTCTATTACTTGGGTGTTAGTAACCACCGCATATCCTGCGTGTTTGTTTCCTTGGGGATCAGTAAAGGAGCTTCTGTCTACAAAGAATGTTAGTTGTGGATTTGGGAGGGGTTGGTCTTGTGAGTGGAGATGAGTTGGGAGGGCTGACTGAATGACCTCAGAACAGGAATGTTCTGGGGCATGGGAGGTATTTGGGGTAGGCAGGAGAGTGGCCAGGTTAAGAGGGGAACAGGCGGTTATTTTAATGTCAGGGTTTTCTAAAAATAGGACATGGAATAATTGTATGTGGGAAGGAGTGAGATGACTGATACACTTGTGGGAAATTAGATCTTGGAGGCGATGTGTGGAATGGACTGTGAGGGGGCCTCCTAAGGTAAGTTTTAAGGCTTCTTTGGTCAGTTCTGCGGCCGCGGCTAGAGCTCATAGGCAGGGCTGCCACCCTTGCACTGTGGTGTCCAGTTGCTTGGAGAGATAAGCAACTGGCTTTAAGGTTGCTCCTATTGGTTGGGCCAAGAGACCTGTGGCTACTTTTTGGCATTCATCAGTGAAGAGATAAAACGGGTATTGGGGATTAGGCAATGAGAGAGTAGGGGCTGACAGCAGACACGACTTAAGGCACATAAAATGAGTAGTGATTAGTTTTGGATTGGACAGGGGTCCTGTTGGGGACTCCTTTGCAGTCTGGTAAAGGGGCTTGGCCAGGACCCCAAAATTTGAGATCCAATGTCGAAAGAATCCTACCAGTCCTAAAAAAGATAAGATTTCTTCTCCGTTGGTTGAGGGGGTGAGGTCCTGAATAAGACTTAATCTGTCTATAGTAAGGGACTTGGACACAAGAGTAAGTTCTATACCTAAGTATATAACTGCAGGGAGACAAAGTTGGGCCTTTTGTTTGGTGACCCTGTAACCTAGCCCTCCTAAATAATTAAGGAGGAAGGTGGTGTCCTGTAGGGAGACATCATGTGAAGGGCTACACAGGAGTAAATCATTAACAAACTGGATAATTGTGCTAGAACTGATTGGTCACTGGGCCAGATCTTTGGCCAATGCCTGTCCAAAAAAATGGGGACTGTCCCGGAAGCCCTGAGGGAGGACTGTCTAGGTTAGCTGAGTAGACGTATAAGTTTCGGGGTCTTCCCAAGTAAAGACAAACAGAAAATAGTGGTTGGGGTGTAAGGGAATGGAAAAGAATGCATCTTTTAAATCAAGGACTGTGAAGTGAGAGGTTTTGGAAGGTATACGGGATAAAAGGGTATATGGGTTTGGGACCACCGGGTGTGTTGGGATTACTGCCTCATTAATGATACGTAAGTCCTGAACTAATCTGTATGCCCCTGAGGGTTTTTTGACAGGGAGGATGGGGGTGTTACAAGGAGAATGGGTAGGAATTAAAATCTGTTGTTGGAGTAGATGATCTATGATGGGTTTAATTCCTAGTCGGTGGCACAAAGAGAGCGAGAATTGGGGGTGAGACGGAAAGTGGGTAGGGTCTTTTAAGTGAATGAGAATTGGCTTATGGTGTTGGGCGACTACCGGGGTAGAGGTGTCCCATACCTGCGAGTTGACCAACACTGGAAACGTTGGGGGCGGAGGATTAGGACCTTGGTTATGAGGGCACAAAGGCGCTATGAGGGTGATGTTAGAGCCAGGGTGAGGATGAAAGGGAAGGGAAATAGATGCCTTGAGCTTGGTTAAGATGTCTCATCCCAAAAGGGGGGTGGGACAAGAGGGCATGATGAGGAAAGAGTGAGCAAAGCATGCATAGTCCAGGCAGCAATTTAACATTGGGGTCTGGTGAGGGTTAGACGGTTTACCATCTACCCCAACTACTGAGATAGTGGATGGCTGACTAGGACCTCCATAGGTTAGCAAAACAGAATAGGTAGCCCCCATATCGATGAGAAAAGAAATTGGCTTACCCGCTACCTGTAGAGTTACCCTAGGCTCGGTGAGGGTGACCAGGGTCTCCGAGTGTTGGCACCGTCAGTCGTCGTCCACGTGTAGGAGCTGGAAGGAGCCTTCTGACCCTTGAGGAGAGGCACCACGTTGAGGCGCAATGCCTGCCCTGCTGGTGTGGCAATCAGACTTCCAATGTCCCTCCTGCTGGCAAGCTGGGCATGGTGTGGTAGGCGGGTGAGGATTTGGGCACTTATTTGCCCAATGCCCAGTTGCACCACACTTGAAGCATTGGTTGGGCGGAGTGGCCACTTTGATTTGGGGACACTGGTTTGCCCAGTGTCCTGGGTCTCCGCATTTAAAGCAGGAGCCCTTAGGAGACTTATTTTTGGCTTTCCCTGCCGGCAAAGTGGGTAACGCAGGTTGGAGGGCAGCCACTAAAGCTTGTGCTTGGAGGGCGGCCTTCTGTTTTACTCTGGTTTGTTGAAGAGCTTCCGCTGCTTCTTCCCTAGAGTTAAAAACCTTGAGAGCCAACTTGACTAAGTCCTGAATGGGGGTTTGAGGTCCATTCTCTACCTTTATTAATTTTTTCTGGATGTCAGGGGCTGACTGGGAGATAAAATAAGCGGCAAGGACAGTAGCTCCTGCCGGAGAGGTGGGATCCAGTCGGGTGAATTAGACAAGTGCCTCTTTTAAAAAGGAGGCAGGATTCTCATGTGAATGTTGAATAATTTCTTGTAATTTATCAAAATTTACTATTTTGTTAGAGGCTGCCTGCATGCCGGCTAAGAGGAACTGTATCATAATGTCTCTTCTGCGACACCCGGGTTGTTGGGGTTGGTAGTCCCACTCAGGGTCTGCAGATGGGACAGCTTGCTCACCCACCGGGATGGCAGGGTCAGTTAAGTGTAATTGGTCTGCATGCTGCCTGGCGGCTGCAAGAATGCACTCTCTTTCCCCTGAGTTTAGAGTGGAAGTAAGAATGACATGTAAATCATGCTAGGTAAGGTCATATGCCTGACATAGGTATTGAAACTCCTTGGAATATAGGGTGGGGTTAGCTGAAAAGTCACCGAGCCATTCCAATTTTGGAAAGATCTGCCAGGGAAAAAGGGACATGGACTCTAACTAGCCCTTCGGCTCTGGCAACCTCTCGGAGGGGGGCCAGCAAACCACTGGGAGGGGTAAGGTCAGGTTGATTAGGTTGATTAGTGGAAGGTTGATTAGTAAGGTTTGGTATAGTGGTTTTCAAGTGGGTATGAGCCACAATGGGAGAGGTGGGAGGAGTGGCTGAAGAAGGAGCGGGAGGGGTGGTGGGAGGGGCATAGGGAGGGCGGTTGGAAGATTGGGAGGGAGGTGCCCCACCTTCGGCCCCATCTGAAATGGAGGCGGAAGGTCGGGGTGAGGTGCTCCGCCTTCGGCCCTGTCTGAAATGGAGGCGGAAGGTAGGGGGGAGGTGCCCCGCCTTCGGCCCCATCTGAAATGGAGCCGGAAGGTCAGGGGGGAGGTGCCCTGCCTTCGGCCCCATCTGAAATGGAGGCACAGTCCTCCTCTGTTGTTGAGGTGGGGGCCAAGGGCTGGGTTTTAGCTAATAAGACCTGGGCCATTGAATATTGGGTGCACAGGTCTGGGCAAGAGCACAAGTCCCAAAAGCCTTGGACATAAATGATTTCTGACCACTTTCCTAGTCTTTGACAAAAATTAGAGAGGTCTAGTAGAATATTATAGTCAAGCCTACCTTTGGGTGGCCATTGAGATTGGTTGTCTAATTTATATTGTGGCCATGCCACCGTGGAAAGGAAGATTAGTCTTTTTCGTTTTAGATCCTGAGCCAAATGTAAGGTTTCTAAATTTTGGAGGAGACAACCCAGAGGAGTGTCCCTAGGGATTTTTTATTGTGAGATTCCCATTTCCCAGCCAACAGAAAAACAGAAACCAGCCTTGCACAGCGACAAAGTGTCCCTTGCCACTGTTAAAGACCAGGGCCTCCTGGAGCCACTCAGAGAAAAGAGGAACTATAAGATGGACATCTCCGGGTTGGAGTCCTCTAAATGGCCACCTGGTGGCCTAAAAGGGGCCTCGGGCGTGCACACGACTTCTGGCTGAGGGGACTTCTGGTGAATAGGTAGGGAAGGGGAACACTCACCGAAGAGGGTGACTTCAGAGCGGTGGCACAAAAGAAACCGGAATGCTTGATGTACTCAGGAAGGTTTCTGAAGCTGGAGTAGCAGGTTCGTGAGGGAGGAGGTTCCTAGGGTCCCCCTGAGGGGTCCCAAGGTGGGGAGTCTCCTCCCGGGTTTCGGCACCAACTGTTTTAATTAATTTAGGGGAGTTAAATAAGTTTAACATGAGACCAAATTAAGTAAGAAAGTGGCAGGTTTTAATTGCAAATATGCAGCAACTCTCGGGCAAGGTTCTCCAGTCCACAAGTATGGGGCCAGGGAAGTCACGCCAGCTCCTGCTGGTGGCGAACTTTTATGCATTGGCACCGGAAAGGGGAGGGCAGTGGGCGGGATAGGGGCATCTTCATAGGTGTGGTCCGGTAAGTTTCGGTTTCTTCAGATTGATGTCATGTGGCGCATGCTCAGTTGATCCACACTTTCCTGGGCACAGGCAAGTTGGTGATGAAGAACCTGGAAGCAACAGGGACTGTGCCATCTTGTTCATCTTCCTCCATCTTGTCCCTTTTCCCTCACCCAAACAGATACCACCAACATTATTGAATGTTACCCTAACTTGAATTATTTCTGGTAGTGACAGGGTTTTCTAGTGGCAATTTAAATAGATTTATATAGTACTATGTAATCTGTGGATTATTGGGAGTCATTTTAATGTAAGCATTTTAACAATGAAAATTGCATTATGCTTAGAACATATAGGGACAATAAAAGTCACAACCCTCTTGAGCTTTTTAGAACCCCTGATGCTTTGAAATGTGTGTTAAAGCATTACTCATGATTATTTCTTTCCTAAAATGATGGCAGCTGTGTTTCCTATCTTGTGATGAGTATTTTTAAGATCACCATACAGAAAAGAGCAAGATTGTATTTAGAGCACATGTCGGGTTTATATGGTGCAGTTTTGGCAAAAATAAAACAAAGAACAAAAACTTTGTGAGTAGATTCTTTGATAGAAATAGTTCACAATTAATAAGTACTTAGAAAACTGAAAACTAGAATCACCTCCAATAGAATTGCAGTGTTTTTATTTAACAATGGCAAGCAGATACAACATATTTAAAAAGTTATTGTGGATTGCTTATAAAAGTAAAATGCTAGATTTATTGGTCTATGATCCTAGAAAATGGATTTTATTATTTTAAGCCTTTTTTCATGATCCTCTTTTCTTATCCAGCTGGGTAAATGTTCCTCCTTTTTCCACTTATAACACCTCAAGCAAATCATTCTGTTTTCCTCATTGAACTGAAATGACGTATTTATACTCTGATTTTTCTTTCATTTCGTTTTTTATTTTTTTAATTATACTTTAAGTTCTAGGGTACATGTGCAAAACGTGCAGGTTTGTTACATATGTATACATGTGCCATGTTGCTTATCGGCTTAAGGAGATTTTGGGCTGAGATGATGGGGTTTTCTAAATAGACAATCATGTCATCTGCAAACAGGGACAATTTTACTTCTTCTTTTCCTAACTGAATACCCTTGATTTCTTTCTCTTGCCTGATTGCCCTAGCCAGAACTTCCAACACTATGTTGAATAGGAGTGGTGAGAGAGGGCATCCCTGGCTTGCGCCAGTTTTCAAAGGGAATGCTTTCAGTTTTTGCCCATTCAGTATGATATTGGCTGTGGGTTTGTCATAAATAGATCTTATTATTTTGAGATATGTTCCATCAATACCGAATTTATTGAGCGTTTTTAGCATGAAGGGCTGTTGAATTTTGTCAAAGGTCTTTTCTGCATCTATTGAGATAATCATGTGGTTTTTCTCTTTGGTTCAGTTTATATGCTGGATTATGTTTACTGATTTGCATATGTTGAACCAGCCTTGCATCCCAGGGATGAAGCCCACTTGATCATGGTGGATAAGCTTTTGGATGTGCTGCTGGATTCGGCTTGCCAGTATTTTGTTGAGGATTTTTGCATCAATATTCATCA